>NC_041383.1:273904404-273917056 GCF_002162155.2 Triticum dicoccoides
TTAGGTTTCCGATCAATACAATTCTAGCATGAATAATAAACATTTGTCATGAATAAGGAAATATAAAATAACAACTTTATTACTGCCTCTAGGGCATATTTCCTTTAGAACGTTAATGAGCGCTATCGGCCTAAATTGGCGAATGTTGTCGGCTCCTGCCACTTTGGGGATTAACGAGTGAATGCCAAAGTTGAGGCGGGCAATGTCTACAGCGCCACGCATAAAACCGTTGCACACCTCAAAAATGGGTCCCCTAAGCAGTCGCCAAAAATGTTTGAACATGGCCGCCGACCACCCGTCCGGGCCCGACGCCGTGCCTGCCTTCATGCTCATCAGCGCGTAATCAATCTCCTTGGGGAGGAAGGCAAGCCCTAGCTCATCGTTTTCACGGTCAGAGACCAACTGGGAGGGCTCCCATACGTCTGCGTGCATACCAGCCCTCTGCTCCTTGCTAGCACCCATCAATTGGATGTAGAAGTCATAAATGTGGTGCATGATGTTCGCCTGGCTAAGTAGTAACCCCTATTTAGACTGCATCCGTAGGATCGCGCACTTTCGTCGTCTCCCATTGGCATAGGCCTGAAAGTATTTTGTGTTTGTGTCCCCCTTCACTGTCCATTTTAGGTCACCACGCCGACGCCTGTATTCCTCTTCTGCACGGAGCAAGGCCTTGACTTGTCCTTCCAGAGCATAGCGGTGTGCCCACCCTTTCTCTGAGAAGTCCCGCGTGTCCTCCTGGACGTCAAGTCTCGCTATCTCCGTGACAATACTCTCCCTGAGCATCTTATCTTGGCGGCCTTGTTGGCACCCCATCCCTTGAGGCTAGCACAAAGGCGGCCCCTACTGCATTCCAGAACTCCATGGGCCCCCATTGTGACCCAACCTAGAGCACACTGCTCACCCATTTCTCCTTGAAAATGGTGTCAAATGCTGCATTCTCAAACTAGGCCATCTCAAAGAAAAACCGCGGGCTCTATCGGATCCTGTCCTCCCTAGAGGACAGTATTAGGGGAACATGATCCGAGCCAATACATGTTTCCACTATCAACGAGCAAAGGGGGTAAAGCACTTCCCAATCGGGAGAGACGAACACCCTAGCCAACACTGATCGCACCGAAGCAAGCTGCTTGTTTGTCTAGGTGAACCTTGCTCCCGATCTAGCCACTTCCCTGAGTGCCATGGAGGCAATTGCGTTGTTAAACAAGGCCACCCTAGGCTAATTACTGTTATTCTTGTCCGCACCCGAGCGGATCAAGTTAAAATCCCCCTATCACCATGGGGGTGAGGCCCACGGAGACCGCATGGACCTTTGCTTGCAGTTCTCCCAAGAACTCAGCTCCAATGGTGGCACCACTGAGAGCCGGTGAGAGGCTGTGAGGTGGCGGCAAGCCCTGCAGCTTGCGCCCATGAGCTCGACAGTGATGACGAGTTGAGGTAAGATCTCCCTGGTCTCTTGCTACCTCGACCCGTCCGATATGACAAAGTGCCTATGAGCGTAGTTGTTTCCAAATCTGTGGTCCTCTTTAGACGATGGCATTTGGTGTGTCAATGAAGGAAGCAGTTGCTGGCTCTTGGTATGATGACTTCGACCTATTATTTCTATTTGATCTACATCATGGCTTAGTTTTTCAACCCTTTGAACTAGTGGTGAAGGATTGCAAGCATGTGCTGCTTGGGTGATGCCCAAACGGATGTTATTTTCAACAGTTACTACATCTTATTCCGACCATCGAGTGCATATTGCAATCTTCAAAGTCTGGAATGGCTAGGGTATTTGCGGGTGTCCCTTTCCCTTAATGTTGGTTCAGTGAAATTGTCAAGTTCCCGTTGGCGACATACAATCGAAGCAAGACGACTAGTACATTTTTTGGATGTAATTAACTTTTTTTACTCTTTATCTTGTGTCTTATTGTCATTTCATTATACCGGCTATTTGTTTCCTTTGTTAATGATATAAAATGCTCTTTGTTACTTTTCGCTTGAGTAAAAAAACTCTTCCAACTATCAACCCTAGATGAAAGGACAAGCTTAGTTCAGAATTCATAACAAACGAGATAAAAAACATGAGTATAATGGTTTCAATCCAAACCATTTTTAACACCCCTACAACCACGTCCTGCAGTGAAGACAAGTGCTCCCACATTAGGGTTTTCACATTAATTTTTCATCCACTAGGAGTTGTGTGCTATTTTGCTCCTCCCAATGTAACTGCTTATGAATCAAGAGATGGGAAGATCAATGTTACACGAGCTTTCCATATGATTTTTTTGTACGATGAATCAAATCATTCATTAGATCACATCATTTTGCAAACCAGCACAATTCAAAGTAGGCATTGTATAGAATTCATATGAACATTGTCATATGCAGAGTAGTTTCGAGATGGAATGCCACTGGAATATGCATTAGTGCATGTGAATGTTTGAATTTTTTTTCTTTGGAGAATCAATTATTTGAAAGGTAACCAATACCCTTTGCTTGCGGGACCCGAAGGCGCCGAGTGATACGATTTCCCCTACCTCTCGCCGCCACCGCCGTTAGTCCGCCTCGTCTCTTATGGTCCTAGGACCATGGAAACACGGTAATGGAGTCAATTCCGGCAAATCTCGGGTAGGGGGTCTCGAGTTGGTAGTCTAGAGACAATGGTAACAAGGACACGAGGTTTTACTCAGGTCCGGACTCTCTCAAAGAGATAATCCCCTACGTTCTTCTTGTGCTTGTATTAATTTCGGATGAAGTACAAAGTACATGTAATCTACCATGAGATTGTCCATTTAAAATATTATATATCAGCTAGCCCAGTCTCGGTTTATATAAGATACCGGAGGCCTAGGATAACATGACTTCTAGTCGACTACGTCGTTGGAGCGGAGTCCTCCAAGGATATGGGGCCCTTGTCTTGAACGTCAAGTGTGACGCCCCCGATTCAATCGTACACTAATCATCCACGCAAACATGTACGATCAAGATCAGGGACTCACGGGAAGATATCACAACACAACTCTAAAAACATAAATAAGTCCTACAAGCATCATATTACAAGCCAAGGGCCTCGAGGGCTCGAATACAAGTGCTTTATCATAGACGAGTCAGCGGAAGCAACAATATGTGAGTACATACATAAGTTAAACAAGTTGCCATAAGATGGCTAGCACAAACTGGGATACAGATCGAAAGAGGCGCATGCCTCCTGCCTGGGATCCTCCTAACTACTCCTGGTCGTAGTCGGCAGCATGCACGTAGTAGTAGGCACCTCCAGTGTAGTAGTTGTCGTCGACGGTGGAGTCCGGCTCCTGGGCTCCAACGTCTAGTTGCGGCATCGGAGAAGAAGAGGAAAACGGGGGAAAAGAGGGAGCAAAGCAACCGTGAGTACTCATCCAAAGTACTCGCAAGCAAGGAGCTACACTACATATGCATGGGTATATGTGTAAGGAGGCCATATCAGTGGACTGAACTACAGAATGCCAGAATAAGAGGGGGATAGCTAGTCCTATCGAAGACTACACTTCTGGCAGCCTCCGTCTTGCAGCATGTAGAAGAGAGTAGATTGAAGTCCTCCAAGTAGCATCGCATAGCATAATCCTACCCGGCGATCCTCCCCTCGTCGCCCTGTGGAAAAGCGATCACCGGGTTGTCTGTGGAACTTGTCTGGGTGTGTTTTATTAAGTATCTGGTTCTAGTTGTCATAAGGTCAAGGTACAACTCCGGGTCGTCCTTTTACCGAGGGACACGACTATTCGAATAGATAAACTTCCCTGCGGGGGTGCACCACATAACCCAACACGCTCGATCCCCTTTGGCCGGACACACTTTACTGGGTCATGCCCGACATCAAAAGATCAACACGTCGCAGCCCCACCTAGGCACAACAGAGAGGTCAGCACGCCGGTCTAAATCCTATGCGCGCAGGGGTTTGGGCCCATCGCCCAATGCACACCTGCATGTTGCAAGGGCGGCCGAAAGCATACCTAGCCTCCCTAATACAAGAGCAGGTGTTCCAGTCCAATCCGACGCGCGCCGCTCCGTCGCTGACATCAAGAAGGCTTCGGCTGATACCACGACGTCGAGTGCCCATAATTGTTCCCGCGTAGTTGGTTAGTGCGTATAGGCCAGTGGCCAAACTCGGATCAAATACCAAGATCTCATTAAGCGTGTTATTAAGAAGTAACCGCGGACGCCGACCAGGGCCAGGCCCACCTCTCGCCTACGTGGTCTCAACCTGCCCTGTCGCTCGGCCACATAGTAACAGTCGGGGGCCGTCGGGAACCCAGGCCCACCTCTACCGGGATGGAGCCACCTGTCCTTTCAGCCCCTACCTCGGAATCACTTGCGGGTACTCAACGAGCCAACCCGACTTTAATCACCATCTGTATAGTATGTATATATGTATAGTATATACCCGTGATCACCTCCCAAGTGATCACGACCCGATAGTATAGCAAGGCAGACTGACAAGAACGTAGGGCCAATGATGATAAACTAGCATCCTATACTAAGCATTTAGGATTGCGGGTAAGGTATCAATGACTGTAGCAACAATGACAGGCTATGCAACAGAATAGGAGTAACCGAACAGTAACATGCTACACTACTCTAATGCAAGCAGTATAGATAAGAATAGGCGATATCTGGTGATCAAGGGGGGGCTTGCCTGGTTGCTCTGGCAAGAAGGAGGGGTCATCAACTCCGTAGTCGAACTAGGCAGCAGCAGCGTCGGTCTCGTAGTCTACCAGAGAGAAGAGGGGGAAGAAACAGTAAACACAATGCAAACATAAGCATGACGATGCATGACATGACAATGAGCGGTGTTAGGTGTGCCCTAACGCGGTAGTAGGTGATACCGGCGAAAGGGGGAAACATCCGGGAAAGTATCCCCGGTGTTTCACGTTTTCGGACTGGTGAACCAGAGGTGAAATGTTGCAGGTTCGCTATGCTAGAGATGTGTGGCGGACAAACGGGTTGCGTATCCAGATTCGTCTCGTCGTTCTGAGCAACTTTTATGTACAAAGTTTTTCCATCCGAGCTACGGTTTATTTTGTGTTAATTTTAAAAGATTTAATCATTTTTAGAATTTATTTAATTATTTAATTCTAACATTATCCAGAACAGTGTTTGCTGACGTCATCATGAAGTCAGCATGACGTCAACAGTCAACAGAGGTGTTGACTGGTCAAACTGACGTGTGGGTCCCGCATGTCATAGGTTGTTTACTAATTAACTATAGTAGTTTAATTAATAGGTTAATTAAGTTCAACTAAACCAGATTAATTAAGTTAATTAATTCTCTAATTAATTAATTAATTAATTAATTAATAATTTTATTTTTATTATACTTTTTTTATTTCTTAATTCTTTTTTAAAACATTCTAGGGGACGGCCCTACATGTCATTGGGCCAAGGGGGCCATAGCGGGTTCGGGCGAATGGGTGTACAGGTGCGGGTGCTCGCATCCGAGGCCACGAGAGGCGAGGGCGAGCACGCCCGAGGCCTCGATGGCCGGCGATGGCGGAAGCAGCGCGGGGAGCTGCGAAGCACCGGCGGCCACGGCAGGGCAGCCGCAGGGAGTAGGGGGCAGGGCGACGCGCAGGCGATGGCGGGGTGAGGCCAGCATGGGGAGGAGGCCGTGGCCCCAGGGCGGTAGAGAGCGCGGGACGACGGGAACGGCCGGTCGGTGCCGCGCGTGTCTAGGGCGCGGCCCGCCCGCGGTGAGCGCGGGGCCGGAGCACGCGAGGCGCAGCAACGGTTGTCAGTGTCAAAACCAGCGGATCTCGGGTAGGGGGTCCCAATCTGTGCGTCAAGGCTGATGGTAACAGGAGCAAGGGACACAGATGTTTACCCAGGTTCGAGCCCTCTCGATGGAGGTAAAACCCTAATTCCTGCTTGATTAATATTGATGATGTGGGTAGTACAAGAGTAGATCTACCACGAGATCGTAATGGTATGATTGTAATTGTGATCGGCCTTCTAAGGCCCAACCTCTCCGGTTTATATAGACACCGGAGAGGGCTAGGGTTTACATGGAGTCGGTTACAAGTAAGGAAAGTGTCACACCCTAGCTAGTCATGCATCAGAGTGTGTGCATCATGTTTAAAATTCCATTTAAATTGAAATGGGGATTGTGAAACCCTCAGAATCATTTCTGAAAATGACCCAAATAAAAATTTCTCCAAAAGGGTCCAAGAAAATGCTCATGTTGATCTCTGAAAATATTGGACAGAGATAAAAATCAAACCAATATTTTTAGTGGCTCATGGACATTTATTTTGGGCATTTGGAATTAATGCATAAATATTTGCTTTGGAAATATATTTCTATATATATTAATATATGTCCAAATATTGTGCCAATTATAAAGGAGCTCTGGAATAATATATCTAGCCCCTGAAAAATTTGGCATAAGTTAAATAAATGATTTAATATATTATTTAAATCAAAACAAATGTCAGAAATTAGAAAACAGAAAAAAATAAAAGGGAGAAGCTTACCTGGGCTCCTCCACTGTGCAGCCCATCCAGCTGGACGGCCCAGCCAGCAGGCGGCCCAGCCCGCCTCCCTCCTCTGTCGTCTTCGTCCCGACAGAGGGAGGGGAGTGTGGCCGGCGCGCGCGCGCGCCACCGCGCCACGCCACCTCTCTCCCTGCCTGCCTGCCCTCCCCTCCTCGCCTCGATGCCCTGGACGACGCCACGCCTCCCCCCCTGCTCTCTCTCACTCGCCCTCGGCTCTTCCCTCCTCTCCCTCGCTCTCTCTCTCACGGCCGAACACCACCGTCGCCGCCGTTCGCCTTAGCAGCCGTCTCCGGCCACCCCTCGCTCCCCCGACTAGCTCAGCGGCTCCGCCTCGACCTCCTCTTCCTCCCCACCGCTCCACGGGCCTCCGGAAGCCCTGCATCGCCGCCACGTCGCCGTTCCCCTCCTCGGGCTCCGACCACCGTCGTCGTCGATTCGCCGTCTCCAGCGCGTCCCCGAGCCCGCTTCGACGCCCACTGCAACCGCGGTGAGCTACGCCACCGTTTCCCCTTCTTCTCCCCCTCGTTCCCTCACCGTAGCCTCCTCCCCACCACGGCCGAACCTCCGCCGTCGCCGAGCTCGCCGTCGACGCAGCTCCGGTGACCATTTGGTCACCCCGGCGAGTCCAACGAGTTCGTAAGGCTCCATAGAGCATCCCTAGCGCCTCGCTTCGCTCGCCTTCGAGCTCCAACCCCGTTTCCGTGCACGACCGAACTCCGGCGGCCGCAGCCGAGCTCGCCGCCGTCGACTCCGGCCACCTCAGGCACAGCCACGGCCACCGTTCGACGCGCGGGAGCAAGAGCTCTCCAACGAGCCCAAGAACGGCCTCGCCCGTGCCCTGTAGCGCGATCCCGCATCGCGCCGCCGTCTCGGGCCTCGCCGGCGTCACGTCGCCGGTGGGTTTGACCCACTTTGACCACGGCAGGAACCCCCCTGAGTCCCTAACAGGTGGGCCCAGCCCTGTAGCTAATTAGGATTAGCGCTAACCACTGTTAGTTAACCCCCTGACACTGACTAGTGGGCCCCAGCGCCACTAATTAGTAATTAGGATTAATTTAACCCTGTTTAACCCCCCTGTCACTGACGTGTGGGCCCCACACGTCAGGTTTGACCCCAGACAGCCGCAGTTGACCACTGACGTCATGCTGACGTCATGCTGGCGCAATAATTATATTTCTGGATTTAAATTAAATCAGGAAATTCCAGAATATTATTTAAACTTCAAAAATTCATAACTTTTATTCTGTAACTCCAAATTGGACAAATTATATATGAAAAATGATCAGAAAAATCCAATCTATCCATCTGTACTATTTTCATGCATGATCAAACAAGTTAAATTGATGTTTTAAGCAGAACAAGGAAAAGCACTTTAAAAGGCCATGTTTGAGTTTGAAATTTGAATCTTTGATTCAAATTTGTTCAAACCCTTCTGGTTTTAGTTGCATTAGCCCAACACACTCATATTGCTATGTTTCATGCATGCATCATATTGTTGCACATTGCTTGGTGATGGTTGTGTGTCGGTGTCCTTTGCGACAGGTTCTGCCTCCAAGGAGTACCGTGATTACCCTAACGAAGAACCGTATCAGTGCATCGAACCATCAGGCAAGCAACCAACCATTTGATCATATCGATACAATCCCATGTTCTCGCTCCTGCTCTCTTTTACTGCATTAAGACAACGCGATTCAAACTGCTGTGTGCTACGGTAGTTGAACCCATTTCCTCTGCATGACCTGTCATTGCCACAGTAACTAGATGAAACCCACTAGCATGTGTAGGAGTTGATTGAGCCATATGTATGTGTTGTTCCTACCTTGCTATGCCTGCTATGCTTAGAGTCGTGTCAGGTCTGGTTCATCTGGGTGATGGGCTAGAGTGAAATGTTATGTCAGTAATGAGAGTGGTGTGGTGAACACGAATTGGTAAAGGTATCGATGAGAGGCCATGTAGGAGTACATGGTGGGTTGTTTCATTGAAGCCGACCTTAAGCACTGAGATCTGTATGTGTGATTTAAAAATCAGCTACTACCATGCATTGGGCCCGAAACCAATGGACCCTCTCGGCTTCTTATTCACCCTAGTTCTCCGTCCAGGAGTTGCAAGTAGTTTCTGGTGTTTGTAGCCTACTGGAGGCCGTGGACAGCGCTGACCGTAGGGGTGGGCTGTGATGCGGTAGGTACGTGGCATGGTGTACTGAATACCCGTTAGGTATTTCGGGAACCCTGTTCACATCGTTCGGGGCCGTATGGGAAACCTCGGCCGGACTCCCTGCGGATGGAACCTGGATAGGCGATAAACCTGGACTGGAGGCTTAGGTGATTAGGTAGGTCGTGGCCGACACCCACGTTGGGCTTCCGCTTGAAGGTTGCCGAGTACATGTCGTGTAAACGACGGTAAGTGGTGGGAGCGTGTATGAAGGAGTACACCCCTGCAGGGTTAACATGATCTATTCGAATAGCCGCGTCTGCGGTAAAGGACTACTTGGTTGCCTATACAGTTCATAGACAAGTAAATGGAAACTACTAAAAGCCTCAAGATAAGAGTGAGTGCCGAGGATGGCTCTTCCGTAGAAAGACGGAGGTGGATCCTCGGTGGTGTATTGAAGTGGTGAGTAGTGGACTCGTGTGCGCAAAACCATTTCAAGTTGGAGTATCGTAGGATAGCCTAGCCAAGAGTCAAAGCTGGCTTGCTGCAATAACTCCACCAACCCTTCTTGATACTAAGCATGTATGTAGGATCTGATGTAAGTCTTGCTGAGCACCTTTGTACTCATGTTGCTATAATCTACATTTTTTACAGAAGACGCTGCAACCCCTTCTGATGGGTTCTATGTAGACGTTGACATCAACGAGTAGGCTAAAGACCCAGGTGGTGACCCTGAGCTTGTGAAGGACCTTGTAGTATAGCTAGGCTTCCCAAGCCTCTTTTATTTTACTAGTTGTCTGTACTCAGACAAGTTACTTCCGCTGCTGGTTTGTATGACTGTATGACTTGTATGTTGGGTCGTGGGACCCGTACCTTCGTGTATGTTATGTATGGCTCCCTGAGCCTTAAATAAAGTACTTGTGTCGTAGAGTCATGTTGTGATGCTTCGTTGTATTTGCACATATCGAGCATATTGTGTGTATGATTGAAATGCTTGGTATGTGTGGGATCTGACTATCTAGTTGTTTATCTTTAGTAGCCTCTCTTACCGGGAAATGTCTCCTAGTGTTACCACTGAGCCATGGTAGCTTGCTACTGCTCTGGAACACCTAGGCTGGCCGGCATGTGTCCTTCTTCGTTCCTGTGTCTGTCCCTTCGGGGAAATGTCACGCTTTGAGTACCGGAGTCCTGTTAGCCCGCTACAGCCCGGTTTACCGGAGTCCTGCTAGCCCAGTGCTACAGCCCGGACCCACTTGCTGATGACCGACACGTTCGAAGTTGGGTCATGGATGCCTGTCCCTGTAAGTCTGTGCCACTTTGGGTTTACGACTAGTCATGTCAGCCCGGGCTCTTTATCATATGGATGCTAGCGACACTATCATATACGTGAGCCAAAAGGCGCAAACGGTCCCGGGCAAAGGTAAGGCGACACCCGTGGGGATACCGTGCGTGAGGCCGCAAAGTGATATGAGGTGTTACCGGCTAGATCGATGTGACATCGAGTCGGGGTCCTGACAGAAATATAATATCCGGATCACCAAGCTTGTCTTCCACGCCAAGGAGAGTCCCATCCGGACACGGGCCAAAGTCTTGAGTCTTGTATCTTCACGTTTGTATAGTCCGAACGTTGTACACAGTCCGGCTATCCGGATACCCCCTAATCCAGGACTCCCTCAGTAGCCCCTGAACCAGGCTTCAATGACGATGAGTCCGGCGCGCAGTATTGTCTTCGGCATTGCAAGGCGGGTTCCTTCTCCGAATACTCCGAAGTAGTTATCGAACACGTAGACCGTGTCCGGATCTGCAAGATGATCTTTACACATGGTTGTAGAGAGAATGATATTTCACAAATGCAATCTGCTAACAACTTTCTCAGATGACGTGACATGTTATTACGGTCGGAATATTATTCGAACCGTTTTCCCACAACCAGCTACAGCACATATTGCGAGGCGGTTTCTTTGACATGTCTTGTCAAAGCAGAGATCGTGTCCCCTCATCACAGGATTCTCATCAATATGGGCATGGGTAATCCCACCACACCATCAATCGTGGCGCTTGGGAAGCAAGCGATTCCCAACGGGCAAGTGGGGAGGCGCACCGCTTTCGTCACCTCTATAAAGGGATAAGATTTCCTCATTTTTACCCATGCCTCCTTTCTCCCTTGCCCACTCTTGCCCCTCGAGCTCCAGCGCCCAAGCCCAAGTTTTCTCCGCACAGCTAAACATGTCCAGAGTAGGAGGCAAGTGGGTGGCTTCCACCGTCAAGGAGAAGCATGTCACAAATCTTCGGGCGGCCGGATACTTGGCCGCAGACATAGCGCACCGGTTACCGGACGCCGGGCAGGTCATTCCGACCCCAGGACCCCATGAGAGGGTCGTGTTCGTTGCCCACTTCGTCCGTGGACTGGGATTTCCACTCCATCCCTTCGTCCGCGGGCTTATGTTCTACTACGGGCTAGATTTCCATGATCTAGCCCAAAATTTTGTCCTCAACATCTTGGCGTTCATCGTCGTATGCAAGGCCTTCCTCCGCATCCGGCCTCACTTCGGCCTGTGGCTGCAAACCTTCTGCGTGAAGCCGAAGATTGTAAGCGGCCAGCAAGCGGAGTGCGGAGGGGCCATGGTGGGCAAGATGCCTAACGTCACCTGGTTGGACGGCTCCTTTGCGGAGACCGTAAAAGGGTGGCAATCGGGGTGGTTCTATATCACTGAGCCGCGCGGCGCCAACTCGGCAGCGGCCCCCGAGTTCCGATCCGGAGCCCCCATGCGGCTCACCTCCTGGGAAAAGAAGGGCCTGTCCTGGGGCGAATCTACGGAGCCGACCGGACTCCAGACCTGCATCAAAAGCATGAAGGACAAGAACATCAAGCTTGTCAATGTGATCCAGGTCATGCTCGTTCGTCGGATTCTACCCTGCCAAAGGCGGGCATTGAATCTGTGGGAGTTCGTCCTGAAGGAAATATGCCTTAGAGGCAATAATAAAGTTATTATTTATTTCCTCATATCATGATAAATGTTTATTATTCATGCTAGAATTGTATTAACCGGAAACATGATACATGTGTGAATACATAGACAAACATAACGTCACTAGTATGCCTCTACTTGACTAGCTCATTAATCAAAGATGGTTATGTTTCCTAACCATATACATGTGTTGTCATTTGATTAACGGGATCACATCATTAGGAGAATGATGTGATTGACATGACCCATTCCGTTAGCCTAGCACTTGATCGTTTAGTATGTTGCTATTGCTTTCTTCATGACTTATACATGTTCCTGTAACTATGAGATTATGCAACTCCCGTTTACCGGAGGAACACTTTGTGTGCTACCAAACTTCACAACATAACTGCGTGACTATAAAGGAGCTGTACAGATGTCTCCGAAGGTACATGTTGGGTTGGCGTATTTCGAGATTAGGTTTTGTCACTCCGATTGTCGGAGAGGTATCTCTGGGCCCTCTCGGTAATGCACATCACTATAAGCCTTGCAAGCAATGTAGCTAATGAGTTAGTTACAAAATGATGCATTACATAACGAGTAAAGAGACTTGCCGGTAACGAGATTGAACTAGGTATTGGATACCGACGATCGAATCTCGGGCAAGTAACATACCGATGACAAAGGGAACAACGTATGTTGTTATGCGGTTTGACCGATAAAGATCTTCGTAGAATATGTAGGAGCCAATATGAGCATCCAGGTTCCGCTATTGGTTACTGACCGAGAATAGTTCTAGGTCATGTCTACATAGTTCTCGAACCCGTAGGGTCCGCACGCTTAACGTTACGATGACAGTTTTATTATGAGTATATAAGTTTTGATGTACCGAAGATTGTTCAGAGTCCCGGATATGATCACGGACATGACGAGGAGTCTCGAAATGGTCGAGACATAAAGATCAATATATTGGACGACTATATTCGGACACCGGAAGTGTTCCGGGTGTTTTCGGAGAAAACCGGAGTGCCGGAGGGTTACTGGAAC
>NC_041383.1:273917345-273996469 GCF_002162155.2 Triticum dicoccoides
CGCCCCCTACCCCTCTGGTCCAAATTGGACTAGGAGAGGGGGGGCGGTGCCCCCCTCTTTCCCTCTCCCTCTCCCCCTTCCTTTCCCCCTCCTAGTAGGAGTAGTAGGAGTAGGAAAGAGGGAGTCCTACTCCTACTAGGAGGGGGACTCCTCCTTGGCGCGCCCCCTAGGGCCGGCCGGCCTCCCCCCTTGCTCCTTTATATACGGGGGTAGGGGGGCACCCTAGAACACACAAGTTGATCTTCGTGATCGTTCCTTAGCCGTGTGCGGTGCCCCCCTCCACCATATTCCACCTCGATCATATCGTTGCGGTGCTTAGGCGAAGCCCTGCGTCGGTAGAACATCATCATTGTCACCAGGCCGTCGTGCTGACGGAACTCATCCCCGACACTTTGCTGGATCGGAGTCCGGGGATCGTCATCGAGCTGAACGTGTGCTGAACTTGGAGGTGTCGTACGTTCCGTGCTTGGATCGGTCGGATCGTGAAGACGTACGACTACATCAACCGCGTTGTCATAATGCTTCCGCTTACGGTCTATGAGGGTACGTGGACAATACTCTCCTCTCTCGTTGCTATGCATCACCATGATCTTGCGTGTGCGTAGGAAAATTTTTGAAATTACTACGTTCCCCAACACGTCCCGGCCGAACACCAGACGCTCCGGAAGCTCTACGACATGACGCACAAAGACGCATGGAAGGTGTTGTTCAAGGCCTCCTAAGTACCTCCTCCCACATCCGAGGACCGCGGGCTTCACGCCGCGCGGGCTCCTAGTCAGGTGAGTCCTCAGACTACCACCGGATTCGGTTCTTCCCAATATATTCATGGGAGAGCCTTAAGTAGTTATGCATATTTGTTCAGGATTATGTGGAGACAGCGGAGCAGGTTCACTGTCCGGCTCCGTTGCCAGAAGGCCCAGCTGATGCTCTCCTTACGGAGATGCTGGTCCCGGCGCCGTACAAGGTGCCGGAGAAGAAGGCCGAAAAGAAGGCCCCGGGGACCCGAAAGGGTCTCCCTCGTAAGGTTGTGCCAGAGGCCTCGTCCGAAGACAACGAGGCGCACTCCTCCAGGAAGGGGAGGAAGAAGAAGAAGATGCCCCATCCGGAAAGGATGAGGGGCCCGGGGAGGCGGACCAGGGGGCCGGAAAAGGCCCTCGGCGTAAGGCCGTCATACCCCTGTCGTCTAACAACGACGAGACAGATTCCTCCCGCGGGGACGGGGGGAAGCAAGAAGAAACTCTACCTCCCCGCACTAGGGAGGAGAAAAAGAGAAAAGCCGCCCCGGAGGGGGAGGCTGGGGCATCCAAGAAGGGAAAGGTGTCCTTCCGGACTATTCCTCCACGGCCGCTCACAGTGAGGAGGGGTGGCTGCCCAGGGGGAAGCCCCCAGTGCGATCATAAGTGTCCGCATTCTATCATGATTTCACTTCATAGTTTTTGTATTTATAATGCCGAACATGTATGCAGTCCGGCCAGGGTTCATCCCGAGGTATCTTCCTCCGGATCTCTGAGCGATTCAGAGATAAACTCACTTTCGACGGCCACTACTCCTCAACCCGCGGATGACACAGAGGTGTTGTCCAGAAGGCTCCCAGAGCGGGGGGAGGTGACTCTAGAGATGCCCCAAGGCGGGATTCCAGATGTCGGGCACGCGGGGTTCAAGATCCCCGCGGATCGTGTCGATGAGAGCCACAACAGGCTGGGCTCTCAGCCGAACACTGTCCCGGAACCTTCAATGGTTCCGAACTTAGGCGGACAGCCCCTCGTTAGGGAGGGCGAGCCGTCTGCATTGAGCACTTCTGTTGTGCCCGAGGCGCCGGGTTGTCTGAGGGAAGCGCTTCGCGGTGCTTCCACGGATGAAGAGCACCGCACTCTTATGAGTGCGGTGATTCAGAAGGTTTCGTCCGCCAAGAGCGGACTAACCGAAGCTTGCACCAGCCTCCTAACAGGCTTTGAGGTAAGTAATAAAAGTCTGAGAAATTACCACCCGATAGGTAGTAGCCCCTGATACTCTGTTTGGTGTTCGGAAAGAAAAACCAAACGGAGGGTCGATAATAATCCGCATGAGTTTAATAATAAATATTCGTGTAAATAAGCAGGTTGTGCTGCTTGCCGCTGCCGCCCACACAGCCGAGGTTGCCGAGCTAAAGCGGGACCTGGAGCAGACGCAGGGAGAGCTCGACCTCACTAAGAGGCAGCTCGAAGAGAACAAGGGTAAGTGATTCCCCGCTCTTATGTATTTAAGAATAGACAGAATTGGTTAGTCTAACGCCAAATCGTCGTGACTGTGTGACAGGGGCCACCATCGAAGTGGCGTCCCTGAAGAAAGCGTTGTCCGAGGCCGAAGACAAGGCGGCCTTGGAATGCAAGGAGCGCGAAAAGCAAAGTGCTAGAGTGGTCGAGGTACGGCAAGAGCTCCGGGACCTCGGTAAGAAATACGAGTCCATGGAGCATGATCTGAAGATGAAAGAGGCCGAGCTTGCAAAGGCCCTTGGGAGTATAAAAGATGCCAAGGCCACAGCCGAGAAGGCACAGTAGGAAATTCAGGAGGCCAAGAAGATAGCAGCGGGTAAGAAGTTCTTTATGCAAAGCAAACATGTGGAGGAGGCGTTTCTTTTACTTACTCGAATTCGGAGCTCTCCAGGGGCATTCGCAGATCTGCCATGCAGCGTATCAGACGCTGCGGAGTTCTACCGTGCCCAGGAGGGGAGCTCAACGGAGAAGCTGTTCTGGTCCCAGTATGCTGGGGCTGAACACCCAATGCCTCTGAGTGACCAGCTGAAGCAGTTGGTCGAACTCCACAGGGCGGCCGAACTGGCTATGAAAGGTTTCATAGTCCGGATGTGGCCTGGTGAGCTCCTGCCCACTAGCTACTTTGGCCTGATCAAGCGGATGGTGGATGCCTGTCCGCGGCTTGAAGTGATCAAGCGATCCGTTTGCGTTGAGGGTGCCCACCGGGCCTTTGCCCGCGTCAAGGTGCATTAGGGCAAGCTGGATGCGGAGAAGCTGGTCAAGGACGGGCCGCCGAAGGGCAAGGCGCATCGCCATCCTGAGATGTACTATGATGGCGTTATGAAGGGTGCTCGTCTCGTGGCCGATGAATGTACCAAAGACACCATTTTAGAATGAATTCACCTCTGTCATGTTTGTAATTTAAAGATGAAGTTACTTGCACTATGTAGCGCTTTTGTTATTTAAAATATTACCTTATGTGCGGTTGTTTATAAAATTCTGAAAGTAAGCCAGTCGTCGGCTTCCGCCCCCACGTAACTAGTACTGGGGTGTTCGTGGAAAACCCGGACACTCTTTATCCAAATGCTTGGTCCTTTAAGGAGGTGTCCGGCGCAGCGAACAAGGCAATCGGATTATGCAGCTTTATAACTTTCACTTAGCCATAGAAGTCTACAATTTTAAATTTCGGCGAAGCCCCTAGAATCCGGAGGGCCGAATTAGGGCGCTATACACGCCTAGATCGGACGAAGCCGATTTATTGCCTAAAGCGGAAAATCTTTAAGGATTTTAGGACCTCTCGAACAGCGACCAGCTCTCGCCACATCACGCCGGTCAGTTTTCGGCTTTCTCTATTGAGGTGCTTGTCCGGAAGAACCGGGACACAATCGCAGTAGTTCTCCCTGCGCTACCTTAGCCGATATAACGGAACGTAAGGAACCAAAACAAGGGAGCCGGGCTATCCCAACTGTAGACCCAAGACATGATTCGGAGCTGATGCATATAGTGCTATAAGTTCGGGGTGCCGCACTGTTGAACGTGTTTGGACTTGTATTGCCGTATTATGGGGCGCCATAAGAAGCCCCTGGCAAACTGACCATACCAAGGTGTACGGATGCAATATCAAATAAACATTTATGAGAAAAGATGCTCGAATAAGAATAGTAAGCTGACGCTATATATGATCTCCCATTGATGAATAATACGTTTAAGCGTATGTTTACAATGGATGCATTAAGCGGAGATAAATAGGACTATTTGACATGTCCTATCAAAGGTGCAGGCTGTGTACAGATAGATAAGGCAGGTATAATGATAGTAAATAGATTCCACCTGGGTATTTCCTTCTGTGCACAACGCCTGTTGCCTCCTTGGTTGTCTCTCCCATGTAGGTCCGGCAATCCGGCTCTTCTGAGGATGCTGCACTAAAGCGATGTCCTGAAAGGTAAAAGGGGAAGATTATGAAGGGTTTTGGCGGTTACCCGCAATATTGACTGAGTCGTTGTTGTGCCTCCGCCTATGCCCATGGTATCTTGAGTGCGTAATTGTGTACGCGTGGCACGAATGCTGCTTTGATGGGGCTTGAGCAGAGGCCGGACTACTAATCACGCTCCTGGCGTTCCTGATGATCCTGTTGCAGGGTGCTCCGGACTCGCTTGACGGTGCTTGAGGTTGTCGTCGCCGGATTGGTGGTTTGCCGGAGGAGGCCGCATTGTACTTATGCCGCGAGGGCTGCAGTATGCTCTTCTGTACGGAGAGAGCGGTCCATGTTTCCATTGACTGTTATGACCCCGCGCGGACCTGGCATCTTGAGCTTAAGGTATGCATAATGTGGAACCGCATTGAATCTAGCGAATGCGGTTCGTCCGAGCAGTGCGTGGTAACCACTACGGAAAGGGACGATATCGAAGATTAACTCTTCGCTCCGGAAGTTGTTCAGGGATCCGAAGACCACTTCCAATGTTATAGATCCCGTACAGCGGGCCTCGACTCCAGGAATTACACCTTTGATGGTGGTTTTTGTAGGCTTGATCCTTGAAGGGTCAATGCCCATTTTGTGCACTGTGTCCTAATAAAGCAGGTTCAGGCTGCTGTCGCCGTCCATAAGGACTCGCGTGAGGTGGAATTCATCAATGATTGGGTCTAAGACCAATGCGGCTGAGCCACCGTGACGGATGCTAGTGGGATGATCCCTACGATCAAAGGTGATTGGACAAGCTGACCATGGGTTGAATTTGGGGGCGACTGGCTCCATCGCATAGATGTCCCGTAGTGCTCGCTTCCGTTCCCGCTTGGGGATGTGAGTGGCGTAGATCATGTTGACCGTTTTCACCTGGGGGGAAACTTCTTTTGTCCCCCCGTGTTCGGATGCCGGGGCTCTTCATCGTCGTCGCTGTGCAGCCCCTTGTCCTTGTTTTCGGCGTTTATTTTGCCAGCCTGTTTGAACACCCAGCAGTCTCTATTGGTGTGGTTGGCTGGCTTGTCTGGGGTGCCATGAATTTGGCACGAGCGCTCCAGTATGCGGTCCAGACAGGACGGTCCCTGATTATTTCTTTTGAACAGCTTTTTCCGCTGACCGGCCTTAGATCCGCTAAATCCGGCGTTCACTGACGTGTCTTCAGTGCTGTCACCGTTGTTCCGCCTCTTATGTCTGTTACGCCGTGGCTTGCCGTTAGTATCGCGGTCATCCGAAGTGCCAGAATGTGGCGTGGTGCCGCTGCGAGCCAACCAGCTGTCCTCACCCGCACAAAAGAGGGTCATTAGGGTTGTGAGAGCTGCCATGGACTTGGGTTTTTCCTGGACGAGGTGTCGAGCAAGCCACTCATCACGGATATTATGCTTAAAAGCCACCAGGGCTTTGGCGTCCGGACAGTCGACTATTTGGTTCTTTTTAGTTAGGAACCGAGTCCAGAATTTCCTGGCTGACTCTCCGGGCTGTTGAGTAATGTGGCTCAGGTCATCAGCGTCCGGTGGTCACACATATGTGCCCTGGAAGTTGTCGAGGAATGTGTCTTCCAGGTTTTCCCAACTGCCAATGGAATTTGCTGGCAGGCTGTTTAACCAGTGTCGGGCTGGTCCTTTGAGCTTAAGGGGAAGATACTTGATGGCGTGTAGATCATCTCCGTGGGCCATGTGAATGTGGAGAAGGAAATCTTCAATCCATACTGCGGGGTCTGTTGTGCCATCGTATGATTCGATGTTTACGGGTTTGAACCCTTCTGGGAATTCATGATCCATCACTTCGTCAGTGAAGGAGAGGGGGTGTGTGGCGCCTCTGTGCCGGGCTATATGGCTACGCAGTTTGAATTGGTCTGGGTTGCTGTGTTCGGCCCGGCTGGACTTGTTGATAATGTATCCAGCGTGACGGTCATCGTCGCGCGCTGGGGCGCGCCCCCGCGATCCGTAGATCGATCTTGGTTGTCCTGCTCTGTTTTCCAGAATATCGTGTAGGTCTTGCTTGTTGCCCTGGGCCGTAGTGTATCGGCATGGGGGTGCGGGCTGGTATTCGGGCTGATATCCCGTTTTATCCCGGCCACGGGGTGGCCGGTCAGCCATTTGGCGCTCAAGTCTGTATTCCTCGGCTGCCAGGACTTCAGTCCATCTGTCTGTGAGCAGGTCTTGATAAGCTTGGAGTTACTGCTGCTTCTTCTTCAGGCTCCTCGCAGTGGCTATAAGCCGATGCTTGAAGCGCTCCTGCTCCACGAGATCCTCAGGCACGCCAAACTCGTCGTCGCCGAGGCTAAGCTCGTCTTCAGAGGGGGGGCATGTAGTTGTCCTCCTCCGGGTATCCGTCCGTCGCCTGTTCTTCTGGGCTGACCTGCTCATCTTCCTATTCGGCCTGCTCGAAGGCGGGCCGGTCAGGGTTATATTCCTCTTCGGCGCCATCCAGATTGCTTTCGTCTCTAGGGCCGGTATTGCTGTGGCGGGGCTTGGAGCGGCGCCGACGACGCCCATGCTTTGCTTTTCTTCCCGAGGGGTTATCCTCCGTTGCCTCGTCGCCATTGGTTTCCTTCGGAGTGTCCACCATATATATATCGTATGAGGAGGTGGCCGTCCACCGCCCTGTGAGCGGTGGCTCCTGTAATTCTCCTGCATCGTCGTCCATACCGTCGATGTCTTTGGAGTCGAAGTCAAGCACGTCGGTTAAATCATCAACCGTGGCAATGAAGTGGGTGGTGGGTGGGCGACGAATTTCGTTGTCGTCTGCTTCCCACTCAAGCCGGACATAGTTCGGCCCAGAGCCTCCTGACAAAGAGAGAGACTTAAATGAGTTCAGCATGTCGCCAAAGGGCGAGTGCTGAAAGATGTCCGCCGCGGTGAACGCCATTACCGGAGCCCAACCAGGCTCGGCGGGCTCGGGAACGCGCGGACTGGAACCTACATCCGGATATAAATCCGGGGGTCCGGAGTCACAGGCTTCCTCAAAAGTGAGGCCTGTGTTTGGCTCTACTGCCGATGAGGGTACGGCCTGTGGGGCGGGGTCCATCCATCCGTCCCCAGGCAACGCAGTCTGCTCCGGATTTGAGTCCAGGGCTACTGCAGGGGTGATATCCCGAGTGCTGTCCGACAGCAGGTTCAGGCCATGCTCGTCATGACTGCCCGGTGCCCCTGGCGCTGGCCCGAGTCCGTCGAAGATCAAGTCTCCATGGATATCCGCCGTGTAGTTCAGGTTTCCGAACCTGATTTGATGGCCAGGGGCGTAGCTGTCGATCTGCTCCAGATGGCCAAGCGAATTGGCCCGCAGTGCAAAGCAGCCGAACACGAAGATCTGTCCGGGGAGGAAAGTCTCGCCCCGGACCGCGTCGTTGATGATGATTGAAGGAGCCATCGAGCCCGACAGCGACGACACAGAGGAACTCTCAATGAAAGCACCAATGTCGGTGTCAAAACCAGCGGATCTCGGGTAGGGGGTCCCGATCTGTGCGTCAAGGCTGATGGTAACAGGAAGCAAGGGACACAGATGTTTACCCAGGTTCGGGCCCTCTCGATGGAGGTAAAACCCTACTTCCTGCTTGATTAATATTGATGATGTGGGTAGTACAAGAGTAGATCTACCACGAGATCGTAGAGGCTAAGCCCTAAGAGCTAGCCTATGATTGTATGATTGTAACTGTGATCGGCCTTCTAAGGACCAACCTCTCCGGTTTATATAGACACCGGAGAGGGCTAGGGTTTACATGGAGTCGGTTACAAGGAAGGAAATATAATATCTGGATCACCAAGCTTGTCTTCCACGCCAAGGAGAGTCCCATCCGAACACGGGCCAAAGTCTTGAGTCTTGTATCTTCACGTTTCTATAGTCCAGACGTTGTACACAGTCCGGCTGTACGGATACCCCCTAATCCAGGACTCCCTCAACGGTCGCGGTGCGAGGGAGTGCGAGGAGAGGGGGCGGGATCCCAGGGCCTCACCGGGGTTCGCAGGGTCAAGGGCAGCGGGCTCGACGGAGTTCAGGGACAACGGGGCGGTGGCGACATCGGGCGGTCCGGTGAGGAGGAGGACGGGGACGACAGGCGACGGGGTGGCAGTCCGGCGGGGAGGCGGCACGGGGGTGCGGTGCACGGCGGAGAGGACGGCGAGGCGTCCAGCAAGGAGGAGTGGTTGAGGCGGCGCGGTGCGGTCGATCCGGGCGGCGGGGTTGTCGGGGGCGACAGGGTCGGGCGAGCTGCGTGGAGCGCCGAGCACAATTTCCCCGATCCAGATTGGATCGGGAAGGGGGAGCGACAATGGAGAGTGGGGGAGGAAGTGGGGTGACCGGGTGCGAGTGGGGGATAGTTAGATTTTGGGGTATGGGGGTTAGGCCATATAGGCCAGTGGGTTGCGAGTGGGTCGGCCGGCCTAGTGGCCTGGATGGCCAGTTGGGCCATTCAGCTCAAGGAGAGGGGGGGTCTTTTCTTCTTTCTTTTTAATTTTGTTTTATTTGAAGTTTCTCTTATTTTTAGTTTTACAAAATTACCACTAGTGCCCAAATTTGTATTTATCAACAAACTACTGTAAGATTAATTCTTAACCCATAATAAAATAGTTTTAGCATTTTATAAATTCGATAGGCATTTGTTTAATTGTTTTCACTACTGTTTTAATCGTATTAGAGCCTTTAAACATTTTATCAAAGTTTGGTTTCTCCACCATAATTACTTACGATTTATTTGACACAACCCGAACATTTTAGTTTTGATATTTGAAAATTTTACTGTTTGCCTATATTTTAAATTCTAATTTGAATCGTTTTTGAACTAACTCGAGTTTATCAACAGTAACCGAGGTGACGTGGCACCATTAGCAGAGGTTTACTGTAGCTTGATTATCCGGGCGTCACAATTCTCCTCTACTACAAGAAATCTCGTCCCGTCATTTAAGAGGGAGGTAAAGGGGGAAGGTTCGGGTTACGAAATTCTAGGGAGTGTTCTTTGTCTCGGTTGTTCTTCTTGAAGAGGTTGATCCATTACATTGATGTCTTCATTCCGTTGTTTCAGGTCATCATGATGAAGTAGTCGTCCTTCCTTCGGTAACACCATCGTACTTACGAATAGGTAAGAGGCAGCTTTACAACAATTGAATGTTATAAGGGAAAATCATCTGGGGGGTATCCCAAGAATGATCATAAGAGTATCTCTCGAGTTGAACAAATAAAACACATCGAGAGCAAGGTAAGAAGGTACCATAAGAAGTTAGAAGCGGATAGACAATCGTCATTGCCTGAAACAAGGCAACGGTTATAGGTATTGTGTTTAATACCAGAATTGATGATCACACGGAAAGGTGGCTCGTGAATTACATACGAAGCCAAGCATGAGGAATAACTTCAGAAACAGGGTTGTACATGAGAGTCAGGTTTCGATCCTGTGGAACTGTGGGTTATGGGCCCACCATGTGGTTTAAAAGTAGGAAGGGCAATGACGTCTTGCACGATCATGTAAGTAAGGCATGTCAGAGGATAGCCCGTCGGTTATGTCAGCAACATTGGTACCAAGGGCGAGGGACGAAGAGGACCAATTCCTGCTCGTTGAACGAGGCGGACCAATAGGCAAAGTTCTTATCCATCGGTGGTTACCGGAATGTTTTCAACAATAGTAACAGGGTCTTACTGACAGAGTTGTACACTGAGGTGTTTACATTACTGCTTAGATCATTTAGATCACAAGAAAGGTTAAACAAACCATGTAAAGGAAAATGTGATCATTAGATTAAACGGTACAATGGAAAAGAAAATGTGTTTAAACACATATTTCAGGGGTATATCCTTCCCAAGGACAAGCAAAGCATGATATTCATGACAGGATAGAAAGTAGAAAACCATTTAGGTAAGGAGAGAGGAATTTCATAACATTACCCATACAACAGTGTTTGGATAATTGATAAAGAAATTTAGCATGGTGCTTCAAAATGTTCTTATCGATGATTAGAGTACCACAGACATGCTTCGAGTTAGCATTGACATGGTCAGCAAGTAAGGTTCAGAATTTGGATGCACGAAGGATCCATCAGGAACAACTTGTGGAATAAGTTTTACAATTTCCTCATGGAAGAATGCCTAACCTTGCCAAAAAGGAAACTATAACAATAGGTCCTTCGGCCAGGTGTGCTAGGCATGACATCACCTTAGCGGGTCATATAACGACCAATGTTATAACTCTTGGAAATATGTTCCAACCATCATATCTGACCGAGATTCAGATCTGATTGGTGTCAGGATAACTCAGACTCGGGATGCCTGAGAAGAAAGGTGCAACACAAATTGTGGAGATGACATTGTAAGATTCTTGGGAATTGAACTATGGAAGCGAGTTCCGAAATAAGAGTTCATCATTTATTCAAGGAGAGGTGAGGAGGTGGCTGATTGACCCAGCAACAATTCATCGAAATTTCCAGAAAGATGGATTTCCACAATCATTTGAACAAGGAGATAACATTAGTCAGATCAGATGATATAATGATGTATGCTCGAGGAAAACATACACGATTAAACATTGGTTGAAAAGGTGCACCCAAAATATGGGCCTATGTAGCATGATCAATGCTTAGAATGGTGATTCGATAACCAATGGTCTAAGAATGAAATGTAGACCATTAACTTCAAAGCAATAGGGTCAGTAGAAGTTTAGAATTCGCAGATCCAAGTTCAATTGTCGGTTTTTTTGGTTGGAAACAACACGGGGACCAAGAAGGAATGGTGATGGTGAGAAGTATTACTATATCAAGAATTCTTAAGGGGTGGTGAAATTCTCACCACATTTTTGACATAAAAGATGGTAATACTCCAAGGTAGAACATAACATAAGTTGGATAGCAAGGAACTCAAGGTACAACACAAAACAGGAACAAGTTTTGTGTTGGAGGGAATGCAATAATGTTGTCGATGTTAACCCAATTCATCAAGGGGGCAAGCATGGAATTTCTCATCAGGAACTCGATGTACGTCTCGGAAGAAGTTAAAATGTTGACGATGATCATGACACATTTATCAAGAGGTTTCAAGAATAAGTAATCAATCGGCGAAGACATCACATCAAGGGAATGGTGAAGTAAAAGATTACTATAACCATAGATAAGATGCCATCTCAGAATTCAGAGTTGTCTCTCAAGACAAACAATATGATGCGGAAAGTTCGATGTAAGCTTAGAGCACTGTCGGGATTGTGTCCCGGGGATGAAGGACATAGGTAGAATGGTCAAGCAGTCGGCCTGACGATGATGATGTAGTCAATCCGTTGGGAACGACATGATCAAGTGCAAACTCGTAAGCAATGAAGATTAATAAAAGTTGTCGAATTGCAGTGCGGACTCAGTCCACTATTCGGTGTTCTCGGTTGATGACAACCCAGAACTCGTGGAGTGACTATGACAGGGAAAGGTATCACTCCATTACAATTTCATAAGATGTAGTGCAATGGCATGATATCCTCGAGATACCAGGTGGATAATACTCGAAGGCATATCAAATTAAAGGTTGAAGTGGGGTGTATTGATCTATAGAAGACAAGCACTTTAACTTGTCTGAGAAATGGAATCAAAGAAAGAAATTATGGTCAGAACCACAATCATAAATGATCAAACCACGGGTACAAGATGAACTCATAACAAGGGGGTAATTATTTTCACGAGCAGCTTCCATGATAAGTCCTACATCGTGTCCATGGGCATGAACGCAAAGTTCAAGGTCGACTCCCACTTCTCCAATGCATAACCTTTCATTCACTCCTCAAAATAAAAATGATTACAGTGTCAAAACCTACCTGGTGAATTACCAGAGGAGTATGACCCATGAAAACTTTCGGGTTCACACAGGTTATGGAAAGCATAGGGTCAACCCATCGAGGCAACTTAGAACATATAACATGAACTTTAGGGTCAATTAACACGTGCTCGAAGCAGAGCATGGTTGACAAGGCATAGGATATAACTTGCCAAAGGCAGAAGACATAATTTACCAAAGGCATTATGTATCAGGGGAGAAACTCTCAAGGTTATTGGAAATGAAGGACACGGTCGGATAATAACCAAGCAAATGGTCTCGCAGACCACAAGGAACCTGATGTGAGTATTGGTACTCAATCAGAAGGGAAAAGAATGCAAGGTATCAGATTATAGAAACCATTGACTAATTAATTCAAATCTCAAATGCAAAGGAATTGCGATTTCCAAATCAAGGGATCAGAAGCAAATGCTCTGATTAATGATGGATAAGTTGAGTAGACTTAGGGGAACAACCGACGGCAATTCGGTTGGTCGAGAACCAGTTCATGTTTAAAATGATGTCAGATCCGGAAGGATGAATTCTAGGATTTCGATTGAGGATTGCGAGCATTCACCACATATCAAATCAAAGGCTGAAAATGATGATGACAAGGGATACTAATGAATATTGCTAAACATTTGAAACGCCACCATAATGCAAGCACACAAGTATTTGCACAGCAACAGCTGGCAGAGAATTACCAGAAGACCAGATAGTATATCAATGTACCTTGTGGATCATATGATCAACTAGTAATGAACAGTTCCTCGATAAGGGTGAAGAATTATTCATAGGGGTATTCATGCGGCAAGGAACTACGGGGTAGTAAGCATAAAGGATGCTTGGAACATCCGAGAGTATTTGAGGTCACCTTGTAATAACAAGGGCAGCTAGGGATGAAGGTATGAATGACAAAAGTATGTAGTTGTCCATAAAGATTTATCGGTGGTAGGGATCGCAATGACGAAGGGCACATGGGTCTCGGGAAAGCATCAGAGAGTGTCTTCAGAATCTTTTGGTGCAGCAGGCGACCATCTGGCCTAAAGGGGCTCCCCGGGAGGAAGTATTTCGAGATCCTAATGTTAGAGTTAGCAAAATCATTTAACCCAAATAGAAGAGAGTTCAAAGTCCCAGAGTAAAGATCGAGAAGTAAAAGATTCTAATACCACCCAATGGCGACATGGGCCCGTAAGCCACATAGCCAAGTTAGTAAAACTTTTGTAAAGCCTAGACTCGACTTCGGCCAAGGAGTGTGGAAGGGGGATTCCTATAGGCAGTCGGGTCTGATACCAACTAGTGACGCCCCCGATTCAATCATACACTAATCATGCACGCAAACGTGTACGATCAAGATCAGGGACTCACGGGAAGATATCACAACACAACTCTAAAAACATAAATAAGTCATATAAGCATCATATTACAAGCCAAGGGCCTCGAGGGCTCGAATACAAGCGCTCGATCATAGACGAGTCAGCGGAAGCAACAATATCTGAGTACAGACATAAGTTAAACAAGTTGCCATAAGATGGCTAGCACAAACTGGGATACAGATCGAAAGAGGCGCAGGCCTCCTGCCTGGGATCCTCCTAACTACTCCTGGTCGTCGTCAGCAGCCTGCACATAGTAGTAGGCACCTCCAGTGTAGTAGTCGTCGTCGACGGTGGCGTCCGGCTCCTGGGCTCCAATGTCTGGTTGTGGCATCCAAGAAGAAGAGGAAAACGGGGGAAAAGAGGGAGCAAAGCAACCGTGAGTACTCATCCAAAGTACTCGCAAGCAAGGAGCTACACTACATATGCATGGGTATATGTGTAAGGAGGCCATATCAGTGGACTGAACTGCAGAATGCCAGAATAAGAGGGGGATAGCTAGTCATATCGAAGAGTACGCTTCTGGCAGCCTCCGTCTTGCAGCATGTAGAAGAGAGTAGATTGAAGTCCTCCAAGTAGCATCGCATAGCATAATCCTACCCGGCGATCCTCCCCTCGTCGCCTTGTGGAAAAGCGATCACCGGGTTGTCTATGGAACTTGTCTGGGTGTGTTTTATTAAGTATCCGGTTCTAGTTGTCATAAGGTCAAGGTACAACTCCGGGTCGTCCTTTTACCGAGGGACACGGCTATTCGAATAGATAAACTTCCCTGCAGGGGTGCACCACATAACCCAACACGCTCGATCCCCTTTGGCCGGACACACTTTACTGGGTCATGCCCGGCCTCAAAAGATCAACACGTCGCAGCCCCACCTGGGCACAACAGAGAGGTCAGCACGTCGGTCTAAATCCTATGCGCGCAGGGGTCTGGGCCCATCGCCCATTGCACACATGCACGTTGCGAGGGCGGCTGAAAGCAGACCTAGCCTCCCTAATACAAGAGCAGGCATTCCAGTCCAATCCGGTGCGTGCCGCTCTGTCGCTGACGTCAAGAAGGCTTCGGCTGATACCACGACATCGAGGGCCCATAAATGTTCCCGCGTAGTTGGTTAGTGCGTATAGGCCAGTGGCTAAACTCAGATCAAATACCAAGATCTCGTTAAGCGTGTTATTAAGAAGTAACCGCTGACGCCGACTAGGGCCAGGCCCACCTCTCGCCTAGGTGGTCTCAATCTGCCCTGTCGCTCCGCCACATAGTAACAGTCGGGGGTCGTCGGAAACCCAAGCCCACCTCTACCGGGATGGAGCCACCTGTCCTTTCAGCCCCCACCTCGGAATCACTTGCGGGTACTCAACGAGTCAACCCGACTTTAGTCACCATCTGTATAGTATGTATATATGTATAGTATATACCCGTGATCACCTCCCAAGTGATCACGGCCCGATAGTATAGCAAGGCAGACTGACAAGAATGTAGGGCCAATGATGATAAACTAGCATCCTATACTAAGCATTTAGGATTGCGGGTAAGGTATCAATGACTGTACTATGCTGCAGAATAGGAGTAACCGAATAGTAACATGCTACACTACTCTAATGCAAGCAGTATAGAGAAGAATAGGCGATATCTAGTGATCAAGGGGGGGGCTTGCCTGGTTGCTCTGGCCAGAAGGAGGGGTTGTCAACTCCATAGTCGAACTGGGCAGCAGCAGCGTCGGTCTCCTAGTCTACCGGAGAGAAAAGGGGGAAGAAACAGTAAACACAATGCAAACATAAGCATGACGATGCATGACATGACAATGAGCGGTGTTAGGTGTGCCCTAACACGGTAGTAGGTGATACCGGCGTAAGGGGGAAACATCCGGGAAAGTATCCCCGGTGTTTTGCGTTTTTGGACAGGTGAACCAGAGGTGAAATGTTGCAGGTTCGCTATGCTAGGGATGTGTGGCGGACGAACGGGCTGCGTATCAGGATTCGTCTCGTCGTTCTGAGCAACTTTCATGTACAAAGTTTTTCCATCCGAGCTATGATTTATTTTATATTAATTTTAAAAGATTCAATCATTTTAGAATTTATTTAATTATTTAATTCTAACATTATCCAAAACTGTGTTTGCTGACGTCATCATGAAGTCAGCATGACGTCAGCAGTCAACAGAGGTGTTGACTGGTCAAACTAGCTCTGTGCGTTCGGTTTATTCGATTTACATGGTTCGGTTTATACGGTTTTTCGGTATGTACGGTATTAATACTTCGGTAAATACGGTATGAAATTAAAATACCATTCGGTTTCGGTATATACCAAATTATTTCGGTATGGTTTCGGTATATACCATAAAAACCAAAGTTGACGCGAATTTGAAAATGACGTAATAATAATTTGCAAATTTATGACTCAAAACACATTCTATTTTACACAAATAGTATATGACTATATATATAAGTATATATGCATGCATTGATTCATCTGTTGTTGATGGTTATGGACGTGCTTAGCATTTTAAAAAGAGAAACATGACAATGTTACAAGAAAAATGTTGGTGCTTAGTAGTGAATTTGACTCATGTACAAGAAAAATGACAACTTATACGGTTGTTCATCTCAAGAATATAAATTTATTTTTTACTTGGGTTTATTCGCTTAACCATTTGATTTTTCGGTATATACCATAAAAACCAAAGTTCAAATCGGTATGAAAAGTTCATACCATACCGAAACCAGAAACCATAAAAACAAAAAAATCGGTTCGGTTCGGTTTATTTTCGGTATGATTTTTCGGTTCGGTTTTAAAATGCACAGAGTGAGGTCAAACTGACGTGTGGGTCCCGCATGTCATAGGTTGTTTACTAATTAACTGTAGTAGTTTAATTAATAGGTTAATTAAGTTTAACTAAACCAGATTAATTAAGTTAATTAATTCTCTCATTAATTAATTAATTAATAATTTTATTTTTATTATACTTTTTTATTTCTTAATTCTTTTTTTAAAACATTCTAGGGGACGGCCCCACATGTCATTGGGCCAAGGGGGCCATAGCGGGTTCGGGCGAATGGGTGTACAGGTGCGGGTGCTCGCATCTGAGGCCACGAGAGGCGACGGCGAGCATGCCCGAGGCCTCGATGGCCGGCGACGGCGGAAGCAGCGCCGGGCGCGGGGAGCTGCGAGGCACCGGCGGCCACAACAGGGCAGCCGCAGGGAGCAGCGGGCAGGGCGGCGCGCAGGCGATGGCGGGGTGAGGCCAGCATGGGGAGGAGGCCGTGGCCCCGGGGCGGTAGAGGGCGCGAGACGATGGGCACGGCCTGTCGGTGCCGCGCGTGTCCAGGGCGTGGCCCGCCCGCGGTGAGCGCGGGCTGGAGCGCGCGAGGCGCGGCGACGGTCGCGGGGCGAGGGAGTGCGAGGAGAGGGGGCGGGAGCCCGGGGCCTCACCGGGGTTCGCAGGGTCAAGGGCAGCGGGCTCGACGGAGGTCAGGGACGACGGGGCGGTGGCGACATCGGGCGGTTCGGCGAGGAGGAGGACGGGGACGACAGGCGACGGGGTGGCAGTCCGGCAGGGAGGCGGCACGGGGGTGCGGCGCACAGCGGAGAGGACGGTGAGGCATCCAGCAAGGAGGAGTGGTCGAGGCGGTGCGGTGCGGTCGATCCGGGCGGTGGGGTTGTCGGGGGCGACAGGGTCGGGCGAGCTGCGTGGGGCGCCGAGCACAATTTCCCCGATCCAGATTGGATCGGGAAGGGGGGAGCGACGTGGGAGAGTGGGGGAGGAAGTGGGGTGACCGGGTGCGAGTGGGGGATAGTTAGGATTTGGGGTATGGGGGTTAGGCCATATAGGCCAGTGGGTAGCGAGTGGGTCGGCCGGCTTAGTGGCCTGGATGGCCAGTTGGGCCATTCAGCTCAGGGAGAGGGGGGTCTTTTCTTCTTTCTTTTTAATTTTGTTTTATTTGAAGTTTCTCTTATTTTTAGTTTTACAAAATTACCACTAGTGCCTAAATTTGTATTTATCAACAAACTACTGTAAGATTAATTCTTAACCCATAATAAAATAGTTTTAGCATTTTATAAATTCGATAGGCATTTATTTAATTGTTTTCACTACTGTTTTAATCATTTTAGAGCCTTTAAACATTTTATCAAAGTTTGATTTCTCCACCATAATTACTTACGATTTATTTGACACAATCCGAACATTTTAGTTTTGATATTTGAAAATTTTACTGTTTGCCTATATTTTAAATTTTAATTTGAAACATTTTTGAAGTAACTCGAGTTTATCAACAGTAACCGAGGTGACGTGGCACCATTAGCAGAGGTTTACTGTAGCTTGATTATCTGGGCATCACATCAAGGCTTCTGGAATCTTTCTTGTATGTGTCATGGGGTACCCAATGTGGCCCCGGATGGAACCGACTTAGGGGTCCTCGGCCAAGCGCCGGCAGACGACATGGTGAGAGGCCCCCTAGTCAGGACACTATCACATAGTGGATCTCGGTCGTGCCGGCGGGAGGGCGCCATTTTTATTTGTCGTTTGGTCTGCTCGGAAAGACGAGGCGGCGACGACTTCTTGAAGATGGTATGAGCTTCATCCTACGTAGCTCCATCCCGGCGGCCAGCGGTGCTTCTGTTGGAAATATGCCCTAGAGGCAATAATAAAATGGTTATTATTATATTTCCTTGTTCATGATAATTATCTATTGTTCATGCTATAATTGTATTAACTGGAAACCGTAATACATATGTGAATACATAGACCACAACATGTCCCTAGTGAGCCTCTAGTTGACTAGCTCGTTGATCAATAGATGGTTATGGTTTCCTGACCATGGACATTGGATGTCATTGATAACGGGATCACATCATTAGGAGAATGATGTGATGGACAAGACCCAATCCTAAGCATAGCACAAGATCGTGTAGTTCATTTGCTAAAAGCTTTTCTAATGTCAAGTATCATTTCCTTAGACCATGAGATTGTGCAACTCCCGAATACCGTAGGAATGCTTTGGGTGTGCCAAACGTCACAATGTAACTGGGTGGCTATAAAGGTGCACTACAGGTACCTCTGAAAGTGTCTGTTGGGTTGGCACGAATCGAGACTGGGATTTGTCACTCCGTATGACGGAGAGGTATCTCTGGGCCCACTCGGTAATGCATCATCATAATGAGCTCAATGTGACTAAGTAGTTAGCCACGGGATCATGCATTACGGAACGAGTAAAGTGACTTGCCGGTAATGAGATTGAACGAGGTATTGGGATACCGACGATCGAATCTCGGGCGAGTAACGTACCGATTGACAAAGGGAATTGTATACGGGATTGCTTGACTTCTTGACATCGTGGTTCATCCGATGAGATCATCGTGGAACATGTGGGAGCCAACATGGGTATCCAGATCCCGTTGTTGGTTATTGGCCAGAGAGTTGTCTCGGTCATGTCTGCATGATTCCCGAACCTGTAGGGTCTACACACTTAAGGTTCGATGACGCTAGGGTTATAAAGGAAGTTTGTATGTGGTTACCGAATGTTGTTCGGAGTCCCGGATGAGATCTCGGACATCACGAGGAGTTTCGGAATGGTCCGAGGGTAAAGATTTATATATGGGAAGTCTAGTTTCAGTCGCTGGAAAAGTTCGGGGGTTATCGGTATTGTACCGGGACCAACGAAAGGTGTCTGGAGGTCCACCAGGTGGGGCCACCTGCCCCGGGGGGCTTGATGGGCTGAATATGGGAGGGAACCAGCCCCTAGTGGGCTGGTGTGTCCCTCCCCAAGGGCCCAAGGCGGCTAGGGTTGAAAACCCTAGGGGAAGGGGGTGCCTCCACCTTGCTTGGGGGGCAAGCCTCCCCTCCTGGCCGCCGCCCCTCCCCTATCGATGGGATCTGGAGGGGGGCGGCCCCCTCTCCCCTTCCCCTATATATAGTGGGGGTTTTGGGGCTGCCAAGAACATGAGTTTCCCTCTCTCCTGGCATAGCCCTACCCCTCTCCCTCCTCGTCTCTCGCAGTGCTTGGCGAAGCCCTGCTGGAGTACCACGCTCCTCCATCACCACCACGCCGTTATGTTGTTGCTGGACGAAGTCTTCCCCAACCTCTCCCTCTCTCCTTGCTGGATCAAGGCACGGGAGACGTCACCGGGCTGCACGTGTGTTAAACGCGGAGGCATCGTTCTTCGGTGCTTAGATCGGATTCGGCCGTGATCTGAATCGCTTCGTGAACGACTCCACCGACCTCGTTCTTGTAACGCTTCCGCATAGCGATCTTCAAGGGTATGAAGATGCACTCCCCTCTCTCTCGTTGCTAGTATCTCCATAGATTGATCTTGGTGATGCGTAGAAAATTTTGAATTTCTGCTACGTTCCCCAACAGTGGCATCATGAGCTAGGTCTATGCGTAGTTTCTATGCACGAGTAGAACACAAGTTGTTGTGGGCGTCGATTTTGTCAATTTACTTGCCACTACTAGTCTTATCTTGATTCAGCGACATCATGGGATGAAGCGGCCCGGACCGACCTTACACGTACGCTTACGTGAGACAGGTTCCACCGACTGACATGCACTAGTTGCATAAGGTGGCTAGCGGGTGTTTGTCTCTCCCACTTTAGTCGGATCGGATTCGATGAAAAGGGTCCTTATGAAGGGTAAATAGCAATTGGCATATCACGTTGTGGTTTTGGCATAGGTAAGAAACGTTCTTGCTAGAAACCCGTAGCAGCCACGTAAAAAACTTGCAACAACAATTAGAGGACGTCTAACTTGTTTTTGCAGCATATGTCGTGTGATGTGATATGGCCAAGAAGTATGTGATGAATGTAATATATGTGATGTATGAGATTGATCATATTCTTGTAATAGGAATCACGACTTGCATGTCGATGAGTATGACAACTGGCAGGAGCCATAGGAGTTGTCTTTATTTATTGTATGACCTGCGTGTCACTGAATAACGCCATGTAATTACTTTACTTCATTGCTAAACTATTAGCCATAGTAGTAGAAGTAATAGTTGGCGAGACAACTTCATGGAGACACGATGATGGAGATCATGGTGTCATGCCGGTGACGATGATGATCATGGAGCCCCGAAGATGGAGATCAAAAGGAGCAAAATAATATTGGCCATATCATGTCACTATTTGATTGCATGTGATGTTTATCATGTTTATGCATCTTATTTGCTTAGAACGATGGTAGTAAATAAGATGATCCCTCATAATAATTTCAAGAAAGTGTTTCCCCTAACTGTGCACCATTGCGAAAGTTCGTTGTTTTGAAGCACCACGTGATGATCGGGTGTGATAGATTCTAACGTTCACATACAACGGGTGTAAGCCAGATTTACACGCGCGAAACACTTAGGTTGACTTGACGAGCCTAGCATGTACAGACATGGCCTCGGAACACAAGAGGCCGAAAGGTCGAACATGAGTCGTATAGTGGATACGCTCAACATGAAGATGTTCACCGATGATGAGTAGTTCGTCTCACGTGATGATCGGACACGGCCTAGTTGACTCGGATCATGTATCACTTAGATGACTAGAGGGATGTCTATCTGAGTGGGAGTTCATAAGATGAACTTAATTATCCTAAACATAGTCAAAAGGTTTTTTGCAAATTATGTCGTAGCTCGCGCTTTAGTTCTACTGTTTTTAGATATGTTCCTAGAGAAAATTTAGTTGAAGGTTGATAGTAGCAATTATGCGGACTGGGTCCGTAAACTGAGAATTGTCCTCATTGCTGCGTAGAAGGCTTATATCCTTAATGCACCGCTTGGTGTGCTGAACCTCGAACATCGTCTGTGGATGTTGTGAACATCTGACATACACGTTTTGATAACTACGTGATAGTTCAGCAATGTTAAACGGTTTAGAATTGAGGCACCGAAGACAATTTCGAAACGTCATGGAACATATGAGATGTTTCGAGGGCTGAAATTGGGATTTCAGGCTCCTGCCCATGTCAAGAGGTATAAGACCTCCGACGAGTTTCTTAGCCTGCAAACTAAGGGAGAAAAGCTCAATCGCTGAGCTTGTGCTTGGATTGTCTGAGTACAAAAATCACTTGAATTGAGTGGGAGTTAATCTTCCAGATGAGATAGTGATGTTTCTCCAAAGTCATTGCCACCAAGCTACTAGAGCTTTGTGATGAACTATAACCTATCAGGGATAGATATGATGATCCTTGAAATATTCGCAATGTTTGACACCGCGAAAGTAGAAATCAAGAAGGAGCATCAATTGTTGATGGTTAGTGAAACCACTAGTTTCAAGAAGGGCAAGGGCAAGAAGGGATACTTCATGAAATGGCAAATCAGTTGCTGCTCTAGTGAAGAAACCCAAGGTTGAACCCAAACCCGAGACTAAGTGCTTCTGTAATGACGGGAACAGTCACTGAAGTAGAAATACCCTAGATACTTGGTAGATGAGAAGGCTGGCAAGGTCGACAGAAGTATATTGGATATACATTATATTGATGTGTACTTTACTAGTACTCCTAGTAGCACCATGGTAATTGATACCAGTTCAGTTGCTAAGTGTTCGTAACTCGAAATAAAAGGCTACGGAATAAACGGAGACTAGCTAAAGGTGAGATGATGATATGGTTTGGAAGTGTTTCCAAGATTGATGTGATCAAGCATCGCATACTCCCTCTACCATCGAGATTGGTGTTAAACCTAAATAATTGTTATTTGGTGTTTGCGTTGAGCATAGACATGATTGGATTATGTTTATCGCAATACGGTTATTCATTTAAGGAGAATAATGGTTACTCTGTTTATTTGAATAATACCTTCAGTGGTCTTGCACCTAAAATGAATGGTTTATTGAATCTCGATCGTAGTGATACACATGTTCATGCCAAAAGATATAAGATAGTAATGATATAGTGCCACCTACTTGTGGCACCGCCATTTGAGTCATATTGGTATAAAACGCATGAATAAGCTCCATGTTGATGGATCTTTGGACTCACTCATTTTTGAAAAGATTGAGACATGTGAACCATGTCTACTGGTATATACGCATGAAGAAACTCCATGCAGATGAACCGTTTGGACTCACTTGATTTTGAATCACTTGATACATGCAAATCATACCACATGGACAAGATGACTGAAAGCCTCGTTTTCAGTAAAATGGAACAAGAAAGCAACTTGTTGGAAGTAATACATTTTGATGTATGCAGTCCAATGAGTGTTGAGGCACGCAGTGGATATCGTTATGTTCTTACTTCACAGATGATTTGAGTAGATACTGAGTATATTTACTTGATGAAACACAAGTCTGAATTATTGAATGGTTCAAGTAATTTCAGAGTGAATTTGAAGATCGTCGTGACAAGAGGATAAAATGTCTATGATATGATCATAGAGATGAATATCTGAGTTGCGAGTTTGGTACACAATTAAGACATTGTGGAAATTGTTTCACAACTAACACCGCCTGGAACACCATAGTGTGATGGTGTGTCCGAACATCATAGCTACACCCTATTGGATATGGTGCATACCATGATGTCTCTTATCAAATTACCACTATCATTTATGGGTTAGGCATTAGAGACAACCGCATTCACTTCAAATAGGGAACCACGTAATTCCGTTGAGATGACAGCGTATGAACTATGGTTGAGAGAAACCTAAGCTGTCATTTCTTAAAAGTTTGGGGCTGCGAAGCTTATGTGGAAAAGTTTTAGCCTGATAAGCTCAAACCCAAAGCGGATAAATGCATCTTCATAGGACACCCAAAACAGTTGGGTGTACCTCCTATTTCAGATCCAGAAGCAAAAGCGATTGTTTCTAGAAACAGGTCCTTTCTTGAGGAAAAGTTTCTCTCAAAAGAATTGAGTGGGAGGATGGTGGAGACTTGATGAGGTTATTGAACCGTCACTTCAACTAGTGTGTAGCAGGGAACAGGAAGTTGTTCCTGTGGCGCCTACACCAATTGAAGTGGTAACTTATGATAGTGATCATGAAACTTCAGATCAAGTCACTACCAAACCTCGTAGGTCGATAAGGATGCGTACTACTTCAGAGTGGTACGTACTCCTGTCTTGGAGGTCATGTTTCTAGACAACAATGAACCTACGAGTTATGTAGAAGTGATGGTGGGCCCGGATTCCGACGAATGGCTCGAGGCCATAAAATCCGAGAGAGGATCCATGTATGAAAACAAAGTATAGACTTTGGAAGAACTACTCGATGGTCGTAAGGCTTTTGAGTACAAATGGATTTTAAAAGGAGGACATACAATGATGGTAAGTGTCACCATTAAGAAAGCTCGACTTGTCGCTAAGATGTTTTCCGACAAGTTCAATGAGTTGACTATGATGAGAGTTTCTCACTCGTAGCGATGCTAAGAGTCTGTTGGAATTATGTTAGTAGTTGATGCATTATTTATGAAATCTTGCAGATAGGATGTCAAAATATTGTTTCCTTGATGATTTTCTTGAGGAAAGGTTGTATGTGATACAACCAGAAGGTTTTGTCAATCCTGAAAGATGCTAACAAGTATGCAAAGCTCCAGTAATCCTTCTAAGGACTGGAGTAAGCATCTCGGAGATGGAATATACGCTTTGATGAGATGATCAAAGATTTTGGGTTTATACAAAGTTTATGAGAAACTTGTATTTCCAAAGAAGTGAGTGGGAGCACTATAGAATTTCTGATGAGTATATGTTGTTGACATATTGTTGATCGGAAATGATGTAGAATTTCTGGAAAGCATATAGGGTTGTTTGAAAGGTGTTTTTCAATGGAAAACCTGGATTAAGCTACTTGAACGTTGAGCATCAAGATCTATAAGGATAGATAAAAAACGCTTAATAGTACTTTCAAATGAATACATACCGTGACAAGATTTTGAAGGAGTTCAAACAAATCAGCAAAGAAGGAGTTCTTAGCTGTGTTATAAGGTGTGAGCAATGAGTAAGACTCAAGATCTGACCACGACAGAAGAGAGAGAAAGGACGAAGGTCGTCCCCTATGCTTTAGATGTAGGCTCTATAGTATGTTGTGCTGTGTACCGCACCCAAAGTGTGCCTTGCCATGAAGTCAATCAAGGGGTACAAGAGCGATCCAGGAATGGATCACATGATAGCGGTCAAACTTATCCTTAGTAACTAGTGGACTAAGGAATTTTCTCAATTATGGAGGTGGTAAAAGATTTCATCGTAAAGGGTTACGTTGGTGCAAACTTTGACACTAATCCGGATCACTCTGAGTAGTAAACCGGATTCGTATAGTAGAGCAGTTATTTGGAATAGTTCCAAATAGTGCGTGGTAGCTGCATCTAGGAGATGACATAGGGATTTGTTAAGCACACGCGGATCTGAAAGATTCAGACCCGTTGACTAATAACCTCTCTCACAAGCGAGATATGATCAAACCCAATGGGTGTTGAATTCATTGCAATCACATAGTGATGTGAACTAGATTATTGACTCTAGTGCAAGTGGGATATTGTTGGAAATATGCCCTAGAGGCAATAATAAAATGGTTATTATTATATTTCCTTGTTCATGACAATTGTCTATTGTTCATGCTATAATTGTATTAACTGGAAACCGTAATACATGTGTGAATACATAGACCACAACATGTCCCTAGTGAGCCTCTAGTTGACTAGCTCGTTGATCAATAGATGGTTATGGTTTCCTGACCATGGACATTGGATGTCATTGATAACGGGATCACATCATTAGGAGAATGATGTGATGGAAAAGACCCAATCCTAAGCATAGCACAAGATCATGTATTTCGTTTGCTAAAAGCTTTTCTAATGTCAAGTATCGTTTCCTTAGACCATGAGATTGTGCAACTCCCGGATACCGTAGGAATGCTTTGGGTATGCCAAACGTCACAACGTAACTGGGTGGCTATAAAGGTGCACTACAGGTACCTCCGAAAGTGTCTGTTGGATTGGCACGAATCGAGACTGGGATTTGTCACTCCGTATGACGGAGAGGTATCTCTGGGCCCACTTGGTAATGCATCATCATAATGAGCTCAATGTGACTAAGTAGTTAGCCATGGTATCATGCATTACGGAACGAGTAAAGTGACTTGCCGGTAACGAGATTGAACAAGGTATTGGGATACCGACGATCGAATCTCGGGCGAGTAATGTACTAATTGACAAAGGGAATTGTATACGGGATTGCTTGAATCCTTGACATCATGGTTCATCCGATGAGATCATCGTGGAACATGTGGGAGCCAACATGGGTATCCAGATCCCGTTGTTGGTTATTGGCCAGAGAGCTATCTCGGTCATGTCTGCATGATTCCCGAACCCGTAGGGTCTACCCACTTAAGGTTCGATGACGCTAGGGTTATAAAGGAAGTTTGTATGTGGTTACCGAACGTTGTTCGGAGTCCTGGATGAGATCCCGGACGTCACGAGGAGTTCTGTAATGGTCCGGGGGTAAAGGTTTATATATGGGAAGTCCAGTTTCAATCGCCGGAAAAGTTCGGGGGTTATCGGTATTGTACCGGGACCACCGAAAGGTGTCCGGAGGTCCACCGGGTGGGGCCACCTGCCCCGAGGGGCTTGATGGGCTGAATATGGGAGGGAACCAGCCCCTAGTGGGCTGGTGCGCCCCTCCCCAAGGGCCCAAGGCGCCTAGGGTTGAAAACCCTAGGGGAAGGGGGCGCCTCCACCTTGCTTGGGGGGAAAGCCTCCCCTCCTGGCCGCCTCCCCTCCCCTCTAGATGGGATCTAGAGGGGGCCGGCCCCCTCTCCCCTTCCCCTATATATAGTGGGGGTTTTGGGGCTGCCAAGAACATGAGTTTCCCTCTCTCCTGGCGCAGCCCTACCCCTCTCCCTCCTCGTCTCTCGCAGTGCTTGGCGAAGCCCTGCTGGAGTACCACGCTCCTCCATCACCACCACGCCGTTGTGCTGTTGCTGGATGGAGTCTTCCCCAACCTCTCCCTCTCTCCTTGCTGGATCAAGGCACGGGAGATGTCACCGGGCTGCACGTGTGTTGAACGCGGAGGCACCGTTCTTCGGTGCTTAGATCGGATTCGGCCGCGATCTAAATCGCTTCGTGAACGACTCCACCGACCGCGTTCTTGTAACGCTTCCGCATCGCGATCTTCAAGGGTATGAAGATGCACTCCCCTCTCTCTCGTTGCTAGTATCTCCATAGATTGATCTTGGTGATGCGTAGAAAATTTTGAATTTCTGCTACATTCCCCAACAGCTTTTAGCGTCGTCGAAGAGCTTGTGGAGGTGTGTCTCCGTCAGATCTCATGGGATTTAGTCGGGGTCTGTCTTCGGTGGATCAGCTTGGATCCAGTCTTTGTTCATTTGTGTTCGTGTATCTACAGGTTGGATACTTTCGATTTACACCTTTCTTCATTGGTTGTGGTCCGGTCTTCGTTCATTCGTTCATTCGTTTGTGTTGTGTTTCTACAGGTTAGATACTTTCGGTCTACACTTTTCTTCATCGATTGTGATTGTTGTTCTGGTGCGCTAGTCCTGTAGGGTGTTAGCATGATGACTTTTGACTGTGAACTACAACAAGTTTTGTTCGGTGCTAGTGAGGAAGGCGCAATCACATCAACATGTCTTTGGCTCGTTCCAATGCTTGTGGTCATCGGTAGGTGGTTTACAAATTTAAATGTAATTTTTACTTCTGGTGTATTTTGAACTACCTTGATTGATAGTTTATAAATAAGTTTTTTTTTTGAAAGGCAAAGCAATATTCATCGGAAATTGTGCCATCCATAAGTAAGGTCCTCTTTGATTTGTAGGTTTTCAAAATGCAGGAACAGGAAAAATGTAGGAATAGAGTGTCATGTCCTCTTATATCCTATGGGATTTGGAGAAGTGTTTGATAGCACAGGAAAAACAAAGGAATTCTACAAAGAAGTTTGAGTGGATGAAAAGTTTCTTCAAAATGTAGTAAAAATGAATCCTATAGAAAAAGTCCTAAGGATTCCAATCCTACAAATCAAACGACCATCACAGGAAAAAATACTAAGGATCCAAATCTTGTAAAAATCCTATGAAATTCATTTGTATCAAAGGAACCCTAAGGCTAGCCATAGTGGAGGTAACTTAGGTAGTAACTTAACACATCCCAAGACAATTTTGCTTATGTGACAAGTATTTAATGAGGAAAGAGGTGCTTGTGCTAAAATAATATGTTATTGTAGCATAGCGATTCCCGAGGCAAAATGAGTCTATGAGCTAATAAATGAAGCAATCTATGACACTACTACTATGTTACTTTGCACTATATGGTGGTAAGAGCATCTCCAGCCGCGTTCCCAGAACGGCCTCCCCAGGCAATTTTTTTGCACCGGCGGCGAAAAAACGGCCTAGTCACGCCCCCAGGAGCCCGTTTTTCGCCAGCTTGGGCCGAAATCAGCGCCGGCGGACCCAGGCCGAACCCGACGCGCCGGGGGGCGCCCGGGGGCGCCGGGGCAAGTGTTTTGGCGTGAAACAGCCGCGGGCCTGCCGAGTCAGCGAGACAGCCGCTTCGTCGACCTCATCGCCTTGGTTCCCACGGGAATCAATGCAAAGGCTGTCGCGCTGCCGCGCCGGTCAGCCTCCATTGATGCCTCACGGGCGGCGCAGTGAAGACGCCGCCGACGCGCGTCCCGCCCGCATACGCCACGTGTCCTCCCGCATGCGCCCCCCCGGCCACCCTGCTTCGGCTATAAAAGGCGCCCCTCCCCGCCGGTGAGCGCCACAGCCTCCCCCTTTACCTCCAGTGAAAGCCTTTTCATCGCCGGCGAGCTCTCCCACCACTCTCTTGCCCGCCGATGAGCGAAACCATGGCGGAGAGATACCCAGGCGACAACGCAACGGCGAACGGCTTCGGCCGCCGACACCTCCAGGAGCCGGAGGCACGCCTTCTATACGAGGTCAAGTACCCGGCGCTCCCCGACATGCGCGTGCCTGGTTCGTGGAGACTGAGCGCTGCTACGTCTTGAGCTTGCGTTGGTTTTCCTTGAAGAGGAAAGGGTGATGCAGCAATAGTAGCATAAGTATTTCCCTCAGTTTTTGAGAACCAAGGTATCAATCCAGTAGGAGGCTCCTTAGAAGTCCCACGCACCTACATAAACAAACAAGAACTCGCAACCAACGCAATAAAAGGGGTTGTCAATCCCTTCACGGCCACTTGCGAAAGTGAGATTTGATAGAGATAATATGATAAGATAAATATATTTTTGGTATTTTATGATATAGATTGGAAAAGTAAAGATGCAAATAAAAGTAGATTGAAAGCTTATATGATAAAAGATAGACCCGGGGGACATAAGTTTCACTAGTGGCTTCTCTCAAGATAGCATAAGTATTACGGTGGGTGAACAAATTACTGTCGAGCAATTGATAGAAAAGCGAATAATTATGAGATTATCTAGGCATGATCATGTATATAGGCATCACGTCCGTGACAAATAGACCGACTCCTGCCTGCATCTACTACTATTACTCCACACATCGACCGCTATCCAGCATGCATCTAGAGTATTAAGTTCATAAAGAACAGAGTAACACATTAAGAAAGATGACATGATGTAGAGGGATAAACTCATGCAATATGATATAAACCCCATCTTTTTATCCTCGATGGCAACAATACAATACGTGCCTTGCTGCCCCTGTTGTCACTGGGAAAGGACACCCAAGATTGAACCCAAAGCTAAGCGCTTCTCCTATTGCAAGAAAGATCAATCTAGTAGGCCAAACCAAACTGATAATTCGAAGAGACTTGCAAAGATAACTTAATCACACATAAAAGAATTCAGAGGAGATTCAAATATTTCTCATAGATAAACTTGATCATAAACCCACAATTCATCGGATCTTGACAAACACACCGCAAAAAGAGTTACATCGAATAGATCTCCAAGAAGATCAAGGAGAACTTTGTATTGAGATTCAAAGAGAGAGAAGAAGCCATCTAGCTAATAACTATGGACCCGAAGGTCTGTGGTAAACTACTCACAACTCATCGGAGAGGCCTTGGAGATGATGTAGAGGCCCTCTATGATCGATTCCCCCTCCGGCGGAGCGCCGGCGAAGGCTCCAAGATGGGATATCGCAGATACAGAAGGTTACAGCGGTGGAAATAGTTTTTCGTGGTCGCTTCTGATGTTTTCGGGGTACATGGGTATATATAGGAGGAAGAAGTAGGTCGGTGGACGCCCGAAGGGCCCACGAGGGTGGGGACGTGCCCAGCCCTAGGGGGCGCACGGGGCACCCTCGTGGCCGCCTCCTTTGTTTCTTGACTTCCACTTCAAGTCCTCTGGATCATGTTTGTTCCAAAAAGATCGCTCCCGAAGGTTTCATTCCGTTTGGACTCTGTTTGATATTCCTTTTCTTCGAAACACTGAAATAGGCAAAAAAACAGCAATTCGGGCTGGGCCTCCGGTTAGTAGGTTAGTCCCAAAAATGATATAAAAGTGTAAAGTAAAGCTCATAAACATCCAAAACGGGTAATATAATAGCATGGAACAATAAAAAATTATAGATACGTTGGAGACGTATCAAGCATCCCCAAGCTTAATTCCTGCTTGTCCTCGAGTAGGTAAATGATAAAAACAGAATTTTTGATGTGGAATGCTACCTAGCATGATTCTCAACGTAATTTTCTTTATTGTGGCATGAATGTTCAGATCCAAATGATTCAAAATAAAAGTTCATATTGACATAAGAAATAATAGTACTTCAAGCATACTAATCAAAGCAATCATGTCTTCTCAAAATAACATGGCTAAAGAAAGTTCATCTCTACAAAATCATATAGTTAGGTCATGCTTCATTTCTGTCACACAAAAATGCTCCCATCTTGCACACCCCCGATGACAAGCCAAGCCATTGTTTCGTACTTAAATAATCTCAAACTTTTTCAACTTTCACGCAATACATGAGCGTGAGCCATGGATATAGCACTATGGGTGGAATAGAATATGATGAGGAAGATTGTGTGGAGAAGACAAAAAAGGAGAAAGTCTCACATTGACGAGGATAATCAATGGGCTATGGAGATGCCCATCAATTGATGTCAACATGAGGAGTAGGGATTGCCATGCAACGGATGCACTATAGCTATAAATGTATGAAAGCTCAACAAAAGAAACTAGTGGGTGTGCATCCAACTTGCTTGCTCACGAAGACCTAGGGCATTTTGAGAAAGCCCATCATAGGAATATACAAGCCAAGTTCTATAATGAAAAATTCCCACTAGTATATGAAAGTGACAACATAAAAGACTTTCTATATGAAGAACATGGTGCCACTTTGAAGCACAAGTGTGGAAAAAGATAGTAACATTGCCCCCTTTTATTTTATTTTATTTTCTTTCTTTTTTTCTTTTTTTTTCTTTTGGGCCTTTCCTTTTTTCTCTTTTCTTTTTTTTCTGTGACCTTTCTTTTTTTTATTTGGGGACAATGCTCTAATAATGATGATCATCACACTTCTATTTATTTACAACTCATGTACAACTCGAAATTAGAACAAGATATGATTCTATATGAATGCCTCCGGCGGTGTACCGGGATGGGCAATGAATCAAGAGTGACATGTATGAAAAATTATGCATGGTGGCTTTGCCACAAATACGATGTCAACTACATGATCATGCAAGGCAATATGACAATGATGATGTGTGTCATGATGATAAACGGAACGGTGAAAAGTTGCATGGCAATATATCTCGGAATGGCTATGGAAATGCCATAATAGGTAGGTATGGTGGCTGTTTTGAGGAAGATATAAGGAGGTTTATGTGTGATAGAGCGTATCATATCACGGGATTTGGATGCACCGGCGAAGTTTGCACCAACTCTCAAGGTGAGAAAAAGGGCGATGCACGGTACCGAAGAGGCTAGCAATGATGGAAGGGTGAGAGTGCGTATAATCCATGGACTCAACATTAGTCAAAAAGAACTCATATACTTATTGCAAAAATCTACTAGTCATCAAAAACCAAGCACTACGCGCATGCTCCTAGGGGGATAGATTGGTAGGAAAAGACCATCGTTCGTCCACGACCGCCACTCATAAGGATGCACAATCTAAGAACACCTCATGTTTTAAATTTGTTACACAACTTTTACCATATGTGCATGCTACGGGACTTGCCAACTTCAACACAAGCATTCTTTAAATTCATAATCACCCAACTAGCATGACTCTAATATCACTACCTCCATATCTCAAAACAATTATCAAGTATCAAATTGATCATAGCATCCAATTCACTTCCTATGATAGTTTTTATTATACCCAACTTGGATGCCCATCATTCTAGGACCAATTTTATAACCATAATAAATACCATGTTGTTCTAAAAGACTCTCAAAATAATATAAGTGAAGCATGAGAGATTTACAATTTCTACAAAATTAAGCCACCGCCGTGCTCTATAAGATATAAATGAAGCACTAGAGCAAAAACTATCTAGCTCAAAAGATATAAGTGAAGCACATAGAGTATTCTAATAAATTCCAATCAAGTGGGTTTCTCTCAGGAGGTGTGTACAGCAAGGATGACCGTGGTAAACTAAAAAGCAAAGACTAATATCATACAAGACGCTCCAAGCAAAACACATATCATGTGGCGAATAAAAATATAGCTCCAAGTAAAGTTACCGATAGACGAAGACGAAAGAGGCGATGCCTTCTGGGGCATCCCCAAGCTTAGGATTTTGGTTATCCTTGCATATCTTGGGGTGCCATGGGCATCCCCAAGCTTAGGCTCTTGCCACTCCTTATTCCATAGTCCATCAAATCTCTACCCAAAACTTGAAAACTTCATAACACAAAACTCAACAGGAAATCTCATAAGTTCCGTTAGTGCAAGAAAGAAAAACCACCACAAAAGGTACTGTAATGAACTCATTATTTATTTATATTGCTGTTAAACCTACTGTATTCCAACTTCTCTATGGTTCATACCCCTACATACTAGCCATAGATGCATCAAAATAAGCAAACAACACACGGAAAACAGAATGTGTCAAAAATAGAACAGCCTGTAGTAATCTATAACTCTCGAATATTTATGGAACTCTAAAATCCTACAAAAATACTAAGTCCTGGGAAATTTGTCTATTGATCTACAGAAAAAAGAATCAACGCAAAAGCATGTTTCTGTGAATTACTAAAATTATTTACGTGCATGCAAAGTTTTTGTTTTTCAGCAGAATCAAATTAACTATCACCATAGGTTATCCTATAGGTTCTACTTGGCACAAACACTAATTAAAACATGAAAACACATCTAAACAGAAGGTAGATGCAAAATTTATTACTAAACAGAAGCAAAAACAAAAAACAAAGATAAAATTGGGTTGCCTCCCAACTATCGCTATCGTTTAACGCCCCTAGCTAGGCATAAAAGCGAGGATAGATCTAAGTAGTGCCATCTTTGGCACTCAATTCATAAGTAGCTCGCATGATAGATTCATAAGGTAATTTAACTTTCTTTCTTGGAAAGTGCTCCATGCCTTTCCTTAATGGAAATTGGAATCTAATATTCCCTTCCTTCATATCAATAATCACACCAATCGTTCTAAGGAAAGGTCTACCAAGAATAATAGGACAAGAAAGATTGCAATCTATATCAAGAACTATAAAATCTACGGGAACCAAATTCCTATTTGCAACAATAAGAACATCATTTATCCTTCCCATAGGCTTTTTAATGGTGGAATCTGCAAGGTGCAAATTTAAAGAGCAATCATCAAGATCATGGAAACCTAGAATATCACATAAAGTTTTCGGAATTGTGGAAACACTAGCACCCAAATCACATAAATCATAACACTCATGATCTTTAATCTTAATCTTTATAGTAGGTTCCCATTCATCATTAAGTTTTCTAGGTATAGAAACTTCCAAATTAAGTTTTTCATCATAAGATTGCATCAAGGCATCAACAATATGTTTGGTAAAAGATTTATTTTGACTATAAGCATGGGGAGAATTCAACACGGATTGTAACAAGGAAATACAATCTACTAAAGAACAATTATCATAATTAAATTCCTTGAAATCCAAGATAGTGGGTTCAATGCCATTTAAAGTCTTGACCTCTCCAATCCCACTTTTACCAAATTTAGCATCAAGATCTAAGAACTCCGAATCATTGGGACGCCTTTTAACTAAAGTTGACTCATCTCCAGTCCCATCATTATTAAGATTCATATTGCAAAACAAAGATTTAATAGGGACACATCAATAACTTTTAGATCTTCGTCATTATTTTCATGGAAACTAGAAGGACACACCTTTACAAAGCAATCTTTCTTAGCACGCAATCTAGCGGTTCTTTCTTTGCATTCATCAATGGAAATTCTCATAGCTTTGAGAGACTCATTGATATCATGCTTAGGAGGAGTAGATCTAAGTTTCAAAGAATCAACTTCAAGCGAAAGTCTATCAATGTTCTTAGCCAAATCATCAACTTTAAGCAATTTTTCTTCAAGCAAAGCATTAAAATTCTTTTGAGAGATCATAAATTATTTAACGCTATTCTCAAAATCAGAGGGCATCTTATTAAAATTACCATAAGAATTATTGTAGGAATTTCCATAATTATTAGAGGAATTACTAGGGAACGGTCTAGCATTAAAATTTCCTCTATAAGCGTTGTTACCAAAATTATTCCTACCAACAAAATTCACATCCATAGATTCATTATTATTCTCAATCAAAGTAGACAAAGGCATATCATTGGGATCAATAGGAGCACTCTTAGTAGCAACAATTTCATAAGTTCATCCATCTTTCCACTCAAAACACTAATTTCTTCTATAGCATGCACCTTTTTACTAGTAGATCTTTCGGTGTGCCATTGAGAATAATTAGCCATAATATTATCGAGGAGTTTAATAGTTTCTCCTAAGGTGATTTCCATAAGCGTGCCTCCCGCGGCCGAATCTAAAAGATTTTTAGAAGCAAAATTCAAGCCGGCATAAAAAATTTGTATGATCATCCATAAATTTAAACCATGAGTAGGGCAATTGCGAATCATCAATTTCATTCTTTCCCAAGATTGGGCAACATGCTCATGATCAAGTTGTTTAAAATTCATAATATCGTTCCTAAGAGGGATGATCTTAGCGGGAGGAAAATACTTAGAGATAAAAGCATCTTTGCACTTATTCCATGAATCAATACTATTCTTAGGCAAAGACGAAAACCAAACTTTAGCACGATCTCTAAGTGAAAACGAAAATAACTTCAATTTAACAATATCATTATCCGTATCTTTCTTCTTTTGCATCTCACACAAATTAACAAAGTTGTTTAGATGGGTAGCGGCATCTTCACTAGGAAGGCCGGAGAATTGATCTTTCATAACAAGATTCAGCAAAGCAGCATCGATTTCACAAGACTCAACATCATTAAGAGGAGCAACCGGAGTACTAAGGAAATCATTATTATTGGTAATGGAAAAGTCACACAATTTGGTATTGTCTTGCGCCATCGCGACAAGCAATCCAACACACAAGCAAACAAAAAGGCAAGCAAAAGAGAGAGGAGATTGGGAAAGAGAGAGCGAATAAAACGGCAAGGGTGAAGTGGGGGAGAGAAAAACGAGAGGCAAATGGCAAATAAAGTAAATGCGAGGGAGATGAGTTTGTGATGGGTACTTGGTATGTCTTGACTCGAGCAAAGACCTCCCCGGCAACGGCGCCAGAAATCCTTCTTGCTACGTCTTGAGCTTGCGTTGGTTTTCCTTGAAGAGGAAAGGGTGATGCAATAATAGTAGCATAAGTATTTCCCTCAATTTTTGAGAACCAAGGTATCAATCCAGTAGGAGGCTCCTGAGAAGTCCCACGCACCTACATAAACAACAAGAACTCGCAAACAACGCAATAAAGGGGTTGTCAACCCTCCACTTGTGAAAGTGAGATCTGATAGAGATAATATGATAAGATAAATATATTTTTTGGTATTTTATGATATAGATTGAAAAAGTAAAGATGCAAATAAAAGTAGATTGAAAGCTTATATGATAAAAGATAGACCTGGCGGACATAGGTTTCACTAGTGGCTTCTCTCAAGATAGCATAAGTATTACGGTGGGTGAACAAATTACTGTCGAGCAATTGATAGAAAAATGAATAATTATGAGATTATCTAGGCATGATCATGTATATAGGCATCACGTCCGTGACAAGTAGACCGACTCCTGCCTGCATCTACTACTATTACTCCACACATCGACCGCTATCCAGCATGCATCTAGAGTATTAAGTTCATAAAGAACAGAATAATGCATTAAGAAAGATGGCATGATGTAGAGGGATAAACTCATGCAGTATGATATAAACCCCATCTTTTATCCTCGATGACAACAATACAATACATGCCTGGCTGCCCCTGCTGTCAGAGTAATGCATCTAGAGTATTAAGTTCATAAAGAATAGAGTAATGCATTAAGAAAGATGACATGATGTAGAGGGATAAACTCATGCAGTATGATATAAACCCCATCTTTTTATCCTCGATGACAACAATACAATACGTGCCTGGCTGCCCCTGCTGTCACTGGGAAAGGACACCGCAAGATTGAACCCAAAGCTAAGCACTTCTCCTATTGCAAGAAAGATCAATCTAGTAGGCCAAACCAAACTGATAATTCGAAGAGACTTGCAAAAATAACTTAATCACACATAAAAGAATGCAGAGGAGATTCAAATATTTCTCATAGATAAACTTGATCATAAACCCACAATTCATCGGATCTCGACAAACACACCAAAAAAAGAGTTACATCGAATAGATCTCCAAGAAGATCAAGGAGAACTTTGTATTGAGATTCAAAGAGAGAGAAGAAGCCATCTAGCTTATAACTATGGACCCAAAGGTCTGTGGTAAACTACTCACAACTCATCGAAGAGGCCTTGGAGATGATGTAGAGGCCCTCCATGATTGATTCCCGCTCCGGCGGAGCGCCGGCGAAGGCTCCAAGATGGGATCTCGCGGATACAGAAGGTTACGGCGGTGGAAATAGTTTTTCGTGGTCGCTTCTGATGTTTTCGGGGTACATGGGTATATATAGAAGGAAGAAGTAGGTCGGTGGACGCCCAAGGTGCCCACAAGGGTGGGGGCGCCCAGCCCTAGGGGGGGCGTGGGGCACCCTCGTGGCCGCCTCCTTTGTTTCTTGACTTCCACTCCAAGTCCTCTGAATCATGTTTGTTCCAAAAAGATCGCTCCCGAAGGTTTCATTCCGTTTGGACTCCGTTTGATATTCCTTTTTTTTTGAAACACTGAAATAGGCAAAAAAAACAACAATTCGAGTTGGGCCTCCGGTTAGTAGGTTAGTCCCAAAAATGATATAAAAGTGTAAAGTAAAGCTCGTAAACATCCAAAACGGGTAATATAATAGCATGGAACAATCAAAAATTATAGATACGTTGGAGACGTATCAAGCGCCGGCGGCGTCCCGGTCCCGCCGGTGCCCGAAGGGGCGGCACGGCGGGCGGAGATCGCCCACATCCGCTCCTCGTCGACGAAGGAGCAGCGGAACGAGCCGAGGTACGTGCCCGACAGCGAAACGCTGTGGACGCTGTACTTCCAGCGCCGCCGCGAGGAGCAGATCGCCTCCGTCAATGGCATCATCCCCCGCGGCCGCCTCAACTCCGAAGGACGGCGCGAGTGGTGGGGCATCCCCGGCCGCACACTCGACGCCGTCCTCGACCACATCGAGACCGGCAATGTGCCGCGGCTGGAGTACCCTACGCGACCCTCCTTCTCTCGCCGCCGCGGCAGTTCCTGGATGCCGCGGCGAATGGAGCCGGGGTCGTCCTCGTCGTCGGGCTCCGTCTTGCCGGCCCTCCGCCCCGTCAAGCCCGAGCCGGAGGAGACACCGCTCGGGCTCGCGCTCGCAACGGCGCCCTCGTCATCAATGAGCCCTTGCCTGCGACGGCACCGACGAGACGCTCCGTCCGCCTGGTCCGGCCGAACCCCGAGCCGGACATGCTCTCCATGAAGCCGGAGCACGCCGGCATGGTGACCCTCGACGACGAGTCCGCCCTCAAATGGGCGAGGGAGGATTACGTCCGCGAGCAGGTGCGCCGCCAGCGTCGGGCGTACCTGGAGACCCAGGCCCGTAGCCGCGCCGAGGAGCGTCGCCGCGTCGCCGAGTAGGCGGCGTTATCATCATCGACAACGACAACGAGGGCGAGGCCGGGCCGTCAAGCGCTGTCGGCGACCCCGGCGAGGGATGCAGCAGGGACGCCGCAGGTGAGGCGCGCGACGACGGCGGCGGCGGCGGCGGCGACTACACCCGCTTCTACATGCTTCTCGACATGTAGACGGCGGCGGCGGCGACGGTGGCGGCAGCGTCTAGGCTATTTAGTTAGTTTTGAAGTTAGTTCATGCATATTTTTAAGTTTTTGTATAAATTTCGACAAAAAATGGCTGAGTTCATGCAAAAATCACCAAGTTTGCAAAAAAATTGAAACGAACTTCGCCGAACCCGCGGCGACCGTGGGCACGTGACTGGGAGCGAACCGAACCCCAGGGAACGATCTAGCGCCGGTTCGCCCCTAGGCCGCTCTTTTTTGGCGCCCTGGCGGCGAACGGCTGGAGATGCTCTAATAACTTAGACTAGTGTCATATGCATGACACTAGTATAAGTAACATAGACCAGCCTAAGCCCGGACTAATGGACGCAAGGCCCTCCGCCGATCTCGAGACGACCGATTCACATCCAACGATTAGAGTTCGGCGAGAAGTACAAAAGCTGTTTGTTTTAAAAAAAACGAAGTACGTAAGTTAATGAGGAGCATGCGTGACGGAATTCAATACAAGTTCGGTTTATAACTCCTTTGCACAGAACGAACCGGCGAAACCGTGTGGCCTATAGAGTTGTGCACGCAATACAACTAGACCTCAAGGGGTACGGCATAAGATTCCCCACAGGAAAGGTCCTCTTAAATAGCCGCGACACGCCACCCACCACCAAACCCTACCCCGCGACTTCCCTCCGGTTGCTTCCGCCGAGCGACTTCCAATCCAGTCTCCCCTCGATTCCGCCGGCCCGATCGCCTCGATCAATCTCGTCCCAGGCTGCGCCCTTCCGTCGGTGAGCCCCTCCATCTTTTTTCCCCAAAAGATCCGGCCAAATTTCGGAGAATTTGGGGTTCATCGTCCGCTCGGTTTCTTGTCGTTTTATTAGCCTCGGTCGATTTGATCGGTAGATTGTTTCGATCGATCGCAGGTTGGAGATGGCCAAGACTTGCTTCAAGACCGAGCACCCCCTGGGTTTGCTCCTTCTCCCTTGCCCCTCACCCTGTTAGTTTCTTTCAATTTAGGCTCTGACATGGTTTTTCGTCTGATCGATAGTATAAGAGGGTGGTATTCCACTAGATTTATTTAAACTTGTCAGACGAGTTGTTCGACTGAAACTAGTTTAGCCTTTTTGTTACGTGACGTAATAATATGGTTATAGTTGATTTGCTTCCGTGCTCAGGCAACGTGCTAATATGTGTTATTCCGGGAATTATTTCTTGTCCCATATGCCGTTGTTACATTATTGAGGGCAGATGGTTGTCGGCGTGTTTCAGATTGATATTCCATTGAAGCACCATCTACACTAATATTAGTTCATATATATTACATCAAAAGGATTAAAATCAAGTAGACTTGGTTTATCAATTCAGTAGTCTCTGTTTTTCAGATTGAGTTGTATTCTTATTGAATGGTGCTGCAAAGATAACTTCGATGGTCTTAGATGATTTCGTTTGATATTAAATTGGTTTATCATCTTGCAATAGAGTTTACTTCTGAGACTATATCTTAATTCATATTCCTGAATGCCTTGCTTTCTGGATGCTTTTGTACAATTCTTGTTAGATCAGGTTCATAAGATTCTGTTTTACTAGTTAAGTAACCAGCAATTATGTGATCCTTTGGCGCCTTCTGTCTTATTGGTGTGATTGAATATATTATTTGGCTTCTCCTATGGATTGCCAAAAGTATTCCCCTGTTTTTGAGCGGACCTTAGGTTTAAGAAATATTTTACAAATGTTCTCAAGTATTTCTTTTGTTAATGATGTACTATCTTGAGTGTGTTCCGTTTTGCACTGGTTGATGCTTATGTTATATGCACAGTTACTGTCTCCACTATAAACTCTAATGAGAACATGTTCAAGCTTTAAATGTTCTTCCAGTGTCAAGTTATTTTCATCTTATGTGATTAAAATTACCCTTTTAGATGATTTTGTTTGATATTAAATTGGTTTATCATCCTGCAATAGAGTTTACTTCTGAGACTATCTTTATTCATATTCCTGAATGCCTTGCTTTCTGGATGCTTTTGTATAATTCTTGTTAGATCAGATTCATAAGATTCTGTTTTACTAGTTAGGTAACCAGCAATGTTGTGATCGTTTGGTGCCTTCTGTCTTACTGGTGCGATTGAATATATCGTTTGGCTTCTCCTATGGATTGCCAAAAGTATTCCCCCGTTTTTGAACAGACCTTAGGTTTAAGAGATATTTTACAAATGGTCTCAAGTATTTCTTTTGGTTCCGTTTTGCACTGCTTTAAATGTTCTTCCAGTGTCAAGTTATTTTCATCTCATGTGATTAAAATTACCTTTTTATAGAAAGGAGGCAAGCTGAATCTGCTAGGATCCGTGAGAAGTATGCTGACAGAATTCCGGTATATATATCTCTGGACTTACCTTCTACATGTGGTAGATTATCAACATTCATTTCTCCTAATTGAGTTCTGTGGTCATTTCAGGTGATCGTTGAGAAGGCTGATAAGTCTGATGTCCCGGAAATTGATAAGAAGAAGTAAGCTATTCTTCTTCATCACTCGTATTCTGATTGCAGATGAGCAGTTCTTTTCATTGCTTTCTGGGGTTGAGCTCTGCTCTCAGCTGCATCTAGAGACGCAATCTTTAACTTGCCAATATTTCATTTCCATTTGTCTTGTATGCCCATAACAATTTGTTATGTTTGGATGTGCTCTCTTCGATATAATTGTTGGCTATTTGTTCTATTGTTAATTTAATAACTTGGTCTTGAAATAATTTTCTTGTCTGCTGTTCATGTTTGGAATCTGTATTATTGATTTATTGTCTTGCTCTGTTTGCAGGTACCTTGTCCCTGCCGACCTCACTGTTGGCCAGTTTGTCTACGTGGTGCGGAAGAGGATCAAGCTGAGCCCAGAAAAGGCCATCTTCGTCTTTGTGAATAGCACCTTGCCACCGACTGGTAATGTTTATAAATAAACATATTAATAAATACTTTGTTATTGGTCATATGTTCTGCCCACAATCCTCATCTATCGATGTTCCTTTTTTGGCAGCTTCGTTGATGTCAGCGATCTATGAAGAAAACAAGGACGAGGACGGCTTCCTGTACATGACTTACAGTGGCGAGAACACTTTCGGCTCTGCCTAATCCATGTGCGCTGCCACTGTAAATAAATGAATGGATGTTCAGGTTGCGACGTCTGTGTACATACTATCACTAGTATGCTGGTGGATTGCTCTCATGGTTTAATGCTTTAAGTGTGGTATTTTATCATCTGAATGTTAGAACGGCCTGTAAAACTCTATCTATTACTGTACTATAAAGGGTCGAAGATTTATCAATTCTCGTCTGGTTTATGTTCCTCATGCTCTGGGATGATTTCAATCGCAAATTAGTGGCAGCAGAACCGTCTGGGTCTGTCCTTTTTGTTTGAGAACTGCCCTTTTAGGGCATCTCTAGCCAATCCCTAAAAACAGCCTCCCTGAGGATTACACTTACACCTGCTCGCCCGACCAGCCCCAGCTGCGTCCTCCGCCCCTCTTTCTGCCTCATGGCGTCGGTGACGTACCTGCCCACAGGCATGGACAGCATGATGTGCTCCTCGCGGAGTTGTGCCTCTTGCGCAGGGTGAGGCGCTGCTGCGATGGAAGCGGTTGCACAGGCGTATTGGAGACGTGGAAGGAGTCGGACGTGAGCCTGTCTTCGCTCCTACGGGCGCGAGGCCGAGCTGCGTGTGGCGCCGGGCAGATACAGAAAATTTTAGAGATTGCTAAGAAACCGTGGAGGCCCATAGTAAGTGTTTGATGAAGTGCAGGCGCATAGTAAGTGTTCGACGAAATGCATAAGCTAAATTTTCTTTTACTTCGTTAACTTCAGGGGATCGGCTAGACACGACAAAATTTAAAAATATCACTAAGGTTTACTCGACGTTTACTCTGCTAAAATTTAGAGAATCGACTACAAACAACAAAATTTAGAGTAAAAACACTTCACTAGGGTTTACTCGACGTTTACTCTTCTAAAATTTAGGGGATTGATTAGGGATGGTCTAAGCCTGTAAACGTAAAAGAGGACCTTTTCTGATGTGAAATGCATGGAGTGTGTTTTCTATCTGAGCACGCTTGGCGTTGGTTATCATTCCTTGTTCGAAATTATACGTGATGATCGCTGCTACCCATAATGATGCATTGATGTGGTGTGCCCACCCAAACATGTTTTTGATCTTGTTCACGTCTCTACTACTACTAGTTTGCCCTTGTGCAGCAATATATGCTCAACTGTAAACGGGAAAGCAAACTTCTGGTCCACTATACCACCAGTTTATACTATGCCCAACTGCAAACGAAACCAGAGATGGTATCCGTGCGGTGCTTGCGAAAATTGTTTGCAATTATTTCAACTAGGACGGCCGTGCATCCAGTGGTTGGCTTCGACCCACGTTCTACCTCGCACGTTGTTGAGGAAATATTTTACGATATTTAGTTGTATGAAACATGGATATTTAGAATAATGTAAAAATAAAACTGAAAATATATACTCCCTCCATTCCATAATGTGATGCATATAGTTTTTTTGAAAAGTCAAACCTCACAAACTTTGACCAAGTTTGTGGAGAAAAGCATTTACATTTAGGATGATAAATCTATATCATTAGATTCATCGTAAGATGTAATTTTATATTTTATATTTTTAGTATCGTAGATATAAATAGTTTTCTCTATAAACTTGGTCAAAGTTTAGAAAGCATGACTTTAAAAAAATCTATATGCACTATATTATGAAACAGAGGTAGTATGATTTATTGTGTTTGATCATTGTATAATTGTACAATATATTTATTAAATATATATAGAACAATATAATAAAAATTCTCATGCATGTTTGCATGTTGATATGAGCTTTTTCAATATGCATGGTTGCATGTTGAGGTGGTCCTCTCTCTTGCATATTGTATGTTGAGGTAGCATGCTTGCATGTTAATAGAAAATTTATTGAACGTGAGTACCATGTATGGTGCATGTTAAAGCAGGTCTTTTTCGGTGCATGTGGTGTGATGACTTGACATAGGTGCATGTGAGAGTGGGGATCAACTATTTAGGTATACTAATAAGGTAGTCGTGCATTGCACATGGTAGCTTAGACAATGAAAGTATGAATGAATATTACCGTACCAAATTATAACATGTAAATTTTGTGTCATATATACATAACGTAGATGTTGATTTTATTCTTGTAATTCACCCCATTAAAATTAAATTATAGGTACAACATATTCAAAGATCGCATGGTTATAGAACTGCATGAAACTTTTGTGAGTTATACTAACACGTTTTCTTTAGGTATCTTGTATTGCAATTTCGAGTAGCAAGTATTGCATCATCAAAGACAAATATAATTTATAAACATGTTATCATAGCCTTCAAAAAATCATAAACTAAGTGAATGCAAATTCTATAGAAGAAAAAACATAGAGTAAATAAAATAAGGAAGAGTGTAGAACAAATGAGAAGTGCATGTGATGTGCTTGTCGTATTATGCATTATAAATCTTAAAGTAAAAAAATAATGATAATTCACTTAGAAGAAAAAAGTTTAAGAAAATAAAATATGAAAGATTTTAGGATGAAGGGGAAGGGCTTGTGTTTTGGGATTTGTGCATATTGTGCATTCATTGTAAATCCTAAAGTAAAGAATGAAAATTAATTAGACGAAACAACTTTGGGGAATTAAATTATGAGAAATTCTAGAACAAAGAAGTGCTTGTGTTTTGAGGTTTGTGCATTGCGCTTGCTCAACCATGGAACCTTCTAGATAATACATGTGAGAATCTAGTGGGAGTGGAGATGATATCCAAGGATCAATAATGCACGGATTTGACACACATATACCATAAGATTGCCTTTATCCAAGGGTCCATATTTAAAGTTATTTATACACTTTATAGTGGTATAGATATCAATAAGATACCACGTATGTCAATTTGAATCACCATATGTGTACATGTATGTATAGTTGGAGGCTTAGATGGAAAAAAATCGGTCATCCTTTTTTTACACTCAAAGCACATCTTTATTCATTTGAAATATGTTGCATCATGCACTAAAAAGCGGTACTAGAGAGGGTGGAGGATCATCTAACCAAGTACAAGGATGTTGATACTTTGCCAATCTCGCCAACTCATGGGCAACCACATTAGGTTCGCGATTCTCATGAACAAAATTTACCTTAGCAAATTCTCTAGAAAGGGAAATCAGTGAAAAGAAAACCTTAGCTACATTACTCGTTGCATGAACTTCATCATTCACGGTGTTTATAACTTCCATGTTATTTGAGCTGATAAGCAAGGTGATTGCATCCCATTGTGTCAGCTAGCATAAGTCCTTCCTGACGTGTTAAGGCTTCAGGCGAAAGAAAATAAAAAATAGCAGGGATACTATAATTATTGGTAGCAATAAATCTCCCTTTAATGTCTCTAATGGCAACACTAATGACCCCCTTATGATTATCTCCGTAAAAAGATGCATCCACATTCACCTTCACAAACTCCTTCAGAGGTGGTTCCCATCGCTCTTCCCTTTCCATCTGATGTGTGATTGAGGCCTCCATGAAGTTTGCTGCAAGAGATGCTTGTCTTGGGCCTGCTCTAGTTTTGGTGCTGCTAACTAAGGGTTGAATTTCGTGACTTGATGAAGAGGAAGCCGAGTATCTTTGGTCTTGAAGATAGCCATTGCTGACTTCTCGGGGTTTTGTGCCTGATCATCTTGACACTGTAATATGCGTTGAGGGTGGATTTGCAATCGAGGCAAAAAAAAGTCAGGCCGACTTGTATGTTAAGGGTGGATTACATACCGCAGAAAAAAAATTCAAAATCAGTTGCAATACAGAAGAAACATCGAGTCCGGCTGCGAGTCGAGGATGGACTTGAAACTGGAGACAAAATAAAGGGTTGAGCTTAGTTGCAGGTTAATAGTGGACGTGCAACTAAGATGGAAAAAATGCATGGTCCCGATTGTGTATGGTCTTGTTCTTAATTGCTTGAGAGAACACATATATCCCCCTTTTATTGTTAAGCTTCCACAAGCCTTCCCATGCTCGCTAATTGAACCATCCGTCTTCATCAAGTTGAGGGTGGTGTTGCAACTCGGGAGAAAAAAAGTCGCACGAAAAAAGGTGTTAGCTCTAATGAAAGACAAAGGGAAAATATAGAGAGAGAAAGAGGAATGAGGAGGCAAAGCAGCTGTAGAATGAAGATGATAAAAGAGACAACAAAGAGAGTTCCCTGTCTTTCCTCTTCTACAAAGCATGCCAATAACAAAATGACAAAATAAGCATGAAAATAGCTAGGAAAAAATAAAACAGAGGCCATACATAACATGGGCCTAACAAATATGAGCTGACAACTGAATATCGCGACGACGCGGGACGCATGACCGGGGGGCGCGCGACAAAAACAACGCGGGATCAAGTTTGTGCAAAGATTACATCAAATAGATCAAATGAACCACAACTTAAATGACACATAGTTAAATTTCATCTAGATAAGATTTAGCATATCCGATTTTAAAACGTTCAAATCTTTTTTAAGTGTTTATATATTTAAAAAATTCACAAATTTAAAAAATACATCATAAATTTTAATAAATGTTCGCATACTTCAAAAAGTGTCCACATGCTAAAAATATCATGAATTGAAAAATGAGAAAAAGAAAAAAAAAGAAATCAATACAAAATTCTCCAAAAAAAATCCCAGGAAAAGAATTCTCCCAAAAAAAGGAGAAGAAATGGGCAGTCAAAAACACGACGTTGTCAAACAAACATCTACAAAAAAAGAAAAAAATGAAGCAAGAAATAAAGGGAAAAGATAAGTTCAAGGGGTAATACGTTTCTCTCACTCTCACTCCTTTTATTCTCTCTCATCTCATACAATTATTTTAGGGACAAAATCGATCATACCCAGTGTGGGGGACAATCGACGCGGGACAACAACACGCAACAACGCGGAACCAACCTGTTGTTGTATGCAGGAGGACAGTGGTATACTCATCCTGCCAAAGTTCAAGTCCTAAACTTGACATTGGTGCTCGCATTTTCCTGGATTTATTTCAGGCCTTCGGACGATGTGCATTCAGTGAGAGAAGACGTTCCATCGACCATGAAGGCGTCTGTAGCGACTTCATCAATCTTAAGATGATGTGCCGACTCAGTCTCTTGGAGGTGCTCATAAGTGCAGGGTGTGTGTGTCTGCATTCATAGGGCTAAGTGTATGCTCGTGTATGTGAGCGGCTTCGATTATATTATATTAAAAAGTTACACAATGAGATGCATGAATCAAGCGTTTGCACGAATGTTACAACCCTAAATCATGTGGTTGACAATTAAAATGTGACATAGCTAAATCTCATCTACTACCTCCGTACCATAATATTTGTATAAGATTTTTTTTCAGTTTGAATTACACTGCATTGGTCATGGCCATGCTTCATAGTGACCCTCTATGCGCAGCCGATGTTCGTCTTCAGCTTGAACTTCGTCGGCACGAAGGGAAATGCTTTGTGAAGTCCAAGGGCATTGGTATGCACTCGAGCTTCGGGGCAAGGATGACCTTGTATAAATGAGTTGGCCCATACTTCTCATGGTAGTGCCCGTAGTTTCAACGTTTGCCGCTGGGAGCTCCTCCACCATCACATCGTCGTCTGTGGGCGGCACCTCCTCGACCGTGTGCGGCACCACCTCCTTGCCCTTGTCCATGGACGACACCACCTCCATTTTCTTGTTGTTCATGTCATTCTGCCTGATGAACAAGAAAAATTTATGCGTTATGAACTGCAAAAAGTCCAAAGGTTGATCGGCATTAAAACCTATCGTCCCCTATATTTATCCAGCCTGACGCTCACTGCTTACCCACCATCGCACTCAGTTAACCCTCTCTGTCTCTCACTTCTCTACCACCTATTCGTCACCATGAACTCCAACATCAACCCCAACCCTTTCCCTTGGAGCATTGGATGTAGGGCTTTCTTCACTGGGTGCTTGATACGTCTCCAACGTATTTATAATTTTTATTGTTCCATGCTATTATATTACCCCTTTTGGATGTTTATGGGCTTTATTTTACACATTTATATCATTTTAGGGACTAACCTACTAACCGGAGGCCCAGCCCATATTGCTGTGTTTTTGCCTATTTTAGTATTTTGAAGAAAAGGAATATCAAACGGAGTCCAAACGGAATGAAACCTTCAGGAGCGTGATTTTTAGAACGAACGTGATCCGGAGAGCTTGTAGTGCAAGTCAAGAAGCTTCTGAGGGTCCCACGAGATAGGGGGCCGCGCCCCCCTGTAGGGCGCGCCCCCTGTCTCGTGGGCCCCTCGGGCGGCCACCGACGTACTTCTTCCTCCTATATATACCTACGTACCCCGAAAACATCCAGGAGCGCCACGAAACACAATTTCCACCACCATAACCTTCTGTATCCGCGAGATCCCATCTTTGAGCCTTCGCCGGCACTCTGCCAGAGGGGGAATCAACCACGAAGGGCCTCTACATCAACATCCTTGCCCCTCTGATGAGTTGTGAGTAGTTTACCTCAGACCTACGGGTCCATAGTTATTAGCTAGATGGCTTCTTCTCTCTTTTTGGGTCTCAATACAATGTTCTCCCCCTCTCTTGTGGAGATCTATTCGATGTAAACTCTTTTTGCAGTGTGTTTGTCGAGATCCGATGAATTGTGGGTTTATGATTAAGTTTATCTATGAATAAATATTTGAATCTTCTCTGAATTCTTTTATGTATGATTGAGTTATCTTTGCAAGTCTCTTCGAATTATCAGTTTGGTTTGGCCTACTAGATTGGTCTTTCTTGCCATGGGAGAAGTGCTTTGCTTTGGGTTCAATCTTGCGGTGTCCTTACCCAGTGACAGAAAGGGTTGCAAGGCACGTATTGTATTGTTGCCATCGAGCATAACAAGATGGGGTTTATATCATATTGCATGAGTTTATCACTCTACATCATGTCATCTTGCTTAATGCGTTACTCTGTTCGTATGAACTTAATACTCTAGATGCAGGCAGGAGTCGGTCGATGTGTGGAGTAATAGTAGTAGATGCAGGCAGGAGTCGGTCTACTTGTTATGGACGTGATGCCTATATACATGATCATGCCTAGATAATCTCATAACTATGCGCTTTTCTATCAATTGCTCGACAGTAATTTGTTCACCCACCGTAATACTTATGCTATCTTGAGAGAAGTCTCTAGTGAAACATATGGCCCCCGGGTCTATCTCTTATCATATTTGCTTTCAATCTACTTTTATTTGCATCTTTACTTTTTGCATCCATATTATAAAATACCAAAAATATACTTATCTTATCATACTATCTTTATTAAATCTCACTTTCGCAAGTGGCCGTGAAGGGATTGACAACCTCTTTATTGCGTTGGTTGTGAGTTCTCAGTTTGTTTGTGTAGGTGCGTGAGACTTTTGAGGAGCGTCCTGCTGGATTGATACCTTGGTTCTCAAAACTGAGGGAAATACTTATGCTACACTTTGCTGCATCACCCTCTCCTCTTCGAGGAAAACCACGCAAGCTCAAGGTGTAGCAAGAAGGATTTCTGGCACCATTGCCGGGGAGGTCTTCGCTCAAGTCAAGACATACCAAGTACCCATTACAAACCCATCTCCCTCGCATTTACATTATTTGCCATTTGCCTCTCGTTTTCCTCTCCCCCACTTCACCCTTGTCGTTTTATTCGCCCTCTCTTTCCCAATCTCCTCCTCTCTTTTTCGCTTGCCTTTTTCTGCTTGCTTGTGTGTTGGATTACTTGTTGCCATGGCGCAAGATAATACCAAATTGTGTGATTTCTCGAATACCAATAATAATGATTTCCTTAGTACTCCTATTGCTCCTCTTAATGATGTTGAGTCTTGTGAAATCAATACCGCTTTGCTGAATCTTGTTATGAAAGATCAATTCGTCGGCCTTCCTAGTGAAGATGCCGCTACTCATCTAAATTTTTTTGTTGATTTGTGTGATATGCAAAAGAAGAAAGATACGGATAACGATATTATCAAATTGAAGTTATTTCCATTTTCACTTAGAGATCGTGCTAAAGTTTGGTTTTCGTCTTTGCCTAAAAATAGTATTGATTCTTGGAACAAGTGCAAAAATGCTTTTATCTCTAAGTATTTTCCTCCCGCTAAGATCATCACTCTTAGGAACGATATTATGAATTTTAAACAACTTGATCATGAGCATGTTGCCCAATCTTGGGAAAGAATAAAATTGATGCTTCGCAATTGCCTTACTCATGGTTTGAATTTATGGATGATCATACAAAATTTTTATGCCGGTTTGAACTTTGCTTCTAGAAATCTCTTAGATTCAGCCGCGGGAGGCACGTTTATGGAAATTACGCTAGGAGATGCTACAAAATTGCTTGATAATATTATGGCTAATTATTCTCAATGGCACACCGAAAGATCTTCTAGTAAAAAAGTGCATGCCATAGAAGAAATCAATGTTTTGAGTGGAAAGATGGATGAACTTATGAAGATGTTTGCTACTAAAATACTCCTCTTGATCCCAATGATATGCCTTTGTCTTCCTTGATTGAGAATAATAACGAATCTATGGATGTGAATTTTGTTGGTAGGAATAGTTTTGGAAACAACGCTTATAGAGGAAATTTTAATGCTAGACCGTTCCCTAGTAATCCCTTTAATAATTATGGAAATTCCTACAATAATTCTTATGATAATTTTAATAAGATGCCCTCTGATTTTGAGAATAGTGTGAAAGAATTTATGATTTCTCAAAAGAATTATAATGCTTTGCTTGAAGAAAAATTGCTCAAAGTTGATGATTTAGCTAGGAACATTGATAGATTTTCGCTTGATGTTAATTATATTAAACTTGGATCTTCTTCTCCTAAGCATGATATCAATGAGTCTCTCAAAGTAATGAGAATTTCCATTGACGAGTGCAAGGAAAGAATCGCTAGATTGCGTACTAAAAAAAAGCTTTATAAAAGCGTGTTCTTCTAGTTTCCATGAAAATAATGATGAGGATCTTAAAGTTATTGATGCATCTCCGATTAGATCTATGTTTTGCAATATGAATTCTGATGGTTATGGGAGTGATGATGAATCAACCTTTCCTAGAAGGCATCCCAAGAATTCGGAGTCTTTAGATCTTAATGCTAAATTTGGTAAAAGTGAGATTGGAGAATTCTCTACTAATAATATTGAACCTTCCATCTCGGATTTAAAGGAATTTGATTATGATAATTGTTCTTTAAAAGGGTGTATTTCCTTGTTGCAATCCGTTGTTAATTCTCCTCATGCTTATAGTCAAAACAAAGCTTTTACCAAACATATTGTTGATGCCTTGATGCAATCTTATGATGAAAAACTTAATTTGGAAGTTTCTATACCAAAACTTAATGATGAGTGGGAACCTACTATAAAGATTAGAATTAAAGATTATGAGTGTTTTGCTTTGTGTGATTTGGGTGCTAGTGTTTCCACGATTCCAAAAACTCTATGTGATATTCTAGGTTTCCATGATCTTGATGATTGCTCTTTAAATTTGCACCTTGCGGATTCCACCATTAAAAAGCCAATGGGAAGGATCAATGATGTTCTTATTGTTGCAAATAGAAATTTGGTGCCCGTAGATTTTATCGTTCTTGATATAGATTGCAGTCTTTCTTGCCCTATTATTCTTGGTAGATCTTTCCTTAGAACGATTGGTGCGATTATTGATATGAAGGAAGGGAACATTAGATTCCAATTTCTCTTAAAGAAAGGCATGGAGCACTTTCCAAGAGAGAAAGTCAAATTACCTTATGAATCTATCATGCGTGCTACTTATGAATTTAGTGCCAAAGATGGCACTACTTAGATCTAAGCTTGCTTTTATGCCTAGCTAGGGGCGTTAAACGATAGCGCTAGTTGGGAGGCAACCCAATTTTCTTTACGTTTTTTGTTTTTGCTCATGTTTAGTAATAAATCTTGCATCTAAGTTCTGGTTAGATGTGTTTTTATCTTTTAATTAGTGTTTGTGCCAAGTAGAACCTATAGGATAACCTACGATGATAGTTGATTTGATTCTGCTGAAAAACAGAAACTTTACGCGCACGAATATAATTTTGTTAAATCACAGGAACGTGATTTTGCGTTGATTATTTTTGCTGCTGTTCAATAGACAAATTGTACAGGACTTCCTATTTTGGTAGGAGTTTTAGAGTTCCATAAGTTTGCGTTAGTTACAGATTGCTACAGACTGTTCTGTTTTTGACAGATTCTGTTTTTCGTGTGTTGTTTGCTTATTTCAATGCATCTATGGCTAGTAAATTAGTTTATAAACCATAAGGAAGTTGGAATACAGTAGGTTTAACACCAAAATAAATAAATAATGATTTCATTGCAGTACCTTATGTGGTGGTTTTGTTTTCTTTCACTAACGAAGTTTATAAGATTTCCTGTTGAGTTTTGTGTTGTGAAGTTTTCAAGTTTTGGGTAAAGCTTTTATGGACTATGGAATAAAGGGTGGCAAGAGCCTAAGCTTGGGGATGCTTATGGAACCCCAAGATATTCAAGAATAGCCAACAGCCTAAGCTTGGGGATGCCCCGGGAAGGCATCCCCTCTTTCGTCTTTGTTCATTGGTAACTTTACTTGGAGCTATATTTTTATTCGCCACATGATATGTGTTTTGCTTGGAGCGTCATGTATTATATTAGTCTTTGCTTTTTAGTTTACCACAATCATCCTTGCTGTACACACCTTTTGGGAGAAGCCTATTTGATTAGAATTTGCTAGAATACTCTATGTGCTTCACTTATATCTTTTGAGCTTGATAGTTTTTGCTCTAGTGCTTCACTTATATCTTTTAGAGCACGGTGGTGTCTTAATTTTGAAGAAATTGCTAGTCTCTCATGCTTCACTTATATTATTTTGAGAGTCTTTTATAACAGCATGGTATTTGCTATGATCATAAAGTTGGTCCTACAATGATGAGCATCCAAGTTGGGTATAATAAAAACTATCATAGAAAAAGAATTGGATGTTATGATCGATATGATGCTTGATAATTGTTTTGAGATATGGAGGTAGTGATATTAGAGTCATGCTAGTTGAGGTGATTATGAAAATACTTGTGTTAAGGGTTGTGATACCCGTAGCATGCACGTATGGTGAACCGCTTTGTGATGAAGTTGGAGCATAATTTTATTTATTGAGTGTCTTCCTTATGAGTGGCGGTCGGGGACGAGCAATGGTCTTTTCCTACCAATCTATCCCCCCAGGAGCATGCACGTAGTGCTTTGGTTTTTGATGACTTCTAAATTTTTGCAACAAGTACATGAGTTCTTTTGATTAATGTTGAGTCCATGGATTATACGCACCCTTTCACCCTTCCATTATTGCTAGCCTCTCTTGTACCCTGCAACTTTCGCCGGTACCATACATCCACCATTTACCTTCCTCAAAACAGCCACCATACCTACCTATTATGGCATTTCCATAGCCATTCCGAGATATATTGCCATGCAACTTTCCACCGTTCCGTTCATATGACACGCATTACTTTTGTCATATTGCTTTTTGCATGATCATGTAGTTAACATTGTATTTGTGGCAAGGCCACCTTCATAATTTTCATACATGTCGCTCTTGATTCATTGCATATCCCGGTACACCGCCGGAGGCATTCATATATAGTCATATCTTGTTCTAGCTTTGAGTTGTAAATCCATAAAAGTGTGATGATCTTCATTATTAGAGCATTGTCCTAGTGAGGAAAGGATGATGAAGACTATGATTCCCCCACAAGTCGGGATGAGACTTCGGACTTTACAAAAAGAAAAAAAAGGAAAAAAAGGAAAAAAGGGAGAAAGGCCAAAAAAAGAGAAGGCCAAAGAAAAAAAAGAAGAAAAGAAAAAGAAAATAAAAAAAATAAAATGAGAGAAAAAGAGAGAAGGGACAATGCTACTATCTTCTTTTCCACACTTGTGCTTCAAAATAGCACCATGATGTTCATGATAGAGAGTCTCATGTGTTGTCACTTTCATATACTAGTGGGAATTTTTCATTATAGAACTTGGCTTGTATATTCCAATGATGGGCTTCCTCAAAAGTGCCCTAGGTCTTCGTGAGCAAGCAAGTTGGATGCACCCCACTTAGTTTCTTTTGTTGAGCTTTCATATATTTATAGCTCTAGTGCATCCGTTGCATGGCAATCCCTACTCACTCACGTTGATATCTATTGATGGGCATCTCCATAGCCCGTTGAGACGCCTAGTCGATGTGAGACTATCTTCTCCTTTTTTGTCTTCTCCACAACCACCATTCTATTCCACATATAGTGCTATGTCCATGGTTCACGCTCATGTATTGCGTGAAAGTTGAAAGAGTTTGAGATTATTAAAGTATGAAACAATTGCTTGGCTTGTCATCGGGGTTGTGCATGATTAAATACTTTGTGTGATGAAGATAGAGCAACAGCCAGACTATATGATTTTGTAGGGATAACTTTCTTTAGCCATGTTATTTTGAGAAGACATGATTACTTTGATTAGTATGCTTGAAGTATCACCATTTTCATGTTAATATGAACTTTTATTTTGTATCATTTGGATCTGAACCTTCATGCTACAATAAAGAAAATTACATTATGAATTATGCTAGGTAGCATTCCACATCAAAAACTCTCTTTTTATCATTTACCTACTCGTGGACGAGTAGGAATTAAGCTTGGGATGCTTGATACGTCTCCAACGTATATATAATTTTTGATTGTTCCATGCTATTATATTACCTCTTTTGGATGTTTATGGGCTTTATTTTACACATTTATATCATTTTTGGGACTAACGTACTAACCGGAGGCCCAACCCATATTGCTGTTTTTTTGCCTATTTCAGTATTTCGAAGAAAAGGAATATCAAACGGAGTCCAAACGGAATGAAAACTTCGGGAGCATGATTTTTGGAACAAACGTGATCCGGAGAGCTTGGAGTGCAAGCCAAGAAGCTTCCGAGGGCCCCACGAGATAGGGGGCCGCGCTCCCCCCTGTAGGGCGCGCCCCCTATCTCGTGGGCCCCTCGGGCAGCCACCAACGTACTTCTTCCTCCTATATATACCTACGTACCCCGAAAACATCCAGGAGCACCACGAAACACAATTTCCACCACCGTAACCTTCTGTATCCGCGAGATCCCATCTTGGAACCTTCGCCGACACTCTGCCGGAGGGTGAATCAACCATAGAGGGCCTCTACATCAACATCCTTGCCCCTCCGATGAGTTGTGAGTAGTTTACCTCAGACCTACGGGTCCATAGTTATTAGCTAGATGGCTTCTTCTCTCTTTTTGGATCTCAATACAATGTTCTCCCCCTCTCTTGTGGAGATCTATTTGATGTAAACTCTTTTTGCGGTGTGTTTGTCGAGATCCGATGAATTGTGGGTTTATGATCAAGTTTATCTATGAATAAATATTTGAATCTTCTCTGATTTCTTTTATGTATGATTGAGTTATCTTTGCAAGTCTCTTCGAATTATCAGTTTGGTTTGGCCTACTAGATTGGTCTTTCTTGCCATGGGAGAAGTGCTTAGCTTTGGGTTCAATCTTGCGGTGTCCTTACCCAGTGACAGAAAGGGTTGCAAGGCACGTATTGTATTGTCGCCATCGAGGATAACAAGATGGGGTTTATATCATATTGCATGAGTTTATCACTCTACATCATGTCATCTTGCTTAATGCGTTACTCTGTTCTTATGAACTTAATACTCTAGATGCAGGCAGGAGTCGGTCGATGTGTGGAGTAATAGTAGTAGATGCAGGCAGGAGTTGGTCGATGTGTGGAGTAATAGTAGTAGATGCAGGCAGGAGTCGGTCTACTATTTATGGACGTGATGCCTATATACATGATCATGCCTAGATAATCTCATAACTATGCGCTTTTCTATCAATTGCTCGACAGTAATTTGTTCACCCACCGTAATACTTATGCTATCTTGAGAGAAGCCTCTAGTGAAACCTATGGCCACCGGGTCTATCTCTTATCATATTTGCTTTCAATCTACTTTTATTTGCATCTTTACTTTTTGCATCCATATTATAAAATACCAAAAATATACTTATCTTATCATATTATCTTTATTAAATCTCACTTTCGCAAGTGGCCATGAAGGGATTGACAACCCCTTTATTGCGTTGGTTGCGAGTTCTCAGTTTGTTTGTGTAGGTGCGTGGGACTTTTGAGGAGCCTCCTACTGGATTGATACCTTGGTTCTCAAAACTGAGGGAAAATACTTACGCTACACTTTGCTGCATCACCCTCTCCTCTTCGAGAAAAACCAACAGAAGCTCAAGACGTAGCAGTGCTTGCTCGGTGATCGCATCAAGTTCGAGAACACCATGGAAGTGTGCTTGAACTTCAGTAGCATCGAAGACATGCACACGAAAGTTAATGTTGTGGTCAAGAAGGCGACGTGAAGGAGTTGAAGACGCTGATTCCTGACCCAGTGAAGGATGTTATGCCTGTTGGCATCCTGCACTTGGCCATGAATCAGGCCCACTCCGGTGATGCTGAATAGAGAGCAAGGTGGCCAAGTACATAGAGTACATGGCTCCTCAAGACCATTGTGCTGCAACTTTCTAGAATAGAGCGTTTCTGGCACCGGAGGTCATCGCTCTGGAGCAGGAGGAGGAAGAAAAAACGATGGAGGTGATGGTCATGGCGCCGGAGCGAGGCCGCTGTACTTTGTCGATCGATCTAGACGACGATGAGGACGACGAGACGGTGGTCTAGCCGGAGGACAAGAACAAGGCCAAGGGTCCCCGCCACTCCAAGCACCTCCAGGGTTGCTGGGTCTAGGATTTGAAGCTATTGTGTAAGATTAACCCCAATCCCCATTCCCCTTGTACTCAATACGGATCGGAACCCTAAAATCCATCGCTACTTAGTACTCATGAAGAAATTTTATCAATCCTATATCCCTTTGGCTATTTACCCCGATTCCCCATTCCCCTAGAACGTTGATGGATTACGCGGACTGAATCTAAACGCGGATCGAATGTGAAATAGTAAGTGAGGAGGTGAAAATGGGCTTACCACCATTGCCGAAGTGATGTTGTCGATGTTGCTGACGTCGGTGATGGAGGCCGCTGGTCGCTTTGCTGTTCTCCGATCCGCTGATCACCGTCGCCGCGGTGTGAGTGTCAGGATGGTGAGGGTAATTATTGTCGGCGCTTCAGGAAACAACACGACTTCTTGAGCGTTGCTCCTCGCATGTAGCCGCCGCCGCCCACGTGCATCCCGTGGGACTAGCTGTGAAAAAACTATCCATTTGGATGTTCCTAGCTAGCCTGATTGGAAGGTGCTCTAACCTGGCTGAAAGGTGCTTTAAGTGTCGTGCGTACAACCCAAACAGGATCATAGACAACCAAACAGCTTACATTCATCCTACGCGATCCTGATTGACCTCTGTCTCAGTGCGGCTACCAAACATGCCCACTGAGCTAGAGCAAGCACACGCAGATCGATCGGGCGAGAGAATCCTGATAGAGAAAGGCGCATCGGAGCGCGGGCAGACAAGCACGGACCTTGGCCTCGTGCGACGTCTTCCTCAACCTCAACCTGATGCGATGCCTCTCCTCCTTCCTCTTTTCTATTTGCACTTGGGATCCATCCATTCATGGCCCCGGCATTGCAGTGCCCACTTGACATTTGTGTACTCTTGCACTTGTTAAAGAACCAAAAAAATGGATCCTCTGCAATTCAGTTGCTCCTGTACCTGTAGTGTATGCATCTACTTCTGCTGGCACTAGATTCGCAGGACTGGTTTTTAATGTCAAAGTGTCAGTGCTCGGGGAGGATGTGACGCCCCCGATTCAATCGTACACTAATCATACACGCAAACGTGTACGATCAAGATCAGGGACTCACGGGAAGATACCACAACACAACTCTAAAACATAAATAAGTCATACAAGCATCATAATACAAGCCAGGGGCCTCGAGGGCTCGAATACAAGTGCTCGATCATAGACGAGTCAGCGGAAGCAACAATATCTGAGTACAGACATAAGTTAAACAAGTTTGCCTTAAGAAGGCTAGCACAAACGGGGATACAGATCGAACGAGGCGCATGCCTCCTGCCTGGGATCCTCCTAACTACTCCTGGTCATCGTCAGCGGCCTGCACGTAGTAGTAGGCACCTCCAGTGTAGTAGTCGTCATCGACGGTGGCGTCTGGCTCCTGGGCTCCAAAGTCTGGTTGCGGCAACCAGGTAGAAGGAAAAGGGGAAAAAGGGGGAGAAAAGCAACCGTGAGTACTCATCCAAAGTACTCGCAAGCAAGGAGCTACACTACATATGCATGGGTATATGTGTAAAGGGCCATATCAGTGGACTGAACTGCAGAATGCCAGAATAAGAGGGGGATAACTAATCGTGTCGAAGACTATGCTTCTGGCAGCCTCCGTCTTGCAGCATGTAGAAGAGAGTAGACTGAAGTCCTCCAAGTAGCATCGTATAGCAATAATCCTACCCGACGATCCCTCCTCGTCGCCCTGTTAGAGAGCGATCACCGGGTTATATCTGGCACTTGGAAGGGTGTGTTTTTATTAAGTATCCGGTTCTAGTTGTCATAAGGTCAAGGTACAACTCCAAGTCGTCCTGTTACCGAAGATCACGGCTATTCGAATAGATTAACTTCCCTGCAGGGGTGCACCACATAACCCAACACGCTCGATCCCATTTGGCCGGACACACTTTCCTGGGTCATGCCCGGCCTCGGAAGATCAACACGTCGCAGCCCCACCTAGGCGCAACAGAGAGGTCAGCACGCCGGTCTAAACCTAAGCGCACAGGGGTCTGGACCCATCTCCCTTAGCACACCTGCACGTCGCGAACGCGGCCGGAAGCACAACTAGCCCCCTTAATACAAGAGCAGGCTTACGTTCCAATCCGGCGCGCGCCGCTCAGTCGCTGACGTCACGAAGGCTTCGGCTGATACCACGACGTCGAGTGCCCATAACTTTCCCATGTAGTTGGTTAGTGCGTATAGGCCAGTAGCCAGACTCAGATCAAATACCAAGATCTCGTTAAGCGTGTTAAGTATCCGCGAACACCGACCAGGGCCAGGCCCACCTCTCTCCTAGATGGTCTCAACCTGCCCTGTCGCTCCGCCACAAAGTAACAGTCGGGGGCCGTCGGGAACCCAGGCCCACCTCTACCGGGATGGAGCCACCTGTCCTTTCAGCCCCCTCATAAGAATCACTTGCGGGTACTCAACGAGCTGACCCAACGTTAGTCACCACATGTGTCATGTATAAAGTATATAGTATATAGCCGTGATCACCTCCCTAGTGATCACGGCCCGATAGTATAGCATGATAGACGGACAAGAATGTAGGGCCACTGATGAGACACTAGCATCCTATACTAAACAGTAGGATAGCAGGTAAGGGGAACAACTGTAGCAACAATGACAGGCTATGCATCAGAATAGGATTAACCGAAAGCAGTAACATGCTACACTACTCTAATGCAAGCAGTATAGAAGAGAGTAGGCGATATCTGGTGATCAAGGGGGGGAGGGCTTGCCTGGTTGCTCTGGCAAGAGAGTGGGGTCGTCAACACCGTAGTCGTACTGGGTAGCAGCGGCGTCGGTCTCGGTGTCTAGCGAGAGAAGAGGGGGAAGAAACAATAAATACTTAAGCAAAGAGATGCATAGCGATGCATGACATGACAAGTAACGGTGCTAGGGGTGCCCTAACACGGTATGAGGTGATACCGGTGAAGGAGGGGAACAACCGGGAAAGTATCCCCGATGTTCCGCGTTTTCGGGCAGAGGAGCCCGAGGGGGAAAGTTGCGAGTTTGATATGTTAGGGGTGTGTGGCGGACGAACGGGCTGCGTATCCGGATTCGTCTCGTCGTTCTGAGCAACTTTCATGTATAAAGTATTTTCATCCGAGTTACGGATTAAAAGATATGATTTTCTAAAGATTTAAATCATTTTCTGATTTTAATTAGTTATTTAATTCTAACATTATCCAAAACTGTGAATGATGACGCAGGCATGACATCAGAGTGATGTCAGCAGGTCAACTGGTCGGTTGACCAGTCAAACCAGACAGGTGGGTCCAGTGGGACCCACATGTCATTGTCAGGGTCACTAACTAACAGGGGGTTTAGTCTAGCTAAATGGGTTAATTAGTGGGTGGGCCCCAACAGTCAATGTCTAACTAGGTTTTAGTTAATTAACTTAATTAATTAGCAGTTTATATATTTGTTTTTATTTGTTTTATGGCATGGGGCCCGCATGTTAGTGGCAGTAGCTGCCACGTCAACACGTTGACTAGGTCAACCCAGTCAACGGGGCCCTCAGGACCCACTGGTCAGCGACACAGAGGCGGGGGCCACTGCGCCACGTCGGCGTCGGCGCCGGAGAGACTCCGGCGACCCAAACTGAGGCGGCCCCCCTCGCCGGGGTTGGTCGGAATCGCGCCACGGGGCTCGGGGAGGAGCGGGGCTAGGCCCATTCCAAGGCCCGCGCCGTGGCGCATTCAATGGAGGTGGTGGCTTGGTTGGAGGAGGGCCGCAGCGTCGCCGGCGGCGAGCGAGGCGGATGCCGGCGTTCGGCCGCGAGAGGGAAACGACGCTGCGGCATGGCAGCAAGTACCCAGAACGGCCAGGAGGCTTATACGGACGCGTGCGAGCACAACGGCCATGAGCCCGGGACCAAATGGTCACCGGATGGCTACCGGCGACGAGCGCGTGCGGCGATGCGCTCGGGCAAGTTGGGGGCGGCGCGTCCAACTAGCGAACGGCGTCGAGAGAGAGAGGGGAGGGAGCGGGGGCTCACCGAGCGGCAACACGGTGGCCCTTGGCGGCTTAGTAGCTGCAGAGGGCGTCGCCGGAGTTGGGGATGAGCGGCGGCGAGGCGGAGGAACAAGACGACCTCGTCCACGACGCTGCGACGTTGCGGAGCTCGAGTCGACGGTCGGGGACGACGAGGCGGGCGACGAGGGAGACCGGCGACACGTTGGCACGGTGCGGGGAGGACGGCGGCCTTGGTTAGCACGGCGGCGCAGCCATGGGCGCGCACGGGCGCTGCAGATCTGGAAGGGGGGGAAGAGAGTGAGTGGGAGAGCGAGGGGCAAGTGGGGAGGGGATCCCGAGGGGGCGCAGCGTCGGCGCCCTTATCCTCTCCGGGGCCTGTAGCGGCGCGGGGCGGCGAGCTGGTCCGTCGGCGACAGCGGGCGCGGTCGGACGAATAGTGGGGGGCGTGGGGAGAAGGTGACAACGGTGGGAAGGTGGCAGCTGGGCCACCTGGGCCGGCCGGGTGCGATGGAATGGGCCGAAGCCCAGGGGGAGCCAGGGGGTCTTTCTCCTTTTTTTCTGCTTGCTTTTCCCTTTTGTATTTTCTTTCTTTTATTTATTTTCTTTTTGTTTTATTTCATTTTAGGGCTTTTAGGTATTTTGTAAAATTGTGCCCACTACACCATAATTACTTATGCAATATTTGATAACCCCCGAAATTTTTTGTTTTGACCTTTGAAAACTTTTGTCGTTTGACTTGTTTAGAATTTTAAATTTGAAACGGTTCGAACTAACGCGAAACTAACAACAGTAATCGTGGTGACGTGACATTCTTAATAGATGGTTACTGTAGCTTAACTATCCGGGCGTCACAGAGGATATATCAGCATCAGCGTCATCTCCCAAACGACATCAGCATGGGATTCCTGTCATTTGCATAATTGCATGGTTGCTGGACAACGGCATAAGCCCCACAATAGTTGGCTGGTGTAGATAAAGTATAATTGCAACGCATAGTCATATATATTTAACCAAACTGAACTGGGCTGGTGGATATGAAACCGTGGTCATCTGCAAGGTCTAAGAGCGTCTACAGCCGTAACCCCAAAATCAAGGCCCTTAAACGCCCGCGGACATGCCCGGGTGCGTCTGCGGGCACTGACAGAACGCTCATCAAATCCTGTTGTCCATGTTCGTGTATCTTATATCCGGTTTTCTATATTCATTCTAAAGCATTCAACGTAAAACTGAACAATGTAGATCATCAAACATACATAGAATCAGACATAGAAATGGACATTTCGCCAAAAAGATCACCAACGGATCTCCAAAAGATCGTTAAAGTTCACATAATTCACATAAATAACAGACAAGTTTAAACTAGATTACTATAAAAACTTGAATTAAAGACGGAGACGGCGGAGCTTCACCACTTCCTCGCCGCCCCTTTGCCCTTTCGAACGCTGTAGGCGTCGGCGGCTGGTGGAGGATCGCTCGAGTGGTCGGACGAGGAGCCATAGTCGTTGGATGAGGAGGACGTGTTGAAGATGACAATGAGCCCTTTCAACCATCAGACGGGCAATGTCCTATTGCCACTTGAGCTTCGCGAGCCGAGCCGCTGCCTCCGCCGCCTCGTGCTCGGACTGCTCAATGGCAATCCAAATCACATTGGCGTTCTTCCCGCGGAGCAGCCACACGTCCGTCTTCGCGGTCGTAAGCGATCGACGGTAGACCCAATCGAGGAGCCGCGCGTCCTCGTTGGGCTCCGCCTGCATCCCGCCGCGGCGGCGCACTGACTGCTTCGCCTCCTTCCTCTCCCTTTTCCGCTGTCTATCGCGGGGGGCGGCACACGCCTCTAATTTCGGCGTGCGCGTCCGGGCCGGCAGGGCAGGTACAAGCACCCACAGCTGCCCACGTGAGGGAGCAGCAGCCGCGCGTGCGCAGCAGACGACGTAGGGGAGGCACGGATTTGTGCAGGCCTGTCGGAGCTGCGCACGGGCCGGGAGGGGCCAACGTCGGCATGGGAGCTGCGTCTGCGGCGACGCTGCAGATCCGGAGCTGCCCCGGTCTCCACCTTGGACCGCTCCAAGGCAATGTGGAGGGCCAGCTCAAAGTCAGGATCCAGCTTGAAGTCGGAGCGGCTGCCGGAACTCGACATTGTGCCGGATTCGATCGGAATCGGTGTGGGAAGAGAAGATGATGAAGCGAGAGAGGAGAGTGTGAGTGAGCTAGGGTTCGGAGCGATGAGCCGGATGGAGTTTTTTGTGGGATATCCATGGGGTCGGTTGTGGGCCGGGCTTGTTAGGCGAACGAGACCGGACGTGCCCGGACTGTTCCATATCCGCCTCATATTTGGACTGGATATGAGCTGCGTCGGTCAGCCCGTGCATTTGACGACGGTTCGAGGCGCCCGATTGGATCAATTTTTGTGACCGATCAATGATCAGTCAGTCCATCTGAATATTTGAGACGAATTTGAGACGCCCGGCTGTGATGCTTTAAGCTTGAAGGCTCCAGGAAAAGATTTATGAATTCCATCGTGATCTTGGTCTGGTCCATCTGGCGCTAAAGAAGCAAAAGAGTTCATGAGCAAGTCTTTACGTCCATTCAATGGGTCTTATCATCAGAGCAGTGGGTTTTTGCGAGCGATCATAGATTAAATTGCCTGTGGATATCGCTCATTGTTTCTTCGGTTTGATGTACTTTGTATATTTGATGAATACAAACAGATCGTTTTTCTTAAAATGCGTAAATAGCTGTAATAAGATATTTATTTGTTATTTGTCAATACCATTTCAATTGCATAAAAAGGAGGGATGTTCTCTTGCTAGTATTCTACACAAGCGGATAATATAGAATAAAAAATACATTGATCATTACAAGAAATTCAATTAAGATATTATATGAAATTCCAGTTTATTCCACTCTCATTTGAGAGTGCAAATACAAGGAGGTATTTTGTGCTTGGAAAAGTCCGAGAAAACAGATTTTGAATTCATCCTAGTTCGTTGGCGTTAAGACCTACTCCCTTTGTACATGAATAAGTATACTTCTAGCTTTTTATCCTAAGTTAAAGTTTTAAAGTTTTGACCAATTTTATAGAAAAGAGAAATAACATAATATGACATCAAATTGATATATTATGAAAGTACATTTTAAAACGGATTTAGTAATACTAATGTAGTGTCATAATTGATGCTACGCTTTTCTATAAAGTTGATCAAAATTTTAATACTTTGACTTAAGATAAAAGTTAGAAATACACGTATTCGCAGACGAAGGAAGTAGTTCATACATCCCCGAGTGAGCAAAAGAAGGGCTTTTTTTTATTCAATGATTTTGAAAAGAAATGAGTAAGAATAACACTAGAATGAGTGAAATAGAGAATTAGGAAATACTCCCTCCGTCCGCAAATACTTGTCGGAGGAATGAACGTATCTAGATGTATTTTAATATTGGATACATCCATTTCTAACCATTTCTACGACAAGTATTTCTGGACGGAGGGAGTACATTACATACCGGTTTGCTATGGCGCGACGAGCTCCTTGGTCACGAGCGCACGCACGGATCAAGGAGGCAAGCTGAGTCAGCTCCACGATGAAGCGTCGCGCAAGAAGCAGCAGCCCGGTCGCGCCATAGTGAATTCGAAACACATAAATTTAGTTATTTTGGCTATTTGATCCACAAGAACAGACAAAATATGTAATAAATCTGAATGAGCATGGCTGGGTTAACGTTAGACCATATTAAATGTGTAATTAAGCTTTTATTATACCACTAATGATCAAATAAAATTTTCCTCAAACTTGATTTGATCCTTACAATCCACCATATGGATGAATTGTTTTGTTGATGAAAAAAAATATCATATTCATATGAATATCTATTTCTGAGACCAGACTCATCTACACCCGGTCAAAAAAAATTCAACTTTTTTTCATAGTAGATAATTTGATGCATAAGATGATCTTTAAATTTTAGATCATTTAAACGTATGAGTAGAGCTCAGCAAAAAGGACAAATTAGAACCCACCCGTTTTGTTGGTTCGTCTGCTCAGCGTGGCAGCCCGGTACGTGTGCCACAGATACGCGCACACACCGGATCAAACTTTGCACGGCAGTAGTACAACTACAACGTACACATCACATGATGGAGCACGGCAGCGGCGTGGTCCAAAGCGCACGCAACAGTGTCCCCGTCACAGGTGAGGTGACTCCCCCTTTTCTTCTCTTGATCTGATCTGACGCGGGCCCTGCAACAATCGCTACAGCGGCAGCAGACCCCATCCATCCATGGTTCGGACCGCATCTCAAAGCCCAAAGCAGGTGCTCAGTCGGGGGATTCCGAGGCAAAGAAGAAAAGCAAACCAAAGGCAAGAGGATCACACCGGCCCACATCCCAATTAAAGGAGATCCTAATCCCATGGTAGGAGTGTTGTATTGCAAGATCAAAAGATACTACCAAATCGCTCTCACAACTGAGTAGTGCCCGTGGACCGTCCGGTCTAACTTGAAGAGATCTGTGGAAGAAGAAGATACGAAAGAACAAAAGGAAAAGGGTGAGCAAAAGCAGAGAGGGACGAGCAGAACGCGTGCTTCACTTGCTTAGCTGGCACACCCCAATACCCCATACGGTTGTTCATATGTACTCCTTTTCTACTTAATAACCAGATTAACTTTGTAGATCCCCAAACGATTCAATACAATCTTGTATTAAGTTGCTCAACCCAAACAGTGCCTTTCAACTGTTGCTACAATGTTTGCATATCGCTTTCTTTCATGTATACTCCATCCGTCCCAAAATAAGTGTCTCAACTTTGTACTAACTCTAGTATAAATTTGTACTAAGCTTAAGACACTTATTTTGGGACGGGAGGAGTATGTAATAAACCAATTCGTCTATGTCAAGAGAAATATGTGAAGTGGTTTGTTAAGATCAAACCTTTTCTGTTTAGTTAGTGAGGTCTTTTTGGATCTAGTTGAAAGAAGAGACCGCGAGCTGATTGAAGCATACTTGAGCGAAGCACCGGAAGACTTCGAAAAATGACTGAGGAAAGATAATGAATCACCGGGAAGAATTAAAAGAACAAATATGCTAGAGGGGATTTAGATGCAAAATAACAAAGAGATCATGAGCTGATTAAAGAACACTTGAACGAAGCACCGAGATAATTGGATAACGGTAGCTGAAATGTGAGGACGAAGAATTCTTCTGGAATGATGGCCTCCGGTGAAAAGAAAATGGAAAAAACAACTCCTGACATACTCCGAATGGGTAAGAAAAGAATATCTGACAAATGGAATAATTCGAGAGGATAACATGAAGCTAGAACCACGAAACTTTGAGAGAACAGACAAGATTCAGAGGAAAACCTCTTCTACTATCTTCAACTGACGACGAGAAACACCACCAAAATTACTAAGATACTCCGGGAGAATGAAAAGCGAAGAGGTTGAGCCAACAATGAAAATGATTTGAAATTGATCTTGGAAAAGATCTGACTGATGAAAATCATACTTACGTCAAACATCAAAAAGGATTTGAGAATAGCTCCGGGAAATTAGAAGAGTCAGGTAAGATCCTAGAAAAAGACCTGTGGGTTAGGGCCCACTGAAGAGAAAAACACCGTTGGAAAGGGTTGTTGAAGAGATAGATGATGCACCGGAACAATTGAAATATTTGAATGAGGTGACAACCTCGACTTAATTAGAACACAGACGAATCTCCTGAGATGTCTTCCGAACTCCGGAATGATTGAATGGCGAGAGGCAAACGAGCAAGGAGAACACTTGATCCAAGGAAAAGAATGTGATCAACCCGGAAAACTTGAATCGAGTGCACCGGAAAAAGAAAGGGATGAAGAATGATGAACGAGACGAGAATTCACCGGTTGAAATAATTGAGGGAAGACTGAAGAGGCTCCGTACGAATCAAATTGATGCTCGAAAGAGACTCAGGCTCCGGGAAGAAGAGGGTGGCCACTGGAAGGATCAAGCCGAGCACGAGCTCAAACTCGACTCGGACATGGCGTCGGCTATGGCGTGGAGAGCTTACCTTGCGGCGGCTAGACGAGGAGGAGGGAGGAATTGAAGGAGGAGAGACCCTAGGGCATCGGGGCATGATTTATAGGAGGTAGGGGGGTTGTCCCGGCCGTCAAATCAAGCCGGCTGCCGACGTGGAGGTCTGGATGTGCGCCGTATAGGAGGAGGACGAAGCTCCTGTGGAGATGGGCTGGCTGTGCGTTGTGGGCTGCAGTGAACAGATAAGATAGGTGGGCTGCGCTGGGCTTCTCTCCCTGGCTCAATTTCTTTTTCTTCTCCATTTTCTTCAGACAGAAACTTGGAGGAAAAGAAAGAAAGGGGTAGACAGGGTATTTGACAGAGATAAAAATATATTTGGACTCCTGGAAAGATGCACAGTTTGAATAAACTGGTTTGGGCATTTTTAAGGATATAAAAATAATTCAAGTTTGAATTAAATTCAAACTTGAGCCATTTTTGAACCCAACCAAAACATCTGCAAATGAGCTGAAAATTGGCAGAGAGCGTGTAGGCAATGAGCAGGATTTATAGGAAAAGAATGAACATTTATGGAGGACAGAAAATGGCACTAGCAAAAATGAAAGGAATAAGAAGGAAGAAGGAGGTGTTGATGCATGGGTAGATTTGAGAGACACATCAAGGGGTTTGGTCACATGCAACATGCATAGAGCATGACAACATCATGAAGAATGTGATGCACATGGTGATTATGATGAAATGCAAAATGACAAGGGCATGATGCAACCTTACAAGTGAGATGAGCATGGTGCAAAAAGCAAATATATGGCAAGGCACTCAACATGATCATGACATAAACATATAGGAATGAAATATGCAAAACAATTATGATAATGCAACAAACACAATAACCACACGACAACAACTAAAATAAAAGGAAGGCAACTAGAGCATCGGTCTCGGGGCGTTACAGCTCAAGACACTTATTTTGGGACGGAGGGAGTATGTAATAAACCAATTCGTCTCTGTCAAGAGAAATATGTGAAGTGGTTTGTTAAGATCAAACCTTTTATGTTTAGTTAGTGAGGTCTTTTGGGATCTAAGATGACTTATTCGGTTTTCTGTTCGACCTTGATCGCGGTGCACAACCTATTCCCTATTCGGTTTTCTGTTCGACCTCACTAACTAAACATTTTGATAAGTCGATATGTCCAAACTTCAAAGGCAATAAATACTCGCGCCCAAAACGTGGTAAAGCTAGTCATAGTAGGGAGTAACTTAGACTAGTAACATGCATATGTTACTACTTCCTCCGTCCAGGTGCATAAGTCATCTTATGTTGTGCACCGCGATCAAAGCGGAGGAAAAGTGAGAGAAGTTAATGTTTATTTGCTAATTGATAGCATTGCATGCAATGAATTGACCACTGCATATCGTGTTTGGTAGTCTCAAGTCATTAAAAGCATACACGCCCCACATATCTTATTGGTTCATTCCTTTATTATGTCAAGAAACAAGAAACAAGATGGGAATTAATGCACTGCGCCTAAGTAGTTTGGAATTATTTGGTTTTCGTAAGGTGACTTATACACCTAGACGAAGGGAGTAGTTTATGCTACTACCTCCACAGTGGGTAGTGTCTTAGGTGTGATAAACATATGTATCTTCATTTATTACTTTGTAGGCTCATTTTAATTGGGAAGCGCTATGTGATGGTAACATATTATGTTAGTACTACTTGCAACATCATCTTTTTTTGTTTATGTGGCATGTATGTTACTACCTATGTTACTCTCGTAAATGGCACGCTGCTCCATGACGAAGTTGGGGTTTGCCGCGACCATGGCCGACACGGCCTCCTCGCTCGCGCGCACGCCGTAGATCTGGCCCTCCGCCATCCGGTGGTTCTTCAGGAGGAACATGTTGTAATGTTGTTCCTCCGACGCTTGCTGGAACACCGACAAAGGCACCAGCGCAGGCTGCACCTAGGCCATGGTGGCACTGCAGTGCACCCACACTTCCTCCATGGTGAAGCCAGTGTGCACAGGAAGCACGAGAGCCGGGGCGGTGTCGTCGGCGCCTGTCTCCATTGCGGTGTCGTCCTCGTCCTCTGAGACCTCGAGCGAGCTGACAGCAAGCCGGCCTCGATCCGCCTGGCATGGCGGCTCTGGCAGGTGATAACCCACAAGTATAGGGGATCGTGACAGTCTTCGAGGGTAGTATTTCACCCAAATTTGTTGATTCAACATAAGGGGAGCCAAAGAATATTTATGATCCTTAGCAGTTGAGTTGTCAATTCAACCACACCTGGATAATACCTCTGCAGCAAAGGGTTTAGTAGCATAGTAGTTTGATGGTTTTGATGGTAGCAACAGTAACAGTAGCAGTTTTGTAGTGATTCTAACAACAACAACACCCGTAGTAACTTGGCAAAGATCAATATGAGAAAAGTGTAGGCATTGGATCAACGATGGATATTTGTGTTGGATGATAATCATCAAATAATACTCACAACCTAGAGCGATATACAATAGTTCAAATTCATCAATTCCCAGTGACAAAGTAGGGGACAAGACATGTATTTATATTATTGCCATTAAGGGTAAGATGATGGGGTTTATTCATATTAGTTGACTTTAGTTTGTCTATATCATGTCATCTTGCTTAAGGTGTTACTCTGTTTTATACTTAATACCCTAGATGCATGCTGAATAGCGGTCGACGGGTGGAGTGATAGTAGTAGATCTAGGCAGGAGTCGGTCTACTTGTCTCGGACGTGATGCCGATATACATGATCATTCCCTTGAATATCGTCATAACTATGCACTTTTCTATCAATTGCCCAACAGTAATTTGTTCACCCACCGTATGCTATGTGCTCGCGAGAGAAGCCTCTAGTGAAAACTATGGCCCCAGGTCTACTTTTATCATATATAAAAACACAAAAATACCTTGCTGCACTTTTATTTATTTTATTTTGTTTTGCAATTTATTTATTTACCTATCACTACGAGATTTAATCCTTGCAAGTAACTGCCGAGGGGATTGACAACCCCCTTGTTTCCGCTGGGTGGAAGTATTTGCTTTTGTGTGTGCAGGTGCTACTAACAAGGTTCTTTGTGTTTCTCCTACTGGATTGATAACCTTGGTTCTCAACCGAGGAAAATACTTATCTCTACCGCACTGCTTCATTCTCTCCTCTTCGAGGAAATCCCAACGCAACTCACACGTAACAGTTACATCAACGGGGATATGCATTTCCCCAACAAGAAGAGTTTGATATTTATTTTTGACAGCCGGAAGAGGAAATTCGAAGCCTCCAATAGTAACTCTCACAATTCTTTTAATAGAGTTGATACTATTCACTTGGAATTGTTTCTTCAGAAAATATGTTGTATGCTTATTACCATTGACATGAAGTGACCTTACTTTTGTTGTAATCAATAACAACCCATATAGTATTCATAGAGGGTCTTCCAAGGATAATCGACATGTTTTCGTCCTTGGGCGTATCAAGAGTAATAAAGTCTATTAAGATAGTAACTTTAGCAACAACAGGAACATCCTCACATATCCCAATAGGTATAGCAGTTAATTTGTCAGTCATTTGCCAAGAGATTTCAGTAGGTATCAACTTATTAAAATCAAGTCTTCTATATAAAGAGAAAGGCATAATACTAACACCAGATCCTAAATAACACAAAGTGGTTTTAACATAATTACTTCTAATGGAGCATGGTATAGTGGGTATCCATGGATCTCCTAATTTCGGAGGTACTTCTCCATCGAAAGAGTAATTTGCAAACATGGTGCACTCAGCGTGCCCCCACGGGATCATGAACACCCAGTGGGTGTGCCATGCGCAAACCCACTAACAGGAATTCTACCAAGCGAAAAAAGAAAAGTTCGACTGGGAGTTATACTCACAATGGTACTTACTCGAACATTGGTCTGCACCACCGCGCTAGCGCAGTAAGCCTCCTTCAGCCGGTCGCACATCAACCCCACCTAAATCAGAGCCTCCTTACTCGCCCCCACCTGATCCTAAGGGACGTGGTAGAGGGGGGAGGAAGTAGCTGGAGCCGACAGAGTTGTAGGAGTTGGCCTCAGGGCTGGAATCACCACTGTTCCACGCTGAGGGGCCTGGGTAGACTCTACAGACGGCACCACCACTGAAGAAGACGCCGAATCACCCTGAGCCAAAGGACTCGACCTCACGGTCTTGGGCGACCATCGTCGGAGAAACGCGGGTCATCTGGCGAGGAGAGGCGTCTGTCATTGGCGTGTCAGCAATCGGCACTCCCTCCCTGATGGCATCTGGATTCGCAGGGTCAGCCCTCTCTTCATCGTCCAGCTGGATAATCTTAGGTGGATCTGCATAAACCAAGCAAATCGTTAAAGTCTAGTCGGAGAAGGCCTAAACCATCCAAGTCAACCAATACAACATACCTTTGGAGGTGGCGGCATCTGCCGCATCAGTGTCACTCTGGCCGGGCTTGTGGGCGTGCGGGTCCACTGAAGTTGTCGAAGTGTCGCTACTGCAAGGACCAAACAGCACTCGGTCAGCAATCGAATCAGTTCAAGAGCGACTAAGGAGTCGGCGAGAACACTCACTTCGAGGCCACATGCACCGCGACCTTGATCCGTCGCACTGCAACCTTCCTAGGCTTGGAGGAGATCTACTTGGGCAGTTTGGGCTGCTTCTCCGCCGAACTCTCAGCTTTGGCGCGAGCGAGCTTGGAGCTTCGAGTCGCCTGACCCGAGGCAGGCGGCTGTTGAGCTTCTCCTTCCTTCCCCTTTGGGCCGTGCAGCGCCTTGGAGCAGGGTTCTTTGGGGGCCTCATAAGATGGATAAGATTCTGCATCGTCCCCCTCCTCCGAACTCTCATCATCATCGTCTCGTCTTTGTCGTCACTCTCATCGTCATCGGACTCTCCGAGTACTGCTGCTCGGTGTCACTCATCACATCTTGAGGCGAGCGGTCCACCACTGGGGTCCTGGAAATCATGTCCTGAAAGTCTTGAGAAACAAACACATGTTAGCGTGAGGGTCGTCTATACAAAAGGCAACATACAGTCAAACCGACTGAACTAAAAACAAATACCTTGATGGGCGGCAGGTCCTTGTGAAACACTGGCACCAACCGACTCCCCCGCGGGTTGTCTCGAGCGCAGGTGATGGCCTTGATCTTGGAACCCACCTCCTTCTCGGCGAGATCTCAGGGTGCACCCGAGTGGAGTCACCGACCCCTCGCAGAACCACATGGAGTGGGCCCTGGCCTGAAGTGGTTGGATGCGCCGACTGAAGAAAGTCTCTAGCAAGTCCATACCATTCACCTAGTGTTCACAACTCCAATCAATGAGCTGGACAAGATGTCGACACCCACCTTCTCCTCCTTCGCCACGGTGAGGGTCGGCGGAGCTCGCACTCGCTCAGACGAGTACGGTGGGAGGCCTGACTGATTGTGGGCGCTGGGGACGTCCCTGCAGTCGAACCAAGTCCCCTGCCACCCCTTGATGGAGTCTGGAAAGCTCATTTTGGGGAAGGACCTCCCCCGCGTACCTGGATGCCCATACCTCCGCATAGCTGAGTGACATGGGTTTTCTCTCTAGTCCGTGAGTCTTTCTTCACAACCATCAATCAACATGTGAAGATATATTTGAAGAGGCCCCAGTGGGGCTCACAGCCCAAGAAGTTCTCACAGAGAGAAATGAAAGCCGAAAGATAGATAGTGGCGTTGGGGGGAAGGTGATGGAGTTGAGCACCAAAATAGTCGAGGAACACCCAGAAAAAGGGGTGTGGCGACATCAAGAAGCCCCGCTCGACGTGGGTGACAAGCAGGACACGCTCATCCTCCCGAGGTGCCGGCTCAACCTCCCTCACGCCCAAACGGCGCCATCCCTCGCGCGGGATCAACCCTTCTTCCGCCAGCTCTTCCAACCGCCGAGAGGTGACGCGCGACAGGATCGACAATCCCCCGCCGCGCCGCCAGCCGTCTGGCCGGTACTAGAGGAGGTGGCCTTCCCCGCCTTCTTTGCCTTCTCTGCCTTGGCTGTGGAGTCCCTCGCCATCATCGCACACTCGGGTGGAGGAGAGGAGCGGAGGAGTCGGAGTCGGCGAAAAGGGGATTTGAGGGCCGGACCGCCCCCCCCAAACCTTTTATACCTCCAAACAAAATCCTCAGCCAAATCTCCCATCGCGAATCCCGAATCAGCGACTCGCACGGTGTGGCTTTGCACAGGACATGCAAAACACATGGTGGGGATTGTGCGCACTAATCAAGGAGCCATGCCCCCATTTTCCCACTAACGCACGACGTTACCACTTCAGCGTGCGAACACGCAAATTCAAATCCCGAGGTTTCTAGATGAATCAATCCGATTGATCGCCAACGATTCCTTTCCTAAAAGGACGCGCATCAGTCCGACTGACTACCCTCCACGGGGACCCATGCACTCGGCCATGTTAAACACCCGACGGAAGTCTTCTTAGGATCATTATGTGACGAGCTTGAGACCCCTCGGCGGGTTCACTTGGCCCTTTCGGTAGGCTCCAAGGCACATGACTCGTAAACCTGGACTCATAGAAGGCCTGCGCTGGCGTTCCCCTGGGATAAGGAGTGGCATCTCTCTGGAGAGTCAGACCACGCGGCGACATCACCACTTGAGTTGTAATGGCATGCCCTCACTCTGGCCCCTAGTCTATCTCCTCCGAGAGACAAAACGAATGCCACTGTGTTTTTTTCGACGATCATCAACACCCGGTCATCTGGGTAAACCTAAAGCAATGCAAGGGCATCTTGCTGGTTTCTTTTTAAATAGTTACTGCGATAATTGGGTTGAAGTGATATATTTTATGTCTGCCCTGAATGATCTCAAATTCAGTAGTAGTAACAAAGAAAAGGTTGCCTTGTTAATTAACAAAAAACAGGGTGAAAACTATCAGATGAGGCCGGTAAAAACAAGGCACACTAGGTTCAGCGTCATCGTCACTATAGTTGTGCGCGCGCGAGAAGTCTACATATCGAGGGGGCTACGGTGAGAAAGACATATTGAGTGTGTGTGAGCGAGGCACAGAGACACAACTAGTGTGTGTGTGTGTGTGTGTGTGTGTGTGTTTGAGAGAGAAGCCAATTGATAGATTAAGATCAAGATTGTTGTCACCCTTTTGCTGTCATTGTTGGGGAGTGGGGAGGGGGAGGGAGAGAAAGAGGTATCGAGAGTGTGCGCGCGGTCGGCACAGAGGCACTACTAGAGTGTGTGTGTGTGTGTGTGTGTGTGTGTTTGAAAGAGAAGCCAATAGATAGATTACTATCAAGATCGAGGTGCAACCCTACTTCTTCGGTGTCGAGTAGTGTGTGTGTGTGTGTGTGTTTGAGAGAGAAGCCAGTAGATAGATTAGTATCAAGATCGAGGTGTCACCCTACTCCTTCGGTGTCGGGAAGTGTGTGTGTGGGTGTGGAGGGGGGGGGGCAGTGACACTTAGATATAGGGAGAAGGAGTTTGTTTTGTACATATCTATAATAAGGGATAGGTAGATAGCATGTGTGCAAGGCATACTTAAAGCATCACAAAGATAAACAAGCAGTGTGCATGCAAGTATCGGGAAAAAAATGAAGAGGGAAACAATGTCTACGCGCGCGCGCGCGTGTGTGTGTGAGAGAGAGCGAAATCTCAAGACAAAAGGTGCTCTACTGGAATCCCATTGTATGTATTCATATGGTTCCGGGACTCAAGTTAACCTTAGGCATATGTGTGCGAGACATAGTTATACTTTGAGACATTAGTGGCGGTGGGTGGGCAGAATTAAAAGGGTGGGCATGTTCGACAGAGGGAGCATGTGTCTTTCTGTGTGAGAGACTTGTAGGATGGGGTAGAAAGACAAATTCTAACCTTGACGAAGGGAGAAAAATACACGAAGTGCGCGTGTGCGATTCCGATGCCCACAGAGAAATGAGATATGTATGTGTGTGAGAGAGATTGCACAATTCATTCACATATCATTATCTAGCGATCGTGGACATGCATCGCTTGAACATAAATCAATATCTACTTTGTATCGTGGCCAAAGATAAAATATCGATTCAACACTATAAAGATTGGATACTCATATGTCGCATTTTTTCCAAATAATCCTTTTCAATTGTGCATGCCAAAGTTACAGTGATGTTTCTTCAAACAACCACTGCAGCTGTCATGTACATGCACCATTGTCAGTTTTGCATTCAAATTCATTAGTCTTGGATGATTTAAGGTTTTATTATGAAGTAATATATGTAATATTCATATATGAATTCAACGGGTACACAATTTATGAAATGGAGGCCATGTAATCATATGAGGTAACACTTTTAAGTAGCGTACTACAATATCCATTTCTTTTCTGGGACTACAATATCCATTTCTTTTTGTGCACCTCTACAATAACACGTTTGATCCATTAAAGTAAATAACCAATGGCACTAAATTATATATTTACACGAGAAATACATAGGCTGAGCGTTTGATCCATTTTTTTGTGAACGCGCCTCTACACACGTACGATTGGCCGCGCCCGTGTGAACGTCCAAGTTATCGGTGCATCATCCCGAGTTACTGCCTTTTTCTGGGGTGGACTTCATACCAGTTATTAACTGCTGACGAGTGCCCTGTGTACATAGTCTCGCATGACCTTCCCGCTAGCACTGTCCAAAATTAGTTGAAACTGGATATGAACGATCCCGCGGTCTCGCCTCCTTCTAAAATTTCCGCCACCTAGTCTTTAGCATGCGAAATTCCCCTTTTGTCCTTGGTGCACAGAAAACAATAGTTACAATACGGTCCTCATTTACATAATAGGTCGGGGCTTCTTTGGTAACTTCCGGTCCCCCCACCACACGACACCCCCATTTCCTCTTCCCCTCCCACAAAAATGACTACTCCACAACACCAGAGCATCTTACATCATGTCGTCCGTACTTCATCGGCCTTTCTACCCCTCCCCTCTCGAAACCCTAGACTGCTCATCCAGTGGCGTACCAGAGCCCATTAACTGCCAAAGGCGTCCACCTCGCCGGATCTGCTTCTGCGGCCGCATCTACCCCTCCCACCTCCCCTAGAAACAAGTAGGCTGCTCATCCACCACTGTACCACAGCCCATTCAGTGCCGGCCTTGTCCACGACGGCGGATATACTTTGCCGGTACTCTCATAAACCGTAGCGCATCTACAACGGCTCCTTCGTACTCCCCGCCAGAGACGCTTTGTCCACACCCCTAGAGCCGTCCCACGATGCCCCCTCTGATCCTCTTCGCCGACACCTTCCTCAACCCTACCAGAGCCGCTTCGCCAACACCATCCTCAACCCTATGTGAGTAGCTTCGCCTATACCATTCTCAACCCTACCGGGGCCGCTTTGCCAACGCACAAGTACACGGCCCCAGATCCGCTTCGCCGCACCCTCATGCAACCTACCGGAGCAGCTTCTGATGCCCCGTCCATGGCCGCAGATCCTCATCGTCGACACCATCCTGAACCCAACCACCAGAGCAGCTTCACCGGCGCCCTCGTCCACAGCCTCAGATCCTCTTCGCCCACACCGTAGTTCACCCTACCGGAGCCGCTCCACAAATGCCCTACTCGATGGTTCTAGATCTCCTTACCGGACCTCGGCAGCCAGTGCAGCGTCATCACCCTTGATGTTTCTAACCTGATTGCCACCGTCTGGCAAGATGCCAAGCACCCGCCACGGCCTAGGTACTTGACACCTTTATACCCGTCTAACATCACCTGCCCGATGTACTTCAAATATACTAACAGGTCGCCATTACATGTTATGCAGCTGGCAAAAACTACAAGGACGATGTTTCTTGTGGATCTAATAGCTTGTCCAACCAAGATCCTGGACTGAGGCATTGCTATGATCTTTTAAGTGTGTGTCTCTCTCTCTCTCTCTCTTGTATTGTTGTATGCTTGCCGGCGTGCTTTGCTAGGATTTTCGACCAGTAATCCCTTTGTACAGACAATGATTTCCACTACTGGCTGCTAAATTAGAGATGTAGATGTCATATATGATACTCCCTCCGTTCCTAAATATAAGTCTTTCTAGGGATTCCACTATAGACTACATATAGAGCAAAATGAGTGAATCTACACTCGAAAATGCATCTATAAACATTTGTATGTTGTCCATACTGGAATCTCTACAAAGACATATATTTAGGAACAGAGGTAGTACATTACACAAAATCATAGGTGGCATGTAGGAATTCCAGTGCACTTCATTGGGCTCCCTTAGGGTGCCTGTTAGTCCAGTACACATAGTCATGGCTAGTTTATGCTACGCACACAATCGTTAATTGGTGGTTTAAATATGCGCAAGGGATATGCAATGTATTATCATGTAGAGATATCTCAAATTAGCCATGTCAACTTGCAAATAGGGTTACACAATGAAAAAGTACAAGATGTATGTGGCAATTTCATGGAACATCGCAAAAAAAGGAGAGGCATCGGTGAGCCTATACAGTATGCTATTGTAGGTCACTCATGCCTAGTTCTTTTGCAGGATTCTCCCAGAATCTGCCCCTCTCTAGCTTCTCCTAGAATATTTAACCCCCATTTGTTTTACAATGCTAACTAATTATACCATAACTAGATAGGATTGTAAAACAAATGGGGCTCAAAGATTCTGGGAGAATCTTGGTAGGGGTCAGATCCTGGGAGAATCTGGCAAAAAAATTGCGCCTCCATTGCAATCATCGTGACATGTTATTTGTATGTCAGTTCTATTGGACAAGTTTCTTAGGGACAATTATTTCGAGTTATCCTAAGAAAATAAGCACCTTTGAATATAAGCTCGAGATAATAAGCCAACCAGTTCTTTTCATTGCCTGCCTTTTCAGCTTATCTGTGGTATGATCAGTGAAAAGTCTAGATTGCATTATATTTTGTCATTTTGCTGCCCATATGAAAATTAATTTGACTTGCAAACATCACAAATTGAACCCAATGCAGTAATTAATATGATAGGAAAACAGACCATCAATATTTTTTCTAAATGCAAATACAAAGATACCATCTACTGGGCACAATCTACTTTGGTCAATGTCTTCCATAGAGATCCCATTGCCTAATTTAAATGAAGAACACATGACCTAAATTGAAATGAAAAAAAATTATTTATCAAAATCCGATGGTCCAAGTGGCTGGTTATTATCATATAGCAACACCACCTGAAAGCATCATATAGCAGCAGTAGCTCATAACAACTCATCATAAAGCAGCAACTAGCATTTCATCATATACCAGCAGTAGCTCATAGTAATTCATCATATAGCAGTAGTAGGAACATCTCATAGTAACTCATCATATAGCAGCAGCAGGAGAAACTTATAGCAACTCATCATGTAGCAGCAGCAACAGCTCATAGCAATTCATCATATAGCAGCAGTAGCTCATAGCAATGCATCATATAGCAGCAGCAGCTCATAACAATTCATCGTATAGCGGATCAGAATGAAAATTTGGCAAAAATTCGGACGAGATCCTCACCTTGTTGGATGAGCTCATCCTTCAACAACACCTCAAGGCCATGACCTGGGAGGAGGTGAGGGGGAATGAGGTGCCTTCTGCCGGAGTGGGACATCGACCATAGTTGTGCGGCGACCCGGGAGTAGTGCATTGGACGGATAACAACGGAGAAGCTGCTGGAGACCATGAGAATGAAAGGCGGCGCCAGAAGGAGGAGGAGCCGGGGAGATTTTTCCCTACCCACTGGCCATGTAGCCTAGCTGGTCAGAGCATCATCGAGGAGCAGGCCAGATGGGACCAGTGGTGACAACTCACTGGAGGAACCCTAGCACCGCATGCAGGGGATCAAGGTAGAGGGAAAGGGGAGAGGAGATGCAAGCGGGCAGGGCAATGAACGCTTGTGTGTTTGTTTTTACTTGAGGGTCAGGTGTGACACGGGCGTGAGCAGTGGCATTTTGAGTGTAATATAGGGAGACAACAAGTCATTTCACTATCCCCCTTCCCTTTAATTTTTAGTGAGCCTCTACCCGAAGCACCCCTCCTCCAAAGCGAAATAAGTTAAGCCCAAGCCCATAATTCAAAGATGACTTCATTACATCTTTTATGGCTTATTTTGACAATAAGCTCTGAAAAAGCGGAATAGAACTGGCCCTTAACCTGCAATTCAATTGTGCGTGCAATGATGAATCACTCATGTCTGCTATAGTGTACATTTAGGCATCATACATGGCATAACCTAATACATTCGCATTTCATTATAGAATATGAAATATGCAATGTTTATGTTAGTTCATATGTTGCACATGATGTTTAAATGCCCCTTAAATCTGGTCAGTCAAGTGATGGTCTTTAATCCTCCTTCTATGCTTCTTTTCTTGATATGTAAGATTTGCTCACACCTCTATTCAATTGCTTGTTTGTATCAGCCAGCCATACTAGGATGGTTTGCTTTGATTACTTGTTGTTCTTGACCTAACAACGTTTGTCAACGATTTAAACACTAAGGGCTGTTGTAGTGGGGGCTTGTATAACTCATAGGTGTCATAAAGGTTTGGCTGTACACTAAAGTAGGCTCTCCAAGAGTACTTGGAGATCCAGTTCGAAGGTATGCCTAGTTTTTACACAGTGCACGCATAGTAAATGCTCATTTCATGTGTGCTAGAGATGTGGCATGTTTCATTATGTGGTGTTGTTTTCTTATAAACTCATCCTTCTGTGTTTTTCACAGACTGGAAAGTATGCATATTTATATTCCAAGGAGACCAGTAACTAGTTTGTGTTTCCTTACAGAGGGGGTGCAATGAAGATAAGATTGAGGATTTTCAAGTACAAGATGTTCAGAAGGAGCCTTGCAAGAGAAGGAGGAGTAGCCTGAGCCTGTTCAACCAGTTATGGTAAGTCGCTGTATTACAATTACCACGACATCCTATTTGTCTGACATTGTGCTTGCTTAGGGTTCTTCACCTATAACCCAGTCATTGGGCCATTCATTAAAACCCCCTCAGCTCACTACTATATGATGTTCTAACTTTTTTGTAAATTAGATGTATTTAAACACATTTTAATGCGTCTGTTCACTCATTACGGATGTAGTCTACTTTTAAATATTTAGAACATCTTATAGTAGTGAACAGTGTGAAACTGCTTCCTACCATGGTAGACTTGTCGATGTCATAAATGTGATAATCAGATGCATATTCACGTCATTAGCCTCCCTACCATTACTATGATATTTATTACATACTAGTCGAGATACTTCATAGGGGGCAAATAATATTACATTACTTGTTCCTTTATATAGTAAATGTAGCTAGGTTATGGATGTTATTGAGGCGTGCATGTATGCACGCTGCCAACTCAACAGTTCAATTGCTTGTTTATTTCAGGCATAGTTAAATTGCTCTTTTCAATTGCTTTATCTGTCCTCAGTTAATGAGATGCCCAAAAAATGATGCCTGATGTTGGGCACTTGTATAACTATTAGTTGACATAGTTAAAGGCCTTACCATTTAATTACTCTGACGAAGTGTGCCTGAAGCTTTGAAGTCTATTAACCAACTATTACTGCACGAGGCTCACAATCTAGTTTATACTAGGCTAATGATTGCATAGTTTTGCTCGTTGTAGTAAGTTTGTATGAATCCCTCTTCTGTTCATTATGCTCCCTAAGACTTTAATTGAGCTACAAAATGGCCAACTGCGTGCTTACTTATACG
>NC_041383.1:273996896-274035782 GCF_002162155.2 Triticum dicoccoides
TATTTATATAGATATACAGACGGTCTATTCTGCTAATATTAGCAGAATAACTATTCTGCACACCACTTCGGCACTGCATGCTCAACAGAAGCGCACTGCATCATTTTGACGACGAGCACTGCAATAGAGACTAACGAACTTCATGTCGAAAAAAATTGCACGCGGTGTTTTTTTGGGACTGTTTTCGCTCTAATTTTTTAACCGTTTATCGGAATGAGGCGTTTAATATACCATTGAAAACCTATGGATTAGGCGCAACTTCAACATATTGAACACTTTTCGAGATTCCACACGGTTTAAGAGCAGTTTTGAAAATAGTGCGGCGGATGACGAGTGGCAGCGAGCGTTTTTTCGCATTTTTTTCTAAACCACTCGTCGGAATGAAGCAAATGATACGCCGTTGGATAGATATCGTCGAGGCACATCTTTTTCATATATAAATCTTTCTCTAATTCGTTACGGTTTAAGAGCAGTTTCAAATTTACTAAATCGCGAAATTCTGTTTTTTAATTTTTTTCAAATTTTCGGTACTGTTTTCGCTCCAGTTTTTTAACCGTTTGTCGAAGTGAGGCATGTAATACACCGTTGAAAAGCTATGTACGAGGCACAACTTTCATATGCAGAAATGTTTTTGAGATTCCTTACGGTTTTAACTTAATTTTGAAAATCGTGTGGCGGACGATGAGTGGCAGCGGCCGTTTTTTGCGAAATTTTTACAAACCGGTTGTCGAAATGATTCAAATGATATGCCGTTGGAAAGATATCGACGAGAGGCAACTTTTTCATGTAGAACACTCTCTCTATTTCGTTACGGTTTAAGAGCAGTTTTAAATTTACCGAAATGCGGACACTCTATTTTTCGCGACACCCAAATCGACGTGGGTACTTCATCCGACTGAAAACCGCACTGCAACGAACGAAAAACCGCACTGCATCACACGGGTAAGAGAACTGCATGGTTTCTTTTATTCAAACGTAATTTTTTCTTAGACGAGGAACTGGAGTGCACTTCATATCGGGTGTAAGTGAACCACATCAAGCGAAAAATGAACCGAGACACAAGGCTAAGTGTACCGTATGATTTTTCTTTGTCTTTTTCTAACTTGTTTTCATAGGGTTCAGTGGACCATATTTGTCAATGTTAATGTGCTGCATCAAACGGGAAAGCGCACTGCAATGTCATAACAAAGGATTGCACATGATTCTTTTTGTTATTGTTTAAAACAAAAAGAAATGCATGATACAGTGGAGCGAACCTCTAAAAAAATAGAAAAAGTTCTTAGTATAGTGGAGTGAACCTCTCCACACGATAAAACTGAACCTCTCCGTCGATAAAAGTGAACCTCCGGACATAGTTTTTTTTGCATGTCCAATGTATATTGATGGGGAACTAAAACTTGGATACAACAAAAGTACACTTCATTTTCATGCTATTTTTACGCATCCATACAGCAGCTTCGCACGACCAAAATCGAAGTGCGTGCCAATCATCCTCAAGTGCTTGCGCACTGCACCGACACCCCAACTGACCTGCAACGATGCAAGCTGCACTGCTCGCCGTCAGTGGATAACCACAATGAAAAATTGGACCTTTACTACATCGCCACGCATTGTTTATGGGAACCGCACTGCATCGCCGTGCGGTGCATACTGCATCACTGAACTTTTTGAGCTGCGTCATTTTTTGTCACGGGGGTGTATTGCAAGCAAACCACCGATGCACCGTCAGCTTCCTGCTCGTGGTTTGTGTCGCTTCCGCACATGGAGAGAACTGCAGCACAACGCCTGTTCTCTCGTGGCCAGGATGGAAGAGGGGCTCGGGAAGGCAGCCATGGCCAAGTGGAGCAGGGAACTGCACATCTCCCGCCGGAGTGCTGCTTCATGGGAGGCGGCAAACTGCAGCGCCCATTCCACGACGCCAAAGGAAAAACACCTGCCCGATGTGCTGTGCGGCAGATTAAGAGGGAGAGGTGGATGGGGCCACTGGATCTAGCACCGGTGGGTCGATGGCGGCGGATTTGGCAGGGGCTCGTAGACCTGGCAGGGGGTTGGTGATGCCCGATGCTCTCGTGTACTACAAAACAAATGGTGAGCACTGCAAAAGGGTGAGAGGGAGAGTCGGACACCGTGAATCCAGAGCCCGTCGTCGCCATCTTCAAAGGAGGCTATCACGACGGGTGGTTGGGTGGCCGTCGACCCCTCCCTGTAGATCGACGGAGGGCGGATCCAGCTAGCGACGCCCGACGTCGCCATCTTCAAAGGAGGCTGTCGCGACGGGTGGTTGGGTGGCCATCGACCCCTCCCTGTAGATCGACGAAGGGCGGATCCAGCTAGCGACGCCCGGCGAGGCCTTGCCGCCGCGCGGAGCTGCTCAGGCCGCGGCGTCCGGAGACGGGGATGCAGTGCCGCGTAGTCCGGGGAGAGGTGAGGCGGCGGCGCATCTTAGGAGAATGAGGAATCTGGCGCGGCTGTGATGCCGACGGGGAGGGGCGCGGTGTAGCTTGACAGGAGGAGTCGCACGCCGAAGAAGGTGGGGAGGGTGGGGCGACGGCCTGCGGCGGGATGGACGGCGCTGGAGAAGGTGGGGAGGGTTGGGGCGGCGGCTCGGGTGGGCCATGGCGCGCGGAGAAGGTGGGGATGGTGGGGGTGGTGGAAGGTGCGTCCCGGTGGAGAGAGAGGGGATCGAGAGGTGGGGGTTTGGATCGGGGCAGGAGGGAGATTGGTGTCGTGCGGGAGGTGGGGTGGGGAGTGGTTGGTTCTGTTCGGTTCGGGGTGTTAGCAGAATAAGGTTTGGGTATGCAGAATAAGGTCTTAAGGGGTGTTATCATAATAGACCCACCCTATATATATATAGGACAAATGTTTCCTACTACCGGGTGTAGTTACTCCCACTTTTATTTCATACGTTCTAGATAGTATATATATCATATCGGAGAGTATGTACGCGTAGTATGTAGTATGTAAGAATGTTTAGGTAGTATATATATTATTTTTTATATAGTATGCAGTATATTTTGAGCATAGTCCTTTTTACGTACAAATATGTACGTATTTCACAAATATTATAAAAACATGAGCTCACATGCAATTTTTTCACATAACTCGCTTTGAAGTATCTTAAATATAGTATATGTACATACTAAAAATAAGAAAGTAGAGTATATACTACCACATGGTAGTATATGAGAAATGGGTGTAACTACACCCGGTAGTAGGATGCATTTTGCCTATATATATATATACCTACATATATAATGTTCAGTAGCTGCATGTGGTCTAAATTTGTAACATGTTTGTGTTTTGGATTTGGCCACAACATCATGCTCCTCTGGTGAGCTAAGAGAGATTCTGTATGCGGGCTGCATAGACTACCATTTTTATAATTTTTAAAATATCACCTTCTTATGCTTCATGATGTGTAACATTATTGTTAGTCCTGTTTTGACATGTACAAAATAGTCTGTCTTGCTCACTTAACTTTTGTAACTATATTTTTGGCCTAGTCATGTGTACTTATAGAAACATTTCAGGATGAAGTAACATCAACACAAGGATCTGCAAGAAGTGCGGCATGGCCGTTACCAAATGATTATGGATTGGAACGATGTTCTCGAGCATCAACTCGAGGTGGCAAGACAATGTGTATATGATTCTCAACATGGAATCAACAAGTTGAGACTGAAGTTGCAGGTATTAGATGCAGGAGTCAAAAAGATGAAACGAGACACTAAGGTAACCACGAAGGAATCGGAGATTTTGTAGACTGAAATTTGTGCTATCTGAATCCGGTCAATCCTATTTTCTGAAGAGATTATAGTTCAAATGGCAAGTTCTGTTGATGCGTGTCCATGTTGTATGAGCTTTTGCCCAGTGTATGTAATTTGTTGTTTGCGTATGCTTTATTATCACTGATGTCGAACTATAATGCCCAACGGGTATAATCTGCTATAATTTTTTTGTTGTATAGTGTAGGATTATTCTACGTTTCTATGCCTTAGTCTCTTTATTGTATAGTGTACGTTTTTTAGAGGCGATAGTATAGAGTAGGATAATTCTTTGTATATGCTATATCGTTCAAACGGGGGCCAACACGCCCAAACATTACCTGGATGCCATCCGAACGAATAAATATGTGTAGTCAAAGCGGGCCTTAATTGGGTTGGTCAAATTAATATTTAGTGGATCCCAAATGATGTGGCCCACCGTAACAACGGCTCTTAGTAGGCCGTTAACAGGCCCAAAGCTTGATAGGGCCGTATAAATGGAAATGGCCCGCGGGCCTCTAGCAGGCCGAAATAAATGTCAATTTTGTTTCGGCCCTTTTACTTTATGGGTCAGTAAGAGGCCAAAAGTTTTTTGGGCCAGAAGAGGCCCAATTTGCAAACTAGGATTTAGCAGGCTGAAAGTCACATCGGGCTGAAATTGTGCCCTGCGGAACATGGGCCACTAATGGACCCAAAATAAGGTTGCACAGTCAAAGGCCCAACTGTTGTGCGGGCCGTTAACAGACCGAAAGACAAAATGGGCAAGGAATTGGCCCATTTACCGAATGGGCCAAGGAAAGGCCTAACGTCACAATGGGCTAGAAGTTGGTCCAATTGTAGAAGGGGCCAAGAAAAGGCCGAAAGACGTACCAGGCCGTTAACGGGCTAGAACTGACGATGGGCTGCTAACAGGCCGAAAGAAGGTCGGGCCGTAATTGGGCCCAAGGATGTAGTGGGTCGTTAATGGGCTGGAACCGACGATGGGCTGGAAATTGTCAAATCTAGAATGGGCCTTTGATGGGCAGATTTTGTGTAATTTGTATGGGTTGTGCTTGTGAATGGGCCTGACTCAAGTAGGCCGCTCATGGGTCGACCCGCTTATTTTGACAGGCCCGACCTTTTAACCTAAACGGGCCACTATTGGGCTGAGCCACGTGTCGACGTATCATAGGGAAGCCCCGTCCACTCGCTTGATGACACCTATCCCAACGCGGAGCTGACACGTGGATACTAATGCGAATCAGAATTTTACACGTGGAAAATCCCCATTGGTCTGGGCGATTAACGGGTTATCGGATCCAAACCGGAACCCGAGAGCTTAACGGTGACCCGTTATGATGGGTGCCACATGTCGGTTACCCTTGACGAAATCACCTCCATGACGCGACATTTATCTTCATGGTAGTGGACACTTCCGTGATGATAATTTTTGCATTGTCATGGAACACTTCTACGACAGCACAGGTATGACTATCTTGATTCTGTCATAAAATCGTCATGGATGTACATGCACGAGAGAAAACGTGACCTACTGTGACAAGCACGTACCATCACGGAAATGTATTTTTTGTAGTGTGTGCTCACGTGTGTCATTGAATCTAGCTCATGTTGCAGAGCTTGCTTCGTTGTTATTTTCCTGATAATTCTTGCAACGTCATCTCGTTGATTTGTGTTGCGCCCTTTCCTTTTCAGGCATCCTGACACCGATCAGATCTGAATCTCAGGCATATATGATGGTTGGGACATTTTCCAAGAATTATAACATTGGCCTCTACATAACCCGGTAAGGTGATGTTATGGCTAGCACACATTTCTAGAGGACCTATAGTTATAGTATCTTGTTCAGCAAGATTAGCCATTCTTCCATGAGGAAATTGCATGACCTATTTATAAGTTGTTCCTCATGGATCCTTTGTGTATCCAAAGTCTGACCTTTACCCGATGACCATGTCAATGCTATCCCAAAGCATGTGTGTGGTACTCCGATCATCAGCAAGAACATTGGAAGCGCAATGCTAAATCTTTCATGATCAATTATCCAAACACTGTTGTATGGGTAAACATGATGAATTCCTTGCCCCTTGTCTAAATGGTTACATACTTGGAGTCCTATCATGTATATCATGCTTTGCTTTTCCTTGGGGAAGATACACTCTTGGTACTCGGGTATTGATACGTCTCCATTGTATCTATAATTTTTTATTGTTCCATGCCAATATTATACAACTTTTAAATACTTTTGGCAACATTTTATATTATTTTTTGGGACTAAAATATTGATCGAGTGCCCAATGCCAGTTCTTGTTTGTTGCATGTTCTTTGTTTCACAGAATATCCATACCGAACAAAGTCTAAACGCGATAAAAATTTATGGAGAATTATTTTGGAATATATGTGATTTTTGGAGGTGGAATCAATGCAAACGGAGGCCCATGGCCTCCACTAACCACCAGGGCGCGCCAGCACCCCCCCCCCCCGGCGCGCGATGGTGCCTAGTGGGCATCCGGTAAGTTGGTTGGGGCTCTCCTTCGAGCGCAAGGAGCCTTATATACGAAAAAAGGCCATGTTAAAATTTCAGCGCAATCGGAGTTACGCATCGCTGGATATTTAAGAAACGGCGAAAGGCGAGAAAACGGGAAGGCAAAACAGAAGATAACAGAGAGATAGATCCAATCACCCTCCATCGCCATGGAGGCCATGGACCAGAGGGGAAGCCCTCCTCCCATCTAGGGGAGGACAAGGAAGAAGTAGAAGTAGGGGGATCTTTCCCCCTCTCTTCCGGTGGCGCCGGAGTCCCGCCGGCGCATGGATCGTGATGGCGATCTACATCAACAACCTTGCTACCGTCAACACCAACTTTCTCCCCTCTATGAAGCGGTGTAACCTCTCTATTCCTGTTGCAATTCTCTACATAAATAGGTGCTCAACACTATATATTATTTCCCAATGATATGTTGTTGTCCTATGATGTTTGAGTAGATCTCTTTTTGTCCTATGGGTTAATTGATGATCTTGATTGGTTGGAGTTGTATATGTTATTATGGTGCTGTCTTATGGCGCCCTCCATGTCGTGCAAACATGAGGGATCCCCGTTGTTGGGTGTTGCAATACGTTCATGATTCTCTTATAGTGGGTGGCGAGAGTGACAGAAGCTTATACCCGAGTAAGCGGGTTGTTGCGTATGGGAGTAAAGAGGACTTGAAACTTAATGCTTGATACGTCTCCAACATATCTACAATTTTTGATTGTTCCATGCTGTTATATTATCATTCTTGGATGTTCTACAATCATTTTATAGCAACTTTATATCATTTTTTGGGACTAACCTATTGAAATAGTGCCCAGTGCCAGTTGCTGTTTTTTTTGCTTGTTTCTTACTTCGTAGAATATCAGTACCAAATGGAGTCCAAACGCAGCAAAACTTTTTGGAGATTTTTTTGGAACAGAAGACACCCAGTGGGCCAAAGAAGTACCAGAGTGGAGGCTCGAGGTGGGCACAACCCACCAGGTCGCGCCAGGAGGCCCAGGCATGCCCAGGGGGGTTGTGCCCCCCTCGGTGACCTCCCGCACCGCCTCTTCACCCTATAAATCCCTAAATATTCCTGAAACCCTAGGGGCATCGATGAAACACAATTCCAGCCGCCGCAAGTTCCGGAACCACGGGATCCAATCTAGACACCATCACGAAGGGGTTCATCATCCTCATTGGTGCCTCTCCGAAGATGCGTGAGTAGTTCACCATAGACCTACAGGTCCGTAGGCAGTACCTAGATGGCTTCCTCTCTCTCTCTCTCTCTCTCTCTCTCTCTCTCTTGATTCTCAGTACAATGGTCTCCTAGATATCTATTTGATGTAACTCTTTTTGCGGTGTGTTTGTTGGGATCCGATGAACTTTGAGTTTATCATCAGATCTATATCCATGAATATTATTTGAGTCTTCTTTGATCTCTTATATGCATGATTATTTATAGCCTCGTATTTCTTCTTTGAATCTTCGGTTTAGTTAGGTCAACTAGATCAATTTTTCTTGCCATGGGAAGAGGTGCTTTGTGATGGGTTTGATCTTGCGGCGTTCTTTCCCAGTGATAGAAGGGACAACAAGACACACATGCATCGTTGCTATTAGGATAACAAGATGGAGGCTATTCCTACATGAATAGATCTTGTCTACATCATGGCATCGTTCTAATTGCATTACTCCGTTTTCCCATGAACTTAATACACTAAATGCATGCTGGATAGCGGCCGATGTGTGGAGTAATACTAGTAGATATAGGCAGGAGTCGGTCTACTAATCTTGGACGCGATGCCTATATATTGATCATTGCCTTGGATATCGTCATAATTATTCGATCTTCTATCAATTGCCCAACAGTAATTTGTTTACCCACCGTATGCTATTTCTCGAGAGAAGCCACTAGTGAAATCTGCGGCCCCCGGGTCTATTCTTTATCATATTTGATTTGAGATCTATTTTTATTCGCTTTTGTTTTTAGATCTATTATTCCAAAAACCCAAAAATACCTTGCTGCACTTTTTTATTACCTATTTTATTTCATATTTTATCCAATCTACACAACTTTTATCCCGTCAACTTGACAATTTCTGGCACCGTTACCCGAAGAGGGATTGACAACCCCTGATATGCGTCGGGTTGCAAGTATTTGTTCTTTGTGTCCAAGTACCATTTACATAGTGTTGTTTGGTTCTCCTACTGGATTGATACCTTGGTTTCATAACTGAGGGAAATACATGCCGTAGTTGTACTACATCATCCCTTCCTCTTTGGGAAAATACGACCCAATTTCAAGCGACATCAAAAGGAATTTCTGGCGCCGTTGCCTGGGAGACATCATCAACATCTATCAGGTTCCTAATCACAAATCTCATATCCTTGCAATTTACATTATTTGCCATTTGCCTCTCGTTTTCATATCCCCCACTTCACAAAAAATACCTTTTTATTTGCCTTCTTTCCTTTTGCTTTTTTCTCGTTAAATCTCTTGTTTGCCATCTCTACTTGTGTTACCATGTGCCTTCTATTTCCTTGCATCTTTGCTTGCTAAAAATCTATTGATATGGATCCTCATACACTTGATAATCTTTTCAAAAGATCCAATTAGGATGAACCAATTGATAGTTAATTGAATTCACTAGATTATCTTTATGAAGTTTTGGTTGAGATTCATGAATCTGAAAATTGTGATGAAGTGTTAAATGAAGAAATTTATAAAGTGATTCATCATAGCTCCTTGAATGAAAATCATGATTGCAATGATGTTATTATAGATTCTATTAATGTCAATTGTGTTATGATATGCAAAACCCCAAGCTTGGGGATGCTTGTTTTGCTATGTCCACTACTTATTGCAATGATCATGCTTGGGGTGATAATGATTCTTATGGTCTGGAAAATATAATCCCACATATTTGGGGAGTGTTCAATCGTATGAAATTTTTGATAAAAGTGGCCTTGGATAGGTCATGACTTTATTTGATGATAAACCTACTATTTTGGAAGAGTGTCAACTTTGCATGCAAATGGATCAAGAAGATAATATTTTATGTGATGGTTATATTGTTGAATTTGATTATGATCATACATGTAATTATTATAGAGAATAAAATATGGTTGTAGAAATTTTCATGTTACTAAATTACCTCTCGTTATGTTGAGATTTCCATTGTTTCTTTCTTCTTCTTTGCATATGCTAGATATTTCGTGCCTTGATTTGTTTGTCTACTAAATGCCTATGCATAGGAAGTATCTTAGACTTAAACTTGTTTTTCACATGCCATATGATGCTCTCTTTGTGTTTCAATTTTTTTTCTTTCATGTGAGCATCATTAAAATTATCAATGCCTAGCTAGGGGCATAAAATGATAACACTTGTTGGGAGGCAACCCAATAATTAAATTTTATTTTTGCCTTTTTTTCTATTCTTGAGTGTTTACACAATTATGCCACTGTTATGATTGTGTTTTTTATGTTTTAATTAGTGTTTGTGCCAAGTAAATCCTTTGGGATCATGTTGGGTGATAGTTGATTTGATCTTGTTGAAAAACAAAAACTTTTGTGCCCAGTACCAGAATTGTTTTAAATCACATAAGCGTGACAAAGTTCTTATGTTTTTAAACAAGATTTATATAAATTGCCTATCTTATCCATTTTTTCAGAATTATTGGAGTAACATAAGTATACGAAGTTTCCAGATTACTACAGACTGTTCTATTTTTGACAGATTATGTTTTCTTTGCGCTATGTGCTTACTTTGATGAATCTATGGCTTGTATCAGGGGGTATAAGCCATGGTAAAGTTAGAATACAGTAGGTATAATGCAAAAATAAAATATGAATGGGTTTGCAATAGTACTTAGAGTGGTGATTTGCTTTGTTATACTAACGGATCTCACGAAGGTTTTGTTAAGTTTTGTGTGATTGAAGTTCTCAAGTTTTGGGTGAGATCGCGATGGATGAAGGAATAAGGAGTGAAAAGAGCCTAAACTTGGGGATGCCCCATGACACCCCAAGTTATTATTTAAGGAGAACCAAGCAACTAAGCTTGGGGATGCCCCGGAAGGCATGCCCTCTTTCTTCTAACGACCATCAATATTTACTTGGAGCTATATTTTTATTCGTCACATATCATGAGTTTTGCTTGGAGTGTCTTGTATTATATGAGTCTTTGCTTGTTTTGCCTTTTAGTTTGTGTCATCTACCCTTGCTGGATAAACCTATTTGAGAGAGCCAAAATTATGCCATGATTTTTTATAATTGCTCTTGATGCTTCACTTAATTTTTTTGAGCTATGGAATTGCTCCAGCGCTTCACTTATATCTTTTTTAGCATGGTGTGCTTTAATATTTTTGAAGAAATGCTCTCATGATTCACTTAGATTTATATTACTTTTTGAGAGTCAGTAAATTTTTGAAGAAATTCTCTCTTGCTTCACTTATATTACTTTGAGAGAAGAAAATTTGTATGCTCATGTCCTTCACTTAAATTTGTTTGAGCTTATCAAAAGCGACATATGAAACTAGTCCCAAAGTGATAGGTATTCAAGAGAGATATAATAAAAACTTTCATGAAGATCATTGGACAAATTAAACTTGATTCTTTGTAATAGTTTTGAGATATGATGATATGTGAGTCATGTTGGTGAGTAATTATGCTTTAGTAAGAATAACGGTGTTAAGGTTTGTGATTCCCTATGCAAGCACAAAAGTCACTAGTTATGCAATGAAATTACATCCTACTTATGGTGCATTATTCGGTGTTGGTTATGCTTCATGTTCGCTTGTGTGATTTTTTGTTTGTTGGTTAGTTTCTTCTCAATCTATTTTCTAGCCTCCATTTGTACTAAGTAGAAATACTACTTGTGCATCTAAAATCTTTAAACCTAGTTTTGCCATATGAGTCCACCAGACCTACCTATATGCGGTATTTCCGTGCCGTTCTAAGCAAATTTGTATGTGTCATCTCTAATTTTCAAAATGAATTTCCATTTTGTATGATCATACCGCTCATGAAGCAGTAGGGGTGGCCAATATTTTCCAAGCTAGATGTGTTATTCTCAATATGAGTGTTTATTCACTTGTCATTGCACGAGAGTACGATGGTAATAGGGATGCCCAGTCCCAAAATGAAAAGAAATTTACTTTAATAATAAATTCCTTGGAAAGTGTTGGCATGGAAGGCACCCCTGGATATGGCTAGCCATGGATTGTGAAAGAATGGAAAGGAATAAACTTTATTTTCTGTTTGGAACCGCCTATGATATATCTAGCATGGAAAGTGCTGGGAATTACTCGATCATTTTTGTTGACAAGAAAAGTATGCCTCTCAAAAATTTAATAGCTCAATTTTACCTTTGAGCTCTGGCACCTCTACAAATCCCTACTTCCCTCGGCAAAGGGCCTATCTATTTACTTTATGCAATTTTCATTTTTTTGAGTCTCCATCTTCTCTTATAAAGCACCAACAAGGGGGCACTATGATCATACCTGAGCACTGGATGTAGCTTATATGAGAGTGTGTTTCATTAATGGATCAATGATTGAGCATGATGGGCTAGGGATAACTTTCTTTAGTGTTGATATTTTGAAAGACATGGTTGCTTGTTGATATGCTTGAGTATTGAAATCTTCATGTCAAAACTAGACTATTGCTTTGAACCATATAAAAGTCCAAATGTCCATGCTACAAAAGAAAAGAATATGTGACGAACATGTTAGGCAACATTCCACATCAAAAATTCTGGTTTTATCATTTACCTACTCGAGGACGAGCATGAATTAAGCTTGGGGATGCTGAAACATCTCTAACGTATCTATAATTTTTGATTGTTCCATGCTTTTATATTATCATTCTTGGATGTTTTACAATCATTTTATAGCAACTTCATATCATTTTTTGGGACTAACCCATTGATATAGTGCCCAATGCCAGTTGCTATTTTTTGCTTGTATCTTACTTCACAGAATATCAGTACCAAACGGAGTCCAAACGCAACGAAACTTTTTGTAGATTTTTTTGGACCAGAAGACACCCAGTGGGCCAAATAAGTACCAAAGGAGAGGCCCGAGGTGGGAACAACCCACCAGGGAGCGCTAGGAGGTCCAGGTGCGCCCAGGGGGTTGTGCCCCCTCGATGACCTCCCGCACCGCCTCTTTGCTCTATAAATCCCCAAGTATTGCAGAAACCCTAGGGGAGTTGATGAAACACAATTCCAGTCGCCACAAGTTCCAGAACCACAAGATCCAATCTAGACACCATCATGGAGGGCTTCATCATCCTCATTGGTGCTCTCCGATGGTGCGTGAGTAGTTCACCATAGATCTATGAGTCCGTAGGCAGTAGCTAGATGGCTTCCTCTCTCTCTCTCTCTCTCTCTCTCTCTCTCTCTCTCTCTCTTTTGGTTCTCAATATAATGGTCTATTGGAGATCTATTTGATGTAACTCTTTTTGCGGTGTGTTTGTTGGGATCCGATGAACTTTGAGTTTATGATCAGATCTATATCCATGAATATTATTTTAGACTTCTTTGATCTCTTATATGCATGATTATTTATAGCCTCATATTTCTTCTTTGAATCTTTGGTTTAGTTAGGCCAACTAGATCGATTTTTCTTCTATGGGAAGAGGTGCTTTGTGATGGGTTCAATCTTGTAGTGTTCTTTCCTAGTGACAGAAGGGGCAACAAGACATGCATGGATTGTTGCCATTAAGGATAACAAGATGGGGGCTATTCATACATGAATAGATCTCGTCTACATCATGTCATCGTTCTTATTGCATCACTCCATTTTTCCATGAACTTAATACACTAGATGTATGCTGGATAGCGGTCGATGTGTGGAATAGTAGTCACTACAAAAAAAAGACACATCCGTGACATTTTGGGCCGAACGAATTTTTTCCTGTCATACTTATGACACTTCTCTGACGATAATTGTGACAAAACCCGGTATCATCATAGATGTGGTGGGCTCCTACTCCTATGACAAAAAGTCATGACAGAAAATGGGCTTTTCATCCTGGGCGGGCCGGAGATGCAACTGCATGACATTCTTTGGGCCGTGCATGACGGAAAAAACCGTGGTAGAAGCAAGGGCGAGGAAAACATCGGGGAGTTCCTGGTTACAGTGGGTGGTCGGGGGCGAGCGATGCACAGAGGTTTGTGCGTTTCTCTCATACACGTACGCGTGTGTGGGTGCGAGGCTTTGGGCTCTAACTGAACCCGAGCGGGGCGTTCGCCTACTGAACCCGAGCGATTGCACTGCAGGCTACGCATTACTGAACTCGATCGAGCGATTCCTTCATTCGCTACTGCTGCTAACTGAAGCCGATCGAACCTGTTGCCTCCTTGCCTTGATGAACAGTGAGCGTTGTTGGGGGGTTGGATGAACAGTTCCCGGTGGGGGGTTGGATGAACCGGACACCGTGGTGTTGCCGCTGGATGAACAGGACCCCGATCAATCGAGCCGGTTGGGCGTGGATGAACAGGACCCCGTGGAGGGCTGGATGAACAGGACCCCGTGGAGGGAAGGTTGAACAGTAGCCGCTGGAGGGCTGGATGAAAAGTAGCCGGTGGAGGGGTGGTTGAACAAGACCCCGTGGAGAGGGCTGGTTGAACAGTAGCCGGTGGAGGAGCACGCGGTGGAGGCTGGATGAACAGGAGCCCGTGGATGAACAGTCGCAGGTGGAGGCTGGAGGAGGTCGATGGTGGTTGAACAGTAGCCCGTGGAGGCTGGAGGAGGTCGTCGGTGGAGATGAACAGTATCCCATGGAGTCCCGTTTTGCGGTACGCCACACCCCTCCGGATGAATAGGACCCTCGTTTCGACCCTAGTGCTCCAACACAAGTCCGTTTCCTCCGTTTTGCGGTACGCCACACCCCTCCCGATCAACAGGTCCTCGTTTCGACCGTAGGAGGTCCAAGAGAAGTTCGTTTCCTCTATTTTGCGGTACGCCAGACCCCCCCAATGAACATGATCCCGTTTCGACCGTGTACGGTCGAACACAAGGCCGTTTCCTCTGTTCTGTGGTATGCCAAGCCCCGTTTCGATCGGCTGTTCCGTCCAAGCCGGTTGACTCCCGATGAACACGACGTATTCCCTTGCATCCCGATGAACACGATGCATTCCATTGCGTCCCCATGAACACGACGACAACGCAGTTTCGCCATTCTGACCCAGCCATGTACACGATCCCTGGCCGTACGTATGCGCGAGTAAGCGCTCGAGACCCCGCTCGTATGTACGTACGTGACCGTATTTACTTTCTTGCACCCTGGCAGCTGTACGTATGTGTACATGATATTAACGGGACTGCGTGACATGCTACGTGCGCGCCTCTACTAGGACACATGCCCTTCCTTACACGACCATGGTTCATCGCTGCAGCCTGTAGACAAACCGATCTACCAGTATGTATGTACACGTTCGCGACCAGAATGAGAACACTATGTACGCTTCGACCAGGTGGGTGCCGACTGTCAGGCACTTCCTTACTTGAGAGGATGTAGCTGGTGGGTCCCAGCAGTCAGGGGCGAATCATTTTTTTTGCTCGTAATATGGACGCACTTCCTTGCGTGCGAAGATGTAGCTGGTGGGTCCCCAGGGAGGAAACCTTTTTTCTGCAAAATACGGTCACCCATCTAGTGGGTCCTAGCTGTCAGGTGGAGGAATCATTATTTTTCACGTAATAAGGAGGCACTTCCTTGCTGCGGCCGTGGACCCAGCTGTCAGCCTCTCCACATACAGTACTCTTCCAAATGGAAGTCGTTCATTGACCACATTGACCAGGCCGCGCTGAGAGCATGAAGGCAGTGGACGACGGCGAGGCCTAGGAAGGGGACGACGTGGAGCCGGGGAAGATGCGGTAGTGTATGCCGATGCGGAGAGCAGTACGAGGGTTCACTGGTTCGGCTGCGATGTGAGGTTGCCGTGGCCGCACGGCCTGGCCAGCAGTGGGAATAGTAGGGGGCTGTGAGGCCTATGCGCCAGCACAGACGGCCACGGGAGGCAGCAGCATGCGGCACGACCGACACTGCTTTGGGCGGCTGGAGCAAGAAGACCAGAGGTTGAAGAAGCACTACGGCCATTGGATGGATGTTGTACGGTCACTAGAGTTAGAATCATTCATATTGACTAAGTTGACAAAGCCCTCCGTCCCCGTCAACTTAGTAGGCCCACAAGTCAGCCTCCCACTATGGTGGGTCCCAGCTAGTAGGGGGAGTATTCATTTTTTTGTGCGTAATAAGGAGGCACTTCCTTGCGTGCGAAGATATAGCTGGTGGGTCCGAGCTGACAGTGGGGGGGGGCATTTTTTCGTGAAATACAGAGGCCCTTCCGGTGGGTCCCAGCTGTCAGGTGGAGGAATCATTATTCTGCATGTAATAAGGTGGCATTTCCTTGTATGGGCCCCTACTGTCAGCCGCTTCCGATGACTGTTGTTTGTTGACCATGTTGACCTCGCCACGCCGAGAGCACAAACGTGATGGACGAGGGCGAGGCCCAGGAAGGGAATGACACGGAGCCGGTGAAGCCACCGCAGGGGATGCCCACGTTGAGGGGAGTACGAGCGCTGACTGGTCGGCTGCGGGATGAGGCTGACATCGCCGGAAAATAACAGGATGTGTGGGTGGGTAGAGGGATGGCCTGGCGGCAGCACAACCAGCCACGAGAGGAGGGAGCAGGCAGTCCCGCCGGCGCTGGTTTGGGCGGTTGGAGCAGGAAGATCAGAAATTGAAGAAGCACGGAGGCCGTTGGATGGACATCCAATAGTCATTGCTCTGTGTTGACTAAGTTGACAAAGTCTTGCGTACGCGTCAAATTTTTTTAGGGCAGCGTCATCATCAACCTAGTATGCCCAGAAGTTAGCCTCCAAATCTATGGAAAACAACATACAACCCATTAGCCATTATTTTCAATAATTTACAGCCCATTTGCTAATTCTTAAGGATATTTGAAGCCCATATTCTTTTTATTAGCATTACAGACCATATATTCTGGGCACTGCTAAAAAATTCAACAAAATTTTGCATATTTCGGTGGGGTCCAAACTCTTTTAATCACAAAATTTCGAGTCACGTTAAAAATAATTTTTAAAAAATTATATCAAAATAAAATTCAAAAAACAATTCTCCGCAAAAAAATAAATGAAATTTAAAATCTTAACTAGCAAGATGCTCGTTCGTTGCACGGAACATGAAGATGCATTTGTATGAGTAGTTTATATTGTGGGAGAAAAGATGATATTTTAATGTAATTGCCAGTTGGCTTTTGTTTTATAAGAGTAGAGAGTAGATAAATCCAAAAAATGATATTTTAATGTAATTGCCGGTTGGCTTTGGTTTAAAAATTTACATCCCATTTCTTACAACTTATAGCCCATTTTCTGGGGAAGCCCATTTCTTACTACTTACATCCCTCCTCGTCTTGAAAGATTTGCAGCCTAGCAGGGCTGAGAAAAGCAAGTAGGCCTCGGTTTTGGTATTCTCCAAAAAAAAAACTGGGCTAGCCATATTCAGAAAGAAGAAAATATATCAACTGGGCTCGTCATGTGCTTAAATAAAAGCGTAAGCGTGGGCTTGACGGGCCACAGCCCCCACACAGTGCGCAGTTGAGCTCCGTCTCTGAAACTAAAAAAACAACTGGGTGAGCTGCTGGGTCCCTGGTGTTATCCGCTTGTTGTATAATTTTCTCGTTTATTGACTACATTGACAATGGCGTGGGACCTAGTTGTTACTACTTCCATCCTGGTTTATAGGTCCCCTTTGTAGTTTGTGTCAAATTTTGACCAGAGATTTAACTAACAAAATATTAATGCATGTCAATAAAAATTATATCACTCGATTTGTATTTGAATATAGTTTTCAATGATATAATTTTTTATGACATGCATGACCTTTTGTTAGTTTAATCTACGATCAAAATTTGGCACGAAATACAGTGGGGACCAATTAACCAGGATGGAGGTAGTAAACAATAACGAGGCACCTGTTTGAGTAATGCAATGACCCTGATGGGTCCCTACTGCCAGCCTCTCCACATACAGTCATCTCCTGATTCCTCTTGGTTGTTGACCATGTTGACAATGCCAGACGACAGCGGGCACAGCGAGCGAACCAAGGCGGAGAACGACGACGAGGCCTCGGACGGGAACAAACAGCAGTCGTGGAAGATGCGGCAGTGTAGTGGTAGGTGGTGGGGAGTACGAGGGCGACAACATGCAACTCAAGCTTACAAATGGTACAAAAAGCCCAAGGAATTGTTCATCATTTTTTCAGACAAAACCCAGGTTGAACATGGCAGTAACATCTAACCCAACCACTCTTTTTCACAGTCACAAACAAATGGATCGGTCTGATCCAATAAAATCAACATCCTGTCAAAAAAAAATTATTTCAGGATGACTACAACTTGTTGTAAATAGAAGCCGAGCACGTTTAGAAGCCCATTTGTCCACCTGAAACTTCTTTTTTTTGCTGTTCAACGTGTCCGTCCGTGATAAATCTCTTGCGGTAAAACTTAAGCCTCATGGACAATAGTAAACTCGCATTCAACAGGAAGAATGTGACAAAGCTTCTGTTTGCCTGGTTGGATGCATATCCTTCCATCATTATTGTCCTCAAACGAATGTCATGATAACTGAGAAAATCCTGGTTCTTATTACGCCACTGGTTGGTTATATGTTTTGCTCCATGTGGTTGTGCCTAAGTAGACATAATATTGAAAACAGTTAAGGTCTGAAAAAAGAGTATGTCGAAAGAACGACAGCTGAACGGTTAATTCTAGTACAATATATACGGGCTTTCAATGTGTATGAAATCGTCACCTCTATATATAAATTCTCCAAATATCAAAAGCATCGCAGCAAGCCAATAATTATTTCAGATCAAAACTAAACATTCTGATATATAAGATCTTGACAGAATCCAGCAGCATTGATAGGCTATCAATGGACGAACTCTTCATTGAGCATATAACATAATATCAGTATCCAAAGTGTACTCCAAGATGATATAAAACTTATGCGCACAAATGAAAAATGTAGCTTATGATTACAAATGTGTAGATGATAATATACGGTACCTGTTGGGGATATTACCACTAGGCGTAAACCGGGTTACTTGGGCCAGATTAACTTCATTAGTGGTATAAGCAGATGAAGGCCCAAGGCCTATAGTCGGTTTAGAATCTGTAGCCGTAAACCGACCTGATGTATAACTTGTATTGTAAGTTAGGAATAGAGAGATACCAACCGGGATACGAGTATGAACCGGTTGGGACTCTATGGACCGACGGGCGTCACCCGTGTATATAAGGGGACGGCCCGGCGGCGGTTCAAGACAGACAACCACAACTCGAGCCTAGGCGAAGCTTGTTTGCTCCCTAGCCATCGAGCTCATATCAATTCCATCACAACTAGACGTAGGCTTTACCTTCATCGAAGGGGCCGAACTAGTATAAAACCCTTGTGTCTTTGTGTCCGCTTTAACCCCTTCAAGTAAACCCGTGGCGATGGCTCCACGACTAAGTCCTTTCACTAGGACATCTGCCGTGACAAATCCACGACAGTTGGCGCCCACCGTGGGGCTATCGCACGATGGTTTGACGATCTTGGAGGGCAAGCTCAAGGGACTCGAAGGCTATGTTATGGGCCGGATGACCAAGAGTCGTCGGGGCAGGATCTACATCGACGACGCAGGATGGGGTCCCGAGGCCGATTCGATCGAGTACGGGTACCGAGTCCCCTTTGGCGGCATACACGTTTTCATTGGCAAAATCGGTGAGCTTGGGCCTGAGCCGGACATCTGCATCGACCTCATCGAGACGGCTCAGTGTGCGAGATCTACCTGGGCTAAACCGGCCATGAAGCGTGTCTTCGTTGGAGTCGTCGACGAAGGAGAGCGTGAGGACGAATCAGAACACGGTAGCGAGACCGTTGTCTATTCCGATGACGAGTCCTCGACCGGAGAGACCGAATCGCTGTACCAGTTGCAAGACGACCAGATTAGGGGCTGTTCCGATGGCGACAGTATTCCGGACCCCCCCAGGCCAGGTCAACCGGGTTGGAATATTCATGGCCGGCACACAGGCGGCAAATCACTCTTCGACCGCCGCAGCAATGCTCTCCAGATCAGCAGCGGTAGCAGCAGCAGGGGCAGGAGGCCTTGTGCGCCCGCTGGTTCAAGTTCTATCTGATCTGTTTGATGCACTAGCCGCGCTTATGGCAGAGGACAATCCGGCGGATCAGGAGGCCCATAATGCAGAAATTGCGAAGGTGAGAGAGCAGATCGTGCAAGCCAAAGCGGATCTGGCAGCAGAAAAAGATAGGATGGCTGCAGAGCGGGCCGCTTTGGACGCCCAGGCCTATAAACTCATGCTTGACCAGAAAGCATCACAAGAGGTTTTGAAGAGGAAGCACAGATCACGCCTGCCGTTAGGGTTTGACCCCCGAAATCTCTTTCACACTCCAGGAGCTGGACCCAGTAATCCGCCGCAGTACCCGGAGACAAACCGGATTGAGGCACCAGGACCAGGGGCGACGGTCCAACCTCGCCTAATGGAACCTCCTCACCAAAACATTGTGGTTCCTCCGCCGGTCCAGACGCCCCCGGGTCATTATTCGAATCCTATGGACAACCTTGTTGCGGCCGCTGCACGGTTAGAGGCCATCCCAGTCGAAGGGGATTCTCCGCAAGCGATAGAGACGCGCCGGGTTAAGGAGCTTCTCCGGACTGCGCTGATTCAGCAGGAAGCATATTCATACAGCCGTGATCGGATCCACTCTACACCCCGTCCAAGCCAGAGTTATAGCAGGCGCTTGAATGAACCCGCCGTACCGAGCAATGCACGAGGCCGTGAAGCAGCCTGTGGCGATAGCCTGGCAGGCGGTGTCCGCGATGCGCAGGATGTGGTGGACCGGGCCCGAGCACAAAGGGAGGCTGAGTTAGCAGCCCAGGATAATGCGGGTCAACTTACGCCGGTTCATTCTACCACCTTCGCCGGACTAAGAGTCACATCCGCTTTGGGAGTGCCTTTCTTGATCCCTGCTTTACGTAATGTGCGCCTGCCCAAAGATTTCAAGGGTCCACGCAAGGTGCCGAATTACACCGCTGATTTACCCCCTGAAGCATGGGTAGAGAGTTATGAGATGGCCATGGAAATGCTGGACGTGGATGGGGCCGCATGTGCAAAATACTTCACCATGATGCTTGAGGGCACGGCTCGTACTTGGTTAAAGAGCCTACCACCCAATTCTATCAGCTCATGGGCCCAGTTGCGGGCCCGGTTTATACAGAATTTTAAGGATACATGTAAGCAGCCCAAGTCCATAGTAGACCGGGCGGCTTGTGTCCAGGAGGAAGGAGAATCAACGACCCGTTGGGTGCACCGCGTTTCGGAAATTTTGCACTCGTCTGACAGGATTAATGCTGACTCTGCGATCTTAACTCTGGAAGGCAACTGCCGGTTTGAGCCTCTAAAATTGAAGTTGGGACGCATGAAGCGGTTCTATAATGACATGGAACCCTCATGGCCGCTTTAGTGAAGTATGCCGATTCGGACAGTACCAAGGATCCCGAGCCTAATGATGATGAAGCACGGAAGGGAAAGAAGAATAGCAACTCCAAACAGCAGCAGTACAAACTAGCGGGTCATGGAAACGGAGGCAAGCGCAAGGCGGATGGCAGCGTGGACTTTGTGGCCAACACTAATGCACAGGACAGGGGGCAGCGGCGCAGAGGTAAAGCGGCAAATCGTAATGGGGCTCCCAATCCTAACGCAAGCCGTTTGAACTATTTGTTGAATCAGCCTTGCCCGAAGCACGGGACGAAGGAGGCGCCGGCTAACCAACTTTGGAAAGATTGTTATATCATGCAGGAGTTCAAAAACTCTAATGCTTTCCGGTATGATCACGGATCAGGTGGCGGTTCAGGATCAGGTTTCCACGGGCCGGATCACGATGGAGCTTCCGGTTCAGGTCGCAATCAGGGCGGTCACAATCACCAGAATAATCAGAACAGCCAGCAGCAGCAGCAGCAGTCGGGTTATCAGAGCCAGCCAAAACAGTTGAACAATGGGCAGTATCATGTTTTCACAACTAGTTTGGATAAACGCGACCGAAAACTCCACAGGCGAGCGGTGAATTCTGTTGAACCGGCCTTACCATGTTACTTGCGCTGGTCGGAGCAGCCTATCGTGTGGAGCAGAGAGGATCACCCGCCCCGGGTTGATAATCCGGGCCAGCTAGCATTAGTGGTAGACCCTCAGGTGGGGGGTTATAAATTCACCAAGGTACTCATGGATGGAGGAAGCAGTTTTAACATATTGTACTATGAGACATTCCGCCGCATGGGTTTAACAGACAAAGATCTCAGACCGTTGAATACGGTGTTCCATGGTGTGGTGCCTGGCAAATCTGCATATCCTGTTGGTAAGATAGCCCTGGATGTGGCCTTTGGGGACGAGCACGAATCCCGGTCGGAAAAACTAACATTTGAGGTGGTGAAGATCCGGAGCCCGTATCACGCCTTGTTTGGCCGGCCGGCTTACGCCAAGTTCATGGCGCGGCCTTGTCATATCTACTTGCAGCTCAAGATGCCGGGTTACAAGGGGACCATAACGGTTCATGGGAGCCGTAGGGTCGCTTTGGAATGTGAGGAAGGTGATGCGGCGTATGCAGAGTCAGTCTGTGCCACGGAGGAGTTGAAGTATTATAAGGACAATGTTGATCCGGCGGATATGACCCCTTTAAAGAAGCCAACTACAGAGCATGATTCAGATCTGAAGTTCAAATCGGCAGCTGAGACCAAGCTTGTTGACTTCGTGCCCGGATTCGTCCAAGCAGTTCACTATCAGTGCCAACCTGGATCCCAAATAGGAAAGCGCGCTCATCGAGTTCATCCATGAGAATCGGGACATTTTTGCATGGAAGCCGTCTGACATGCCAGGTGTACCGAGGGAACTCGCTGAGCACACTCTTAATGTGGATCCTAAGTATAAACCGGTGAAACAGTTCCTCCGCCGGTTTAACGAAGAAAGACACAAAGCCATTGGAGAGGAAGTGGCCAGGCTTTTAGCAGCTGGTTTTATTATTGAGGTGTTCCATCCAGAGTGGCTTGCTAATCCGGTGCTGGTTCTTAAGAAAAACGGCACTTGGCGTATGTGTGTGGATTACACAGATCTTAACAAAGCCTGTCCGGCAGATCCTTTTGCCCTCCCCCGTATTGACCAGATTATTGATGCCACGGCGGGTTGTGAGCGTTTGAGTTTTTTGGACGCATACTCTAGATATCATCAGATCAAGATGGCGGTTAAGGACCAGGAGAAAACATCATTTAGTACTCCTTTTGGAGCCTTCTGCTATGTATCTATGCCCTTCGGGCTCAAGAGTGCCCAAGCCACCTATCAACAGTGTATACAGAATTGCCTGCATAAACAGATCGGCCGCAATGTGCACGCCTATGTGGATGATATTGTAGTGAAGTCAAGACAGAAGGAGATGCTGGTGGATGATTTGAAGGAGACCTTTGACAACTTGCGAGTTTACAAGATGCTTAATCCGGCCAAGTGTGTCTTTGGTGTTCCGACAGGCAAGTTACTGGGTTTCCTGGTGTCTAACAGAGGAATCGAGGCTAACCAGGAGAAGATTACGGCTATTACATCCCTAGCTAAACCAAAATGTATCAACGATGTTCAACGTTTGGTGGGCCGGATCGCTGCACTAAGCCAGTTTATCAGCCGCCTCGGAGAGAAGGCCATTCCTTTGTACCAAATGCTGAGGAAGACAGACCATTTCATTTGGAGTCCGGCTGCTGATGAAGCATTTGAGGACCTGAAGCGGCAGTTAGCCAATCCGCTTGTTCTTGCAGCTCCGGTCGACAAGGAGCCACTATTATTATACGTAGCGGCCAATGCTCGGGCAGTTAGCGTGGCTATTGTGGTGGAACGCAAAGAGGCAGGCAAGGAATATCCGGTTCAGCGGCCGGTTTATTATATCAGCGAGGTGCTTATTGAATCCAAGCAAAGATATCCGCATTGGCAGAAGCTGGTCTATGGTGTTTTTATGGCCAATCGAAAGTTGAAGCAGTATTTTCAAGGGCACCCCATCACAGTGGTCAGTTCAGCTCCCTTGGGTGATATTATGCAGAACCGGGAGGCGACTGGCCGGATTGCCAAGTGGGCTATAGAGCTTGGGCCACACGGACTGAAGTATGTGCCTCGGACGGCAGTGAAGTCTCAAGCACTTGTTGATTTCATCAATGACTGGACGGAGTTACAAGCACCATAGGAGAAGCCGGATCACACATATTGGACTATTCATTTTGACGGATCCAGGCAATTGGAAGGCTCGGGGGCTGGAGTTGTATTAACTTCCCCACGAGGTGATAAGTTTTGTTATGTTCTCCGCTTAATGTTCCCTTGTACTAATAATGCAGCTGAGTACGAAGCCTTGCTCCATGGTCTCCGGATGGCTAAAGAGATGAATTTAAGCCGGGTTAAGTGCTTTGGTGACTCGGACCTAGTGGCTCAACAGGTGTCTGGCACTTGGGATTCTAAGGACCCGCTCATGGCTGCATATCGTCGGGAAGTGGATAATATTGCGGGTTGTTTCAAGGGTTATCAAGTGGATCATGTGGACCGTCGGAAGAATGAAGCGGCGGATGCTTTAAGCCGGTTGGGCTCTCAGCGTAAACCGGTCCTGCCTAACGTCTTTTTGGACGTGTTGCACAACCCATCAGTCAAGCTCCCAGGTGAAGCAGATTTGGCTATTCCTGATCCGGAGCCTCAATTGGTGGCAGCCCTGCATGTTATTCCGGATTGGGTAGTTCCTTATCTTGCGTACATGAACCGGGGGGAGTTACCAGAGGATGAGATTCTAGCCAGGCAGATAGTCCGGCGATCCAAGTCTATGACGATTGTCAATGGTGAATTACATCACTGTAGTTTATCAGGGGTGTTTCAGCGTTGTGTTTCTCCTGAGGAAGGCTGTGAAATTTTAAGAGAAATCCATGAAGGGGATTGTGGACACCACGCCAGTTCAAAGTCTCTGGTGGCAAAGGCGTTTCGTCACGGGTTCTACTGGTTGACAGCGCATGCTGACGCGGAGGACTTGGTTAAACGGTGTGATGGATGTCAGAAATTTTCAAGGCGTGCTCATGTGCCGGCTCAAGAATTAAGGATGATCCCAATAACATGGCCGTTTGCAACTTGGGGGCTGGATATGGTTGGGCCTTTTAAAAGATCCAAGGATAAGAAAACCTGCCTTTTGGTGGCAGTTGACAAATTTACCAAGTGGGTTGAAGCGGAGCCTGTCAGCAAGTGTGATGCAGCAACAGCGGTGCAGTTCATCAAGAAGGTGATTTTCCGGTTTGGCTTTCCACACAGTATCATTACTGACAATGGTACCAATTTATCCAAGGGCTCTATGAAGGAGTTCTGTGAACGTGAGCACATCCGACTTGACGTGTCGTCAGTGGCACACCCCCAGTCCAATGGACAGGCAGAACGAACTAATCAGGAAATCTTGCGAGGCATCAAACCCCGGCTTATGGTCCCATTGCAAAGAACACCAGGATGTTGGGTTGAAGAGCTACCATCTGTATTATGGAGTATCAATACTACGCCAAACCGGTCCACAGGATACACGCCATTTTTCATGGTCTATGGAGCAGAGGCAGTTCTCCCTAGTGACATCCGGCACAATTCGCCTCGTGTGGCAGCTTATGTTGAAGCAGACAACGAGACAGCACGGCAAGACGCTTTGGACCTATTGGACGAGGAGCGTGATATAGCGGCTGCCTGTTCGACGATTTACCAGCAAGATCTTCATCGCTATCACAGTCGCCGGGTTAGAACCAGAACTTTTCAAGAAGGAGATTTGGTGCTTCGACTCATCCAAGATCAAACGGATATGCACAAGTTATCCCCACCTTGGGAGGGACCTTTCGTGGTCAGCGAGAATTTGCACAACGGGTCGTACTATCTGATTGATATTCGAGGGCATAAAGACTCACGTACATCAGAGGAGGAGACCAACAGGCCGTGGAATATAGCTCATCTTCGACCTTACTATACTTGAGCCATCGGCTCTATCTATGTACATATCATGACAATGTATATATTATCTTTGATATATCAAACCGGAGCCTCAGCTAAAGCGGGGTCTCTGTCTTTCTCATCATGCGAAGTTACACGGAGTGGTTCTGTTTAAAGCGGCCTCCGGTTTACCCCTTGACATTTGTTTTTTATATATCACTTGGGGCCTTGGTCGTGTCCGAACCAACGAACACCCTTTGATAGGCGACAGCCACCAGATCATTTGGGGACATGGTCAAGTCTGAACCAGTCACGCCTCTTGGTCGGCCTAAGGCCACAAAATCACTTGGGGGCATGGTCGAACCCGAACCATTGCCACGCCTCTTGATCTGGCATATATGCCACGAATCATTTGGGGACCTGGCTGACTTGAATCATTGTCACTCCTATTGGGGGCCTTGATCCTGTCCGACCATGGTAATACCATCTGATCATCTCAGTATAGCATATTTTTGCAAATGGTTTTTTATCATTGCCTTTGCTTCCATGTTATTTTCATGGTTTGTTTTTTTTCTTTGTTTTTTTCGGATTTCTTTTATGTCGACAAACACCTTTTTTCCGGCTCAGCCGATGGGTTTGTTTCCCCTTTAATCCGGAGGAGTATGCCCGGTTTACCTTTTTCCTGTTAACATCATGGAGTAACAAGGGGGTTCGTATTGATTCAGTACGATTTATACGGGAGCTATTTTCTCCCACCTTTTTTTCCTTCGACGGTAATGGTTTATAAAACCGCCGCTTCAGGCTTGGCTAAGCCAGCTTCATACCCAAACATGGCAGGTATTTATGTATCATATATTTGTTATATTACTGATACACATATCAGGATCATAAACCGGCTGGCGGTATAACCGCCACCGAACTTCAAATTTTTCTGATTGCAGGAAATATGAATTGGAGTTCTTCAAACGAAAGCTTCAGTACTTATGCACGAAGGCATATTCCAGTTAGAAGCATTAACTATCCTATTACAGGGCAACACGGTACCCAAATAAGATCATTGTTCTTTTCGGAAGGTATTACAAACAGCTCTCCAAACCGGCTTCTGGTTCAAACCTGCTCCTCATCCTCCGCCGCTTCAGCTTCCTCGTCTCTACCCATTGGCTGGAAATCAACAGTGGTCCAGTCGATTCCCATTAAAGCTTGGAAAACAGCCTCTTCATGGATCAGGGAAGATGGTTCAATATCAGGGGCATAAGTGTGCTTACAGATTGGAGGGATCAGGTTCTCCGCTTCAACAGTTGGGGCAGGCACTCGCTTGTTTTGCTCGTTATATTGCGCTTGATAATGCGTCAAATCTGCCTCTTCAGCTAGTTGGCAAGCCAGAGGGCGCACTGCACGGTTTATTGCCCTTAAATCCTCTTCTTTGAATTCAGAGCCATCTTCTTTCAGGCTGGGATAGCCTTGAGCTGCTTCCGCAGGATCAAAATCTGGCACCCATGCCTTTGCCCGGATTAAGGCATTGATGGCTCCGGTTCGGGCAGCGGATTTTTTCAGCTCCTCAATCCGGGCTGGAAGCATTGACAACTTGCTAAGAGTGTCCTGGATTAACGAGGGTGCCGGGTTGTTGTGAGAAGCTGTGGTGATGATCCGTTGGGCTCCAGTATACAATTGTTCCACCAAGGTGTAGGCAACTTTCAATTTCTTCCGCACATCATTTCCTAAGTGCCCAATATGTGTGCCTACAACAATATTGGAATGGTCTCAAACCAGATTTACGCTACAGCAGGTTCAAATTATCACAGAAGTTACAAGGAGCTTACCAAAGATTGCAGCAGTCATGGAGTGTATTTGCCGCTGTACGGCCGTCAGTTCATCCACCACCGGTTTAAGGGCAGCTTTAGCATTTTCCGCTCTTTTGGTTAAACCGGCCTTCTCAGTGGCCCAGTCAGCCCGCTCTTTCTTGAAGCCTTCTTTCAGCCGTTCAGCAGTGCTCAAAGCACTGGTTAATTCTTGCTTTGCCTTATCTGTTTCAGCCTACTGGGTTTTCAAGGCCTCCTGCAAATCGGCAACTCGGTCCTCCTTGATTTTCACCTCAGCCTGCACACAGACATCGTTTAAGCTTTGCACAGGCGATCCAAGGAGTTGAAGTATCAACCACATAACAAAGTTATATGCCTGACACTTGGGGGCTAATGCACCTTCAATTTTTATATATTACTCGATCACAAAGTCCCAAGCTCAATACAAGTATTCAACTTGGCACTTGGGGGCTAATGGCTATTTGATCAAGTTATGTTCTAAGGACAGTTCTCTATTGGAGCCCTGGTTTACTTATGCTAAGTTAGACCGGTTCTTGCGAGCTATACCGATCGGTTTCAAGAATGTTTAGGATCAAGTCCCGGTTTGACCAACGTTACAAACCGGCCCTTGGGGGCTAGAAGGATGGAGGTAATGGCAGCAAGGAAAGAAGTAAGTTACCTCAAATTTATCCCTCATCATTTTGACCAGGCCAGCTTCACAGTCACGGCTAGTGTAAAGCCGATTTAAATAGCCGGAGTGAAGATCTTGGGCACTCAGAGCAGCATATGTCTCTAGTTCAACATCCCATTTTCCTTTGTTCAAAGCGGAAAAATCCTCTTTGATGGTATGCTTGGTAAGGGTGACAGGATTCCCGGGTTCAGAGCGGCCCACACCGGTAATCACAACATCATCATCTTTGGACTCGCCAGTTTGTGTTGGTGCGGCCGTTTGGTCAGCAGGAGTGTGGGATTTCTCAATCTGGATGGAGCTGGTAGGCGGATCGGCAGAGGCTGGAGTATTAACAAGCCCTTCTTCGGGAATAACGTCATCTTGGAAAGGAGGATCATTGGGGATATCTTCAGAAGTAAACATTTCACGATCCAGCGCTTGGTCATGTTTTGGGGCCACATCTTCTTCAGCCGCTGTATCCAGGCGGGCCTTCTTGCTTGGTTTCGGTTTAGCCCTGAAAGAAAAACAAAAAGTCAAGGAAAAGCATAAGACATTATGCGGTATACTGGAAGCATATGTTCAGTTTAACTTACCCAGCAACTGTTTTCAAAGGTGGTAGCTGAGTGGCTGACGATTCACCAGACGATGAATGAGAAGTGACCTGATAATCGGAGTCGGATGGATTAAGAGGTTGACGGAAGAAACCCGCTTTACGATTTAAATCAATAAAAAGGTCGGAGACCTCAGAGCGGCGTTTTTGAACCGGACTGTTTGGTAAACCGGCAGAGGTAACTACCTGACCACTGTGCCGGGTTGTGCGGCGAGCTTCGTGTTGCTGGGTCTTCATAAGAAATTGGGAATCCAGATAAGCAACAGGATGAGAAAATTTAACTTTCCGGTTTGCCCGGCGAAATTTTGGCAAAGGCAAGATTTCTGAATCAGAAGAGAGAATGGTTACCTCAACGAAACCCGCATTGCTGGCTTCAGCGTCATCCTGACAAGCATCATCATCAATAAGGCGTGTAAAAAGCAAGCCAAGTGAATCAAGTTCTACCTCAAGATCTGGATTACCCACATCATCATCAATGGCTGGGTCAGATGAAGCGGTGGTTTTTCTCTTATGAGCTGGTTTCTTGATAACCTTGGTCTTGGGCCGGGTTGGCCGTCCTGCCTTCTCCGTTTTGTCTTGAGGAAGTTTCTTGCTCCAAAACGGATTATCGCCCTGGGTCAGCAGTAATTAAAATGTCAAACATATAAAGCAGTAACCGGTTCAACAATAGAGCAATTAAAATATTACCGCTGGCGGTTTGTTGGTGGTGCAGTAAGGAGGCAGACCAGTTTGAGCACAGAGGTGCTCCGGTTCATTCAGCATCTTTTTCACAGATTCTGTGACTTCATCATCAGGGAGTTGGATTTTAGTGTGTCGGAGTGGGTCATCGACACTATAAGTATACTTGCACATCAAATTGGAGCGCCGGCTCAGAGGCAGTATGCTCCATGATATCCAACAACGTGCAAGATCTATTCCCGTTAAGCCGTTGACCATAAAAGCTCAGAGCTTGGACAGTTGCGGAGCGTATTTAATTCTTTCCTTGTCGCTTAGTCTTTGTGGAAAAGGGTGCGTGTTGCTGAGCCGTTCCGGACGGAAACCAGGCAAGGGATTTTCATTGTCAGGGGAGGTATCCTTTTAATAAAACCAAGTTGCATTCCACTCCTTGGGGTGAGTATGGAGTTTGACGTGGGGATAAGTGATTTCCTTCCTCTTCTGAATGGCCATACCGCCCAATTCAGTGTTGGGGCCATCGGTGAATTCAGTGCGACGGTTTAAATGAAAGAGATCTCTAAACAATTCGACTGAAGGCTCCTCTTGAAAGTATACCTCAGAAAGCACTTGAAAGTGGCATAGATTGGTAACAGAGTTGGTGCCAATATCCTGTGGACGGAGCTGAAAATTGGCTAACACATCCCGATAAAATTTAGAGCCGGGCGGTTTGAAGCCCCGGGCCATATGATTTGCGAAGACCACGACCTCTCCTTCCTGGGGCGTGGGAGGACATTCATCTCCAGGAACCCTCCAGTGGATCGTATCTTTACTATCCAAAGCGCCGATCAGGACTAGATCGTCCAACTGTGATTCTGTGACGCGAGAGGGAACCCAGTGGCACTCATACACTTGTTTTGCCATGATGAGATCTACAAGAAATAGGTAATCCGGTTCAAGGACATGCCGGATAAAAAGGTGTTAATCTAACTACGATAAGCCGGCGGCCGTGCCTATAAACCGGTTTTCTACAATGCGCCATCAAAATGATTCTGGCGGTTCAACCAGGGGACTAATGATATATACCGGTTTAGCAGTTTTTCTATGGTAAAGTTAAACCGCCTGACCTAGGTGTCGGAAGCGATTGAAGCTATGAATAATTATATATGCAGAAACAAGTTTCACAAAAATCTTGTTACAGCCGCGGATCTACATCAAGCTCACAAAACAGGGAATATTTTGAAGAGTAAGGCGGAAACAGAAGTGAACCATTGAGCGGATATGTGCGGGAGATCTATGGGATTAGATGAGAAGTTGCAAGCGGATGCTTAGGGATCGCTACTGAACACAGCAAGAATTCGCGGATTCATTCAAGATCAGAGAACAGATATGAGCACGTGATGAACACAGCACGAACACGGAACCCTAAGAACGGATCTAAGTTAAGAAGAGGAAAAAACTTACCGGGAAAGGAGAAGATGCGGGAAGGTGCCGCAATACTCTGGTATGTTCAGGTTGATGCAGCGGCCTGAGGCGAGGCAGAGGTCGACGGCGGTGGCGGAGCTCCAAAGCCGGCGACGTGAAGAAGAAGAAGAAGGGACGAAGGGGAAAGGAAAGAAATGACCCTTCGGTCTTATTTATAAGGCAACCGAGCTAGTCAAGCGCGCGGATCCAGGAGCTGTTATTAAGAGGGCGTTATAATTTTCATGATGACGTCATGCCGGTTTATAATAACCAAAACTGATGACGCCATGCCGGTTTATAACAACCGAAAATGATGATGACATGAAGGTTTACCAATTACCAGAAGATATCCAAGATGCAAGATTGTGTGAAGGATTGACATGAACCAGTTCAAATCAATCTGGGGCCTAATGTTGGGGATATTACCACTAGGCGTAAACCGGCTTACTTGGGCCAGATTAACTTCATTAGTGGTATAAGCAGATGAAGGCCCAAGGCCTATAGTCGGTTTAGAATCTATAGCCGTAAACCGACCTGATGTATAACTTGTATTGTAAGTTAGGAATAGAGAGATACCAACCGGGATACGAGTATGAACCGGTTGGGACTCTATGGACCGACGGGCATCACCCGTGTATATAAGGGGACGGCCCGGCGGCGGTTCAAGACAGACAACCACAACTCGAGCCTAGGCGAAGCTTGTTTGCTCCCTAGCCATCGAGCTCATATCAATTCCATCACAACTAGACGTAGGCTTTACCTTCATCGAAGGGGCCGAACTAGTATAAAACCCTTGTGTCTTTGTGTCCGCTTTAACCCCTTCAAGTAAACCCGTCGCGATGGCTCCACGACTAAGTCCTTTCACTAGGACATCTGCCGTGACAAATCCACGACAGTACCTGAAAAAGTGAGGAGCCAAACACCAACTTATTGTGATCATTAAACGGCTCATGAATTACACCCAAGGTCTCCAGTTTGGGCGCAGAGACGACAATTATTTGTGAAGGTTTATAAAAATCATCAAGGAGCAACCTTTGAAGTGAAAGGGCATCTTCAATGATGAGGTGTTTTCCTTCAAAACAAATTCCAATGCTTTTAAGGTGAGGCAACTTTATTTGGAGATAACTGATAGGGATTTCTATTCCCAAAACAATCAGCAAGCGATCCAGGGCAGGGCAACTTGAGTGGATGATGCTGTGCAGTGAGGCCTCCGATAGATAAACCACCACAAGCGAAAGGTTTTTAGTAGTGGGAGTCGAAGCATTTGTACCAGACCGTCTGGTAGATGGCACCGAGCGAAGGTGGTAGTGTGGAGAGAGGAGGAAAACCGTGAGATGGAAAACGGCGGTGTGGGCACGAATTCTTGGTGTGTTCATGGTATGAAACTTTTGTGGTAATGGTACAACTCAAATTGCTGGAGTTTTTCGAATTCAGGGGATGTCAGCCAAGCGTCCACCATCCGGGTATGGATAGCAGGTAGCGTGTCGGGATGGAGAGGCGTTGAACGGTGCCCTGCTGGTGAGAGGAGACGATGGTTCTGAGGAGATCAAATTCCGGAAGGACAGATATCTGACGACAGTTGAGATTGAGGGGCGCGGTGCGCCATAGAGGGCGCCACCGAGTTGAGAGGACTTGTGTGCGGCAGCAATCCATGGTGGGGATAAGCGAGATGATCTCCTCAAGGATGATGTCCGGGGGATCGCTGATGCGGTCCAACGGAGATTCTACCAATTCCTCAGATCCGTGTGGGGTGGGGTGGGGGGCTCGCCGCTTCTCCCCGCGCTGCCAGGTGCGGGATCTATAACCAGCATCACCGCTGGCGGGAGCCTCATCTTCTTGGCGCTGGGGCCAACCGACTCCATTTTCATTGTGGGTGTCGCGCCGAGCTCACGGGTTTGAGCAGAGTAGCTAGAGACGAGCCTAGTGGTAGTGCGAGTGGGGAAGAAGGAGGGCTAGGGATTTCTGTAGGAGTGGAAGAAGAGGAGCAGGCGTTTTCTGTACAAGTGAGGAAGAAGGTGAGCGGGGGTTTTCTAGACGAGTGAGGAAGATGGGGAGTAGGGGGAATTGGGGGCAGACAGAAGCGGGAGAGCGAGCTATTCATGTTTATAAGGCCCACTGCACTAACTAATCGCTTTTTCCCAAGAATCGCTCTCTTCTTTTGCGTTGCTGCATTGGAGCTGGCGCATGGACTTGGCTGACTGGCCATGCATGCAGGATGCATGTGCCCGCCCGCCACTACATGTGCCTGGTTTGTTACTAGGCCTATTTAATAGGGTGGTTATGGAGTAAATTAAGGAGATTATTTTCTCTGTGTGCATCTTCTTGGTCTTAGCAATTGGCTCATGGGCCTAATAAACCCGAATGGAGGGAGTATAAGTGGAAGCGAGGAGGAAGGAGGGTTTTTCTGGGATCGGCCCCTCTTCAAGAAATATGGGCTTGTCTGAGCAAAAGGCCTCCTTGCGCACGCATTAATTTCCTAGGCATGCTTGTTTCTTCTCAATGTTGCGAGCACTTTGAGCATGTTGGCAACTCCACAGCTAGCTAGCTGCTTGATCTTGCTATTGATGGTGACACATTTGCAGCAAACACATGAGGCAATAGATATGACTCAACATGAGTCCATATTGTGCAGTTCCCCTAAAATCATCTTCATTTTCTTGAATCTGAAAAGATAGGAAAACAATAGCTATACTTAAATGGTGTTGCAAAACAGTAGCACATATCAATAGCTCGGCATGACAAAGCACGATCATCTGGACAAAGGGGATACTGACCTGCCTGAGGAAGATTATATATAATTTCATAAGTCCTTTGTTAATTTCCACCTTCGGCTGCACTGCTTGTTTGCTCCTCCACACATGACAGAATCATTCCGCACTGCAATCGGCAAGTCAATGTACGAATAAGCTTATTTCATCTTGCGGTGGTCATTGTACCTAGTTACGAATGTAGGAATACCTGGAGCACCATGAGGTTAGCTGACAGCAGGTAGATGCAGCCATGTCAATTTTATGCGGTGTTACCAAAATTGAGGTTTGTATCCCTTCCCGATATGAGAATTCTTCTTGAAGTTAGTAGAATGTGATAGCTTGTTCGTTGCATCAAACTTGCCTTCTCCAAGCTCGACCACCGTGATGCAAGAGGTGCGAGCTGAGGAACACTATTGGAGACACCCCCCCCCTCAGACTAGCCATAATGGGCAGTAACATAGACTAGTAACATGCTCATGTTACTAGTCTATGTTACTACCTCTGTAGTAACATATGTGTGGTAACATGCAACACTTCATTTATTAGGCTATAGACACATCTTGCCTTGATATGTGTGATGTTACTACTTTCCTCTCTTTCTTCATTTATTGCTTGCCACATCATCTAGTTTATCTAGACATGTGTGATGTTACTACCTATGTTACTCCCACTGTGGATAGTCTCATAATTTTCCTCGTCATCATCTGAGTCCTAGAAGATCTCACCCACATCATCATTAGGCATGCATCCGCCTTGATAGACAACACGCGCAGAAGGAGTAGAGGCGACTGGGAACGCACCATGTCGTGGGCACTCCGTACGTGCTCGTGTGCATGCAGCGTGCGTGCTTTTCCATCGGTGCCAGCTCTAAGGCCGAGGCTGTGGTTATCAATATAAACTATAAAACATCTTCAACTTAGCATCCTGATGTATCATCTCTAGTGGTTAGCGAAGAGTTCATGTTCTTTTATTTATTTATAGGTGGGCAGGTGGCCAAAAACAGGGGGAAACGTGCAAGGTTCCTTGCAGATGCTCCACCGCGAGGTTCCTTGCTCCTTCTTGGTTGTTGGGAATCTATGGTCTTCAACTCTTTTTTTCACGTGAGCTTTGTTCATCCTTTTGCCAACACGCGAGACATCTAGCATCAAGGTGCACGTGTCATGCAAGAAAATGGAGACAATTAGATAAGCAATGCATAAGTGAGTCATGCACTTTGATGGAACCTACTGCGCAATATTTTTTTCTCCTCGATGGCACGTGAATAGTGCATGTACTCAACGACGGAGCACAAAATGGTAGCCATGACATGGTCAGCCCTTTTTTTGGAGAGAGTACGTACTAAATAAGTTTGATGTATCTCGTCGACTCGCAGAACAACGAGAATCTTGCTTACTACGCCTTCTCCCTCGCCAACGCGTGTGCAGTGGCTCGCAGCACGAGGAGAAACTTTTGCTTACAAGCGGTGGACGTGCAACAGTTCATTTGGTGTCAGATTGCCATAAGTACTACTGTAGAACCATCGACTTCCGGATAGTTGGAGTAACATAAGTATGGGTACCTCCTTTTTTTATTCTAGAAACAACCACACATGAATATTGGACGGTACCAGCACAACAACTGAATAAAAATCGAAACCAACCAATGAACTACTACTACTATTGGTGAGCGTTTGCTAGTACGTATCATGTACTCCGTCTGTCCATGCATATAGGGCTTAATGCGTTTTCCGAGACTAACTTTGGCCCTGTTTGGATCCATGGGTTAGAGTTAGTTTGAGCTAGTTGGGGCTCAAATAGCCCTAAAGTATCCAAGCATGAGGGTTAAATTGGAGCAAGTTGCACCAAACCCACCAAAAAAACTATCCCACCCAAGAGGTGCTAATTGGAGATAGTTCTCATTGGGTCCACTGAAAAATCACTTTTCTCTATCCATCAAGTGCATTTATTGTCAATCTAACCCTGTCACCCAAACACCTCTTTGGCTACAGTTAGTTCAGGGTTAGTCATGAGTTAGTCTAACCTATAGCTAAGTTAGAGAATCCAAAAAGGAGCAGTATAGGACATGCAAGTTGCTCAAAGCATATAGTCAAATTCGTATGTGAAAGGATCTTTTTTTAAATGGAACTTGAAAGGATCTTTGAATGATATAATTTTCAAATTATATAAAATCTTATCAATAGTCAAAGCCATCCTCTAAGAATACATTAGGCCCTATATAAAATATTTTCAATAGTCAAAACCAAGTGTTCTAAACAAGTTCAAAACGAGAAACTGGACCCACTCACGGCACGACACGCCTGTCTCGTTTGATCCGTCGGTCAAAGCGCTTCCTCTTCTTGGCATAACAATAGAGTACAATTTTTTTCGAATGCTCTTGGCATGTCGCTAACATGTGATGAGTTAACCAACCTCAATAGACGGCAAAAATGCCAGCCCGCCGCACTTTGACAGAGACGACGAGCGAGAAGCGATACGGGCTGCTGGATTACTAGAGCTAGGTGTCGCACGGAAGCCAAGAAATATGGTGATAGCGTGGGTTAGCCATGTAGTATGATGTAACTACACTGGGCTGCCGTGTTTCGTACTCTTCCGGTCCACTGCGGAGATGATTGGTTGATTTTATATCGGTGAATAATGTAAAATATTAAGAGTGCAGACGCTCCACCACAAGGTTCCTTGCTTCTTCTCGGTCGTCGGGAATCTATGTTCTTCCACTCTTTTTTTTGACGTGAGCTTTGTTCATCCTTTTGCCAACACATGAGACATCTAGCATCAAGGTGCACGTGTCATGCAAGAAAATGGAGATAATCAAATAAGCAGTGCGTAAGTGAGTCGTGCACTTTGATGGAACCTACTATGCAATATTTTTTCTCCTCGATGGCATGTGAATAGTGCACGTACTCAACAACGGAGCACAGGATGGTAGCCATGACATGGTCATCCCTCTTTCGGAGAGAGTATGTACTAAATAACTTTGATGTGTCCCGTCAACTCGCAGAACAACGAGAAGCTTGCTTACTACGCCTTCTCCCTCGCTAATGCGTGCGTGGTTGCTCGCAGCACGAGGAGAAACTTTTGCTTACAAGCCGCCTACCCACCTATAGAACTGCCCCGCGCTGGCCAATTCCTCTCCAAACACCTAGGGAGGCGGTTGAACTGAACAAGTCTAACTTGCTCCAATTTAACCCTCATATTTGGATACTTTAGGTCTATTTGAGCCCCAACTAGCTCAAACTAACTCTAACCCATGGATCAAAACAAGGCCAAAGTTAGTCTCGGAAAACACATTAAGCCCTATATACATGGACAAACGGAGTACATGATACGTACTAGCAAACACTCACCATTAGTAGTAGTTCATTGGTTGGTTTCGATTTTTGATTCAGTTGCTATGCTGCTACCGCCAATATTCGCGTGTTGCTGTTTCTAGAGTAAAAAAAGGAGGTACTAGTACTTACTGTGGGAAAGGTGAAGTGATGGTTGCTTCGCCCGAGCAACTTATTACTCTAGGAATATGGGAGTACCAGCGGATTCAAGGAGCAGAGAAATGATGGTTGCTTCATCCGAGCAACTTACTGTGGCGAAGGTGGGGCTCTGTTATTTGACTGGTCACTAGTCATTACTACTGCGGCGCAACGACCGGGGTGATTCTTTCCCTGCAATTGTGCACTCAATATTGCTGCATGGCAGGTGGAGCCAGATGAAGGATGTCCCACATGTCGGCAAAACGAAGTTGAATTGTTTCTGGCATTGCTATCAATCCTTCAGGATTTGTTTATATGTATGCATAATTTTAATGAAATTGTACTGTGATGCTATGAAGGTTTCAACTTTGGTTCCCGCAGGAAAAAAAGGTTTCAACTTAGGATTCATGTCTCTTGCCTCAAGATTATCTCGTTACAACATTCCATCAAATACAAATGAAACTACCATGGCTGCTAACGCATCTCAATGGTTCGCAGATCAGCGCCAATATTCACATGACAACTGAAGACAAAGTTGTGAGAAGGTGTACAAATAAAGAAAAATATATAATTGATCGATGCTGTTTGTAGGCATGGCTCCATTTCCTTGGCACAGTGTTCATTGATTGGTAGCTAGTTTCACCCAGCTCTGTAGCCAAAAAAGAGGTGTATGGAGGACACCACAATCTGATCATTTTGTGCAGCTCCACTAAAGTCGAGCGGACCATCCCTGTTTGCAAAGATATCTAGTCATGTGATTACAATAATAGTGGAACTAGATGATGAAACATAACACACACAAATAGAAGCCGATCACCTCTACGATCTCTCGTTAGGACTAACTACTTGTTGAAGAATAGTAGGCACGGAGTTGGATGAGGAGGAAAACAAAACCAATCTCCCTTTCTGCAGTCTCACGGAAATGTAAAAATGTTGCCCGTGTGACATTTTGGCGGAACTGCACAAAACACTCTTAGGAAAAAAGTGATTTGTGCAGTTCACCAAAAGGTTGCAATAGCAACAGGGTGAAAATGGATAGCCCTGTTTGCAAAAGGAGGTACGAAGAAAATAATTACTGCCCAATAACACGAGTTGAAGACACATACACCGACAAAAAAGAAGCATATTCCATGTAATAAGGGAAAAATAGCACATGGTGGTTTATCAAAAAATGGTTTGAGGACGAGATTGCAAGATGGAAAGTACATTGGCCGAGATACGTTCTAAGCAAACAACTAAAGAAGATCCACATGCAGCAACGTGAGAAGATGGGCAGTGGAGGAAGGCCGGAGGAAGCTGTACCTGAGGGTCGTCGGGATGTTACTAGGAGGGTGCCGGTGGCCCGGATCTGCCCATACTACGGCAGCAAGCAAGTGGTGAAGGCCCTATCCGCGCCGGAGCTTGGTCAGAGAGAACGTTGGGTACCGCAGATCGGGACGTGCTGCCTCAACGCCGTCGAACGGAGAAACGATGCACATCCTCCCTTTCCGCCGGCAGACGGGATGCAACCGGATCACTGACCAACGGTGAGAGAGAGAGGCCACCGCCACCTTGTGCGAGATGGTGTGACGAGAGACAAACCCATTTATCCATTTTCCCCACGGCAACCGTTTTATATTCTGTACGTGCCATTGAGGAATATATAACTTTATTTAATACTAACGCGTCAAGTCGAACAGTGTTCCGTCTAGGCATGGTACCCGACCCTCCTTCAAGTAAACAACCACTACACGCGTCAAATTATCACATGGGCTGCCTTTTCGTACAGAAATGAACTCCACCGCGTACCCGCGCGGGTGTGGCCGGGAACGAGACGTGAGTACGTGCGTCCTGCATGCACCTCTTCTTTTGGTGCAGGTACGTATGTGGATGGGTGTGAGAGAGATGGTTTGTGCGAAACAGAGGTAATGTGTCGATGATATCTCAAACAAAAAAACATAACACATGCAATGTGTGTGAAACGGAGTTATGGACGTGAGATATCGATAGATTTGAAAATAGGGATGAAGTGTGTGGCTACGCGATCGATAAAGAGTGCCATCGAATTTGTGTTTTCCCATGTCAAAGATATAGGGCGGCTGGCCTACTGGAATTTGAGAGGGCAGATGTGCAGTTTTTCTCTGTGGCATGGATACCTACCTACAACGTTCGACTATCGATATGTGTG
>NC_041383.1:274036039-274038752 GCF_002162155.2 Triticum dicoccoides
CAGAGACCGATCGACTAGTATATGTGTGGGGAAGGATAGAGACCTAGCTATGTATTGAGGGAGATAGATCGGCATCCATGGGTATGTGTAGCGGAGGAATAAGGTTGGGAGAAAGACAAAGGTAGAGTGTCGGAGGGTTGGTGGTGGAGTGTTGTCTCACAAATGCTGGGAGAGGCCTGCTAGACAAACGAAGTGTATGAGTGCAATATCAATAAGAGAGGGCAGGGGATGTCTGTCTGTCTATGCACGTGCGTGTGAGAGACGGGTCGGGAGGTATGCAAGGATGATGAGGGGAGACGATATGGTTGTGGTAAGCATATGTAACTACATAGGAAGATCAACCATCATGTGTCTGAGAAAGGGAGAGTCATAACTAGCGAGATAATTGTATTGGTGCGTGGAGAAAACAAATTATAGTCGACCTCACTATATGTAGGAAGATCGGTACATATACATGCATGCATGTGTTAGAAGCAAATAAGGTCCGGATAGACAGACAGTGGGAGAGGGGTGCGACTAGGAGGTGGTGCTAGAGGCCTACCATGTCGAGGGGGGAGGAGTGTGCACGTATGATATCAATGAAAAGAGGGGCGGGAGTGTGCACCTGCGTGGAACTGTATTGGACATAGGGGGCATGGACGGTGAGAAGAGAAGAGGGGAAGTATATATGTGTTTGTGGTAGGCACACTTGGCTAGAGAGGTATATCGACCGGTGTGTGCCGGAAAGAAGGAGCCGGCGGGCCTACACACACTGCGGGTGAACAATCTAAAGAGAAATAACGAACGTGCGCGATGGAGGGGACACAGAGGGAGGGTGTGAGGGGGGTGGGCGCACGATAGAAAGTTAGCGCTAGCTAGCTACAAATAGAAGAGGATCGTGAAGGTGTAAAAGACAAACAAAGATCATAGTTCATTATAAAAAAGTGGATACAGATACTTGAAGAAGATATCATAATGTAGAACATTGATTATAATTTGGGCTAATGTGTGGCTTTTGCAGCTCAGGGCTAAATACTTGTCATAATGTAGGGGGCGAGGCACTATACTTTGTGTGATAAAAATGGTGTACGTATGGAACATGGTTTAGATTTTGAATATATAGTTAGTACATCAAATGTACTATTATTTGGAATCAACATCAAGTGTGTTCAAAAAATAGAATTCGAGTTCATATAGTACACATAGTTCATATCTATCTCTATAGTAATCATGTGGCGTGTTATTAAGGTAATACGCGAATGATGGTTAAAGTTGGCAACAATCATGATTGTAGATTCTTATTGAATAGAGAAACGAATTCAAATTCAGCTCGAATTGCAGCGGTAGTATAGACATTTCAAATGCACTAAAATGTTGGTATGAGTAGGTTACATGCATTATATAGCTAGCGAAAAAAATTTAATTGGACATAACATGGATTCATACTCCCCCCTTCCATCTATATAGGGCCTAGTGCGTTTTTAAGACCGCCTTGGACTATTGACAAGATTAATAGTACATGACATGCAGAATGTGAAAATTATATCATTGAAAGCTCCTTTCACACACGAATTTAATGGTGTGCTTTGTGTAAGTTGCATGTCATATATTATTGCTCTAATATTTGGTCAAAGTTAGCTTCGAAAAACACATTAGGCCCTATATAGATGGAAGGAGGGAGTAGCTTTGAATAGCATTTGTAGTGGTGTGAATAGTTTTACTATTTTTGTTTTTTTTCGTTGAGGGAAGTGCGAATTGATTTGGTACGTACAAGTACAATATTACACATTGGGCTTGTCCCTGAAATTCAACCCGCGCCTTGTTATATCCCAAAAATTCAGATATCGTGCTCCCAAAACTGACGCCTTCACAACCCGCGCCTTGCTATCCCGAAATTACAACGCGCGCGAAAACTCCCTCCAGCTGCCAAATCCCGACACGTGAAATCCCCCTTCTAACTGTGAGCCGAAAGGGCCGCTAGTTCAAATCGGTGGGGGTACTTTTGTAACACACCCTACATTTTGGACAAGCGCGTCCCTAAGTCATGGTTCCCCCTCCCATCGTCTCCTTTTCGCCATTCGAAATCCCAGGCTGCCATAACCTCTCCGCTCCAGCCGCGTAGCCCCACGCTCGTCCGTTCGCCACCTCACCGCTGCCCAGCCGGAGCCTCTTCCCCGACGATGTCGTCCACCGCATCAGCTCGACGTCCCTTATCCACCTCCCTGGATGAGGATCCATCGTCCATCTCGTTGTCCCGCCGGTTCAGCCGCCTCGTTCTCTACCTCCAAGGAGCTGCTTCGACGATCGCCTCGTCTATCACGGCTGCTCCATCCCCACAACGCTGCCTTAACCTGCTCCAGTGGAACTGCAGCATCCTCATGGACTCCTCGGACAAAACCGAGGCCTACTCGTCGCCACCAAAGAGGTTGTACACTCATTGCATCGCACCTTCTCCTTAACTCGACCTCTCGACGCCGACGGTGATCCATCCTGCACCCCCATGGAGTGGCTACCTCGAAGCTAGCGCCGCGGGCGACATCTCCATGGCGGCTCTCCCCCAGTGCGAGGCCCCTTTGGCGGCAGCGTCCATACCAGCCGAATTTGCTGCAGCTGCTACAGCTCTCGCTCGCTCGCTCACACTGCTGCTGCTGCTCCGGCTCTCGCTCGCTTGCTCGTGCTACTGCTGCTCTCCCCCTCGCTCGTGCTGCTGCTCTGCTCTGATTTAGCTACACTT
>NC_041383.1:274039069-274114893 GCF_002162155.2 Triticum dicoccoides
TGGAGGACCAGTTGTGGGGAGTTGTTTCGGGGCGGCGAGGCGACGCGGGGGCATGCGGTTCGGCCGGTGGTGGCTGGCGGCTCAAGGGGTGTAGGTTGAAGATGAACTGCAGGCCCTCCCTAAACTACAAGTCAAGTGCCTCTGTGCTACCATTGCGTTCAGTTTTGGCAGTAACATTCAGATTCCACAGTAAATTTCAGTTTCGACAGTTAAGTTTAGAGTCAACAGTTTTTACCTCATCTGTTGTAGTTAGGTGGTTTTTGGTGATGTAAATTTTACATATATTTTATATCATCTATTGGAGATGCTATTAGAATCCCACTTGAGATTAACGATGTCTGTCTTGTGCTGCTTCAGCCTTGACATCTTACGGCTAACCGGAGCGCTCCAACGACAGAATGATCCATCACAATAGAGCAGTGCCCTGGACGCCGTCTACAGATTCCTCAGATGTTCCTACACACCTCCAACACTACCTCTGCCTCAACTTCTTCAGCGACCAACCCAATAATGCTGAGGTCGACACGGCTACGACAAAGGGGTTGTACACTTGTTGTATCACTAATTACTCTACATTCATGTCGATCCATTAGGGCTATTTTGGTTCAATGGACAAACATAGCAATAGGAAATTTTCCTATGGCACTCTACTATTCAATTATTCATGCATTTTGTTGAAAGGAATGGAGCAAAACATCCACCTGGACCTACTTTTCAAAATCCTATGCATGAAAACAAGACCAAGTGCATTAGTGGAAGAATAACATTCTAACTGTACACGCTTTCATATGGTTTCACTTTATTTTGGCCATGTTTCTTTGCATTCCTTTGCTCTTCCAATTCCTGTGAACCAAACACTCAAGTTGACAGAAATCATGTGTTTACAAATGCTCCGTTTACCATGTGCATTCCTATCCTATTCTGGTGTTTTTCCCATCCCTGCGTTTTTAGAATCATGCAAGCCAAATGAGCCCTTATAGAATTACTTCAGTTACAAGTAGGTGTCGATGGGAACTTTGTGTGGTTTGTCGTGCTCCTGCCGCGACGTCGTCCACCTCACCTGAGCTGCTCCATCGACAGAAGCATCCACCAAACCAGACATCACGACTCCTGACCGTCGCCGCCTCAGATGAACCATCATAGACTCCGCGGATGAACCTGAGGAGTACACGGGTCCACAAGAGAGGTCGCACTCTTTTGTTTGTCCTTATTTTATGCATTGCTTAAAATTACCTGCTACTTTATCGTCCTGTTCACCTCTTAGAATCCAAGTCAGGTCCAAATTAATTTTCAAACTTGAGTTCTAAATTAGTTGTGGGGCACATATCGAGGCAGCAATGAATAGTATCTTTGTCTAATATCTGGTTCACCTAGGGTATGCCTATGTTGTTCATCTTGGGTGGGAAACAAAGAGTAAAGCAATCATCATCTGTCTTTTTATTAAATTAAAGCAATCATCAGCCTGCTATCATTATTTTTGGATCCATCCACTGGTTGTTACCGTCACTCAAAATTTCTACATGCTCTCCTTACATAATCTCACCATATTTTTTCCGTATGCATGTCAGATATTGTACACAGTCATGCTGAACATGTAGAGAAAAAGAGAAGATTTTTGCGCGGCAATACAATGTCATGCAGACATCGCTCCATGGTGGGTTCAATGGCAAACCCTCCCTCTCCTGATTGTAATCCAGAGGAAGATATCTGTTCTGAGGCGGATTCAGACGCAGCTGACCACTCCTATTTACCACCCAAGGTGTTTGCTCTACCTTGGCATGTTGATGTTAGTCATATCATGCATATGTTGCCTTGCAGTGCCTACTTTTGACATCATATATGTCATCTGCTTAGTTTAGACATGTTATGTAATGCCACATGTTTAGTTTCTATATCATATATGGGAATTATGTAGTCTCATGTCTTTTAGCCAGCCATAATATATGTGAAATGTGCAATGCCATCCTATTTAACCAGGCATCATATATTTGAATGATATCTTTCCCATCATTTTCTTCATTACGTTTTCATTTGTCGACAATGTTTGTACATTAAACTACTCTTCCTGTGAATCAGCCATTTGGGTGGGAGATGGAAAATCTGGAGTGAAAACAAGGCCTTCAGAGCAGACAGTGCTACCTATCGAAGCAGATCTCTTGTTGGGTCCCAATAGCTCCCTAGAGATGGATTCAAAGACAGATGACCAGTCCTATTCCCCCACCGAGGTGTATGCTCTAACTTGCCACGGTTATACTGCTCATATCATGCATATGGTTTCTTGCATTGCATAGTTTAGACATCATATACACAATATTCAACACCATGTTCTTAGTTCAGACATCATATCGAATGCCCTCTGTTTAGCATATAAATCACATATCTGAATTAAATCATGCGATCCTGATTACTTAGATAACATGTATGTGAATTATGTCATGCGATCCTGTTTAGTTATTCATCATATCTTTGAATCATGTTATGCTATGCTATCCAATTTAGATAGACATCACATATGTGAAATTATGTCATGCTATCCGGTTTAGTTAAACAATATACATGTCAACTATTTTATGCCCTCTTTTTTCCACACTATCTATTGCATCTGTCTCTCATACAATATCTGTACATTCAACTATGTTTCCTGTTTATCAGCCATTTGAATTGGAGCATGTGATGCCAGTATCTAGCGGAGTAAAAACACGGTCTTCAAATAAAATAGTGCTACCTCTTGGTGGAGATAGCACCCCGGTTGTACATGCACGAGAACCAGCCCTACCACACATAACCCAAACTCTCATAGATTGTACCCCTACTGCGATAGATAGAGAACCAGCTTCACCCAATCTGACCCCAACCCCGACAGATAGTAACCCAGTTCTTGTTGACACATCACCATCTCCACCACAAAACTCCCAAACAAGAGCAGTTAGTAAGGTAGCTCTAGTACCCAAAGGGCCAGTACTACCATGGCGAACCCGAACTCCACCAGTTAGTACGCCTATTCCTGTGGAGGAAGCACAACCAGCTAGTCGTAGTTTAGCATCTATCACATTTGATGTTGTTAAATGCTATGTGCGTATCTTCCCATCTTGGAAATATTATACTGAATATGAAGGAAAATGCCAGTTGTAGGTGTTTGTCCAGGAGTTATGTGTAAGTAATGTTATTCATGGCAATTAATTTGCTTTGTCCCATACATCCTACCTCCATGATGGTTATAATACAACAAATTTTCCCATTTTTCTCTATAGAGAAGGACCGATTTGGATACTCAGGATGAGGTAACCTGTGCTAATACCTCTGCTATCTTCAAGAATGCTTGGTGGCACTATCAGAATTACCGGAAGAAAACGTATTTCACCGGCAAAGAAACTCATCAAATTCCCTTACGTTCTCCTAAGACACATTTACTAGACGATGACTGGGAACGCCTTGTTCTGTACTGGTCCAGAACCAAGAATGCGGTAAGGTCTATGAGTTCATTTTCTATTTTTAAGTACTATATTCTTGCGTCTTACTGTACTCTGTTCATGTAGAACAAGTGCTTAAACCTAAAGAACAATTGTTCTAATTTAAGATTCCATTGCTATCATGCATACTGCTTTGCTCTTGTATCACTGTATTTACTCATACAAACTTATTTTTAAATTGAAGGATCCAATCGAAACTCCAATGGCACAACAGGTATGTTCACGCATGTTTCTTTAACAGGTTTGCTCTTATCAATAGCTCAGTTGATTTCAATTTCAATTGTGTATACAATTGACTTCTCATATCATGCACATTACTAGCATCAGAACAGAGCCAATAGTGTTGTTGTACATGTAGACACGTGGTACCCATCTGAAATCTTGTTGTGCCGTGTAGTTTCCCTCGCTTTGTATTCTTTCATTGTTGCTTTGTCTTGAACTGATATGATTTGAACCGTGTCTCTATTTTGATTTGGCAAGACAATGCAGTGACCATAGGACATAGATATATGTTTGTTTCATGCTTTTATTATGTACTAGTACTTGGCAATAGAAGACTTGGTAGTTTAATCATGTCCACCTTACTAATGAACTGGTTCACCGAAATGAGTTTCATATAGTAGTACATCCTAAACCTGTTATGTGTCTGCTTGTTTCTTCTTTTTGAATGCTGACAGAATATTGGGCAAGAGTGCCTTATTAAGCAATGTTAAAGGAAGTAATGCATATTAGGTTCAGGATAGTGATACATCCTTGTTGGTCTCCAACAAAGCTGCTAGAACAGCTAAGGAGGACTATCTTGAAGATAGTGAGACAACCCCAAAGTCATGTCTTGGTTTAGTGTTCGAGTTACTGGCCACTACCACTTGCACAAGCTATTCAAACTCACTGTCTAAATCAGTTCGGTTTCTTGAGTCCCAACTACAAGCTGAAAGACATCGATCAGCTGTGCTGCGACAAGAAGCGGAGGGACCGCGGAATTCCCTAGAGCATTCAGATGCATACTTTCTGCTGGTGCAACAACAAGCGTTGGAGGATTTTAGTACCAAACAAGACAAAGCTAATAAGCTTGCTAAGCTTATTGCCAGCATGGTGGACACCCATGATAATGTTTCTTGAGCTCTTCTGAAGTTGTTTCAGTTATGCTCTTGTTTTGCTGCCGCGTTTATTTGCACTGGTGGCCAATTTTGACGGCCAGTGTATGTAATATGCTGCTTTGTTCCCTATATTTACACTGGTGGCGAACTTTGATGCCCAGTGGATGTAATATGTGTAATAGCGATAATAGGCTAGCGTTAGTTGCTTGCTTATTTGTTTCCTTACTGTCTTGTTTAGTTGTTTGCTTGTAGTCACTGCATTTCTTTTTCCGCATTTTTCTAGTGGCCACAATAGCCTATTTTTGGTAACTAGGCCACAATAATCATGGCAACACACGGACTGTTGTCACCATGGGCCTCCTGCGGGCCGTAGGATCCATGGGCTTTCTATAGGCCGTAGGATCCATTGGTCTTCTATACGGGCTGTAGGATCCATGGGCCTTCTACAGGCCGTGGGATCCATGGGCCTTCTACGAGCTGTAGGATCCATGGACTTTCTACGGGCCGTATGATCCATGGGCCTTCTACGGGACGTAGGATCCATTGGTCTTCTATGGGCCGTAGGATCCATGGGCCTTCTACGGGGCGTATTATCATTTCGCAAATCATGGGCCATACTTTTCATGGACCATAACGAGTCGTTAATAGGCCGTATTTGATAGCTCTATGAAAATAGCCCAACCGGTTTTTTATGACATGAAAATAGCCAACGGGTTAACGGGCCACAAACGGGCCGAATGTAACCACGGGCCGAATTTGGCCCACAAACGGAACAGGCCAGTAACGGACTGTAACTAACCGAATTGTATAAATGAGCCCAAGAATAAATGGGCCCTTAGAAGGCCTAAAGTTAACACGGGCTGGAAACGGCGGACGAAATAATGGGCCGTTAATGGGTATAAAGCGATACACTATTCATTATGGGCCAGTTTCATCTAGGGCCTTTAATGGGACCAGAGTAACGAAGGGCCTCATATGGGCCAAAAGACATCATGGGCCATACATGGGCCGGAAGTTACAATGGGCTGGAATCATATTGGACGGCCCAGATGAAGCTATTGGGCTTAATTCCGATAGGCCGTAACGGGTCAGGTGTTAGCGGGTCGTAAGTGGGCGATGTACGAATAGGCCGTAAACAAGCTTTCCATGGGCCGGCCCGTTACCTTTTGACCAAGTTAAATGGGCCGGCCTTTTCACCGGAATGGGCCTCTGTTGGCGCCTCCTGTCCAATGAGTGGATGACATCTGGCCCACCGAGGAGCAGACACATGTTTCCTCCGGCCAATGAGAATTTTACACGTGGAAAATCCCCATTGGTGTGGGCTATTAACGGGTTATTGAATCCAAAATCGGACCGATAGCTTAACAGCGAGCCGTTACGGTGGATGCCATGTGTCGGTCACCCTTGACGAAAGCACTTCTATGACGCGCGATTTATCATCATGGAAGTGGACACTTCCGTGATGATAATTTTGGTAATGTCATGGAACACTTCTACAACAGCACAGGTATGACTATCTTGATTCTGTCATAAAATCATCATGGATGTACACGCATGACAGAAAACGTGACCTACTGTGACAAACACGTATCATCACGGAAGTGTATTTTTTTGTAGTGAGTAGTAGATGCAGGCAGGAGTCAGTCTACTAATCTTGGACGTGATGCCTATATATTGATCATTGCCTTGGATATCGTCATAATTATTCGATCTTCTATTAATTGCCCAACAGTAATTTCTTTACCCACCGCGTGCCATTTCTCGAGAGAAGCCACTAGTGAAATCTACGACCCATGGGTCTATTATTTATCATATTTGCTTCGAGATCTATTTTTATTCGCTTTTGTCTTCAGATATACTATTCCAAAAACCCAAAAATACCTTGCTGCACTTTTTTATTACCTATTTTATTTCGCGTTTTATCGAGATCTATTTATCCAATCTACACAAATTTTATCCCGTCAACTTGACAATTTTTGGCACCGTTACCCGAAGAGGGATTGACAACCCCTCATACGCGTCGGGTTGCAAGTATTTGTTCTTTGTGTGCAGGTACCGTTTACATAGTGTTGCTTGGTTCTCCTACTGGATTGATACCTTGGTTTCACATCATCCCTTCCTCTTTGGGGAAATACCGACGCAGTTTCAAGAGAAAACAATGCTATGGTTGGTTTTTAGCTTAATGATCTTTAGTAGTTTCAGATGCTTGCTAGAGTTCTAATCATATGTGCATATGATCCAAGTACGGAAAGTATGTTAGCTCATGCCTCTCCCTAATATAAAATTGCAATAATGATCACTGGTCTAGTTATCCATTGCCTAGGGGCAAATAACTTTCTTGTGTGACAAAAACCATTTTACTAAGCAACTAACTTGTATTATCTCACAAAGCCTCCGAGTTTTATTCTTGAAAAGTAGTTCTAGCATATCACCTACAAAATAGTTTCATACTTGTTTTAGCTAAAGCAAACGTCAAGTGTGTGTAGAGTTGTATCGGTGGTCGATAGAACTTGAGGGAATATTGTTTATACCTTTAGCTCCTCATTGGGTTCGACACTCTTATTTATCGAAAAAGGCTACAAACAATCCCCTATACTTGAGGGTTATCAAGTCCTTTTTCTGCCGCCGTTGCCGGGGAGCAATAGCATGGGGTGAATATTCTCGTGTGTGCATATTTGCTTTATCACTAAGTAGTTTTTATTTTCTATTCTAAGTTGTTCTCTATCTTTAGTTATGGATATGGACCACGAAATACCAAAAAAAATTAGTCATACTTGCTACTCATGGAGATGGGGAACCTCCTAAAACCCTAGATGCTCGTTATGTGGAAAATATTAAACATTACTTTGATAATCCTGAGAAAACCCCGTTCAACTTGATAATGGGAGACAAGTTGGATCAACGTGAATACTTTAGGGATTATCGCTTGAATCGAAAAGGGAAATTGTTATGGGATCAAATTGAAATGTTGCAATGGTATGTTTGGAATTTATGCTTGAGATATGATTATTCTTGTTGCTCTAGGATGAAGGCTCGACACCTTCCCTTTCCATGTGAATTAATTGATAATGAAACCTTGGCTTCTTATTCTAATGGTATATATGATTACTATGATGTGGAACGAATAGAACAATTTGTTGCTTTTAAGGGTGCTCATGAAGTTGAATCTCTGTCCGAAAAGTATGAAGATTATGATGATGCTGTTTATATACCTAAAAACTTTGCTATACTTAAATATCGCTATGAGAATTATGAATACAGTGCCGATATTGATGTATTTATTGAGAAAGTCTCCGCTGTCCATAAAGAGACTAATATTTTGCAGGAAACTATGGAAGTAGAAATTGATGAAATTGTGTGCTCATTAAATGAAAAAGATGAGGAGGAGAGCGAAGAACAACAGAGGAAGAGCGGATTGATCATCCGTTCCCACATTCTAATGAGAGTAACTCTTCAACTCATACATTGTTTAATATCCCTTCATTCTTATCGAAGGATGAATGCTATGATAATTTCTATGATCATCTTGATTCATTTCAAATATCGCTCTTTGATGGAATTGATGCTCGCTATGCTTGTGGCCATGATGCCAATTTGAATTATGCTTATGGAGATGAACTTGCTATAGTTCCTTACATTAAGAATGAAATTATTGCTATTGCACCCAAACATGATAGTCCTGTTATCTTTTTGAATTCTCCCAACTACACTATATCGGAGAAGTTTACTCTTATTAAGGATTACATTGATGGGTTGCCTTTACCGTTGCACATGATGATTTTGATGAATATAATATGCATGTGCTTGCTGCTCCTACTTGCAATTATTATGTGAGAGGAACTACATCTCCGCCTCTCTATGTTTCCAACACAATTTAAATTGCAAGAAACTTTTTATGCTATGTCTTGGCCTTTACTTGATGTGCATGAATTCTTCTTTTATGGCATGCCGATGCATAAGAAGAGAGTTAGACTTTGTCATTGCATGATATATGTTTCCTTGTGCTCGCTACTAAATTACAAATCATTGCTAATTAAAATTGGCTTTGATACACCTTGGTATCCGGGTGGATCGATTACTTGAGCACTTTATACCTAGCTTAATAGCTTTAAAGAAAGTGTTGCCATGGAGACAACCCATAAGTTTTAGAGAGTCATTTTATTCTGTTGTGTGCTTTTATAAAGTTTAAAAACAAAAAAATATAGAGGGGAACCTAAAACTTTTTCAAAAAGAACAATGGAAGTGAGAGAGACGAGCATTGTTTAAGTGAGAGCTAGCCCAGAACTTTGTTCATGCCCACAGACACTTTGTGAACCTTGATCACAGAAACTTTTCAACAAAAATAATTATCCCCTTGTACAAACCATTGTATTATAAAATTAATGCGCCAAGATTTTCCTTTAGGATGATTAGATTGCTTGTTTGGTATGTGCGAGGCAAAACCAGAAACTTTAGTTGTAGTGCGTGATTTTACATTTTTACTGGAACGTCAAAAGTTTCTGAAATTTTTACACAGTACTGCTATTGTTTTTTGTCCTAATTTTTCCGAATATTTGGACTTACAGAAGTATAGTCAAAGTTTAGATTTCTACAGATAGTCATGTTTTTGACAGATTCTGTTTTTGATGCATTGTTTTGCTTATTTTGATGGAACTATGGAGTGTATCAGTGGTATATGCCATGGAGAAGTTGGAATACGGTAGGTATAATGCAAAATAAAAATATTAATGGATTTGCAAGAGTACTAAAAGTAGTGATTTGCTTTATTATACTAACGGATCTCACGAGGGTTTTTGTAAGTTTTGAGTGGATGAAGTGTTCGAGGATCGAGGTGGTCTCGATATGATGAGAAGAAGGGGAGGCAAGAGGTCAAGCTTGAGGATTCCCAAGGCACCCCAAGTAAATATTCAAGGATACTCAAGCTCTAAGCTTGGAGATGCCCTAGAAGGCATCCCATCTTTCTTCAACAAGTATCGACATGTTTCAGTTTTTTTTTGTTCACGTGGTATGCGTAAATCTTGGAGCGTCGTGTGCTTTTTATGTTTATTTTAGTGATAGCACCATGCTAGTATGAGATAGTCTTTGGTTTATTTTTAGAATGCTCTTTGCACTTCACTTATATCTCTTGAGTATGGCTTTATAGACCGCTTCATGTGCTTCACTCATATCATTTGAAGTTTGGATTGCCTGTTTCTCTTTACATAGAAAACCGTTATTTGTAGAATGCTATTTTGCTTCACCTATATTTATTAGAGCATGGTCATTTGTAGAAAAAATTAAACTCTCATGCTTCACTTATATCTATTTAGAGAGTCAACATGAATTGTTCATTCACATGGTTAGTCATAAAATCATACATAAAACTTTTGGATCACTGAATATGATATGTTTGATTCCTTGCAATAGTTTTGCGATATAGAGATGATAATATGTGGGAGGTACTAGTAAATGGTTGTGGTTAGTAAGAAAATTGGTGTTAAGGTTTGTGATTCCCGAAGCATGCAAATATAGTCTCTCGTTATGCTATGAAGTTGGAGCATGATTTATTATTGATTGTCTTCCTTATGAGTGGCGGTCGGGGATGAGCGATGGTCTTTTCCTACCAATCTAGCCCCCTAGGGGCATGCGTAGTACTACTCTGCTTTGAGGGGTAATAAACTTTTGCAATAAGTATGTGAGTTCTTTATGACTAATGTGAGTCCATGGATTATACACACTCTTACCTTTCCGCAATCTGCTAGCCTCTATGATATCGTGCATTGCCCTTTCTCACCTCGTGATGTGGTGCAAACTTCACAGGTGCATACAAACCCCATGATATGATATGCTCTATCACACATAAGCCTCATTATATCTTCGTCAAAACAGCCACCATACCTACCTATTATGGCATTTCCATAGTATTCCGAGATATATTTCCAATGTACTTCCAGCGTTCTGTTTATATGACTTTGGCCTTCATTGTCATATTGCTCTGCCTGATCGTAAGATAGCTAGCATGATATTTCCATGCCTGGTCCATTTTTTGATATCCTTGCTACGCTAGATCATTGCACATCCTGGTAAACTACCAGAGGCATTCATATAGAGTCATACTTTGTTCTAGGTATCGAGTTGTAAGTAAATAGGAGTGTGATGATCATCATTATTCATTATTAGAGCATGTTCTAGTGAGGAAAGGATGATTAATTCCTTCTCGTCCTCGAGTAGGTAAATGATAAAAATAGAATTTTTGATGTGGAATGCTACCTAACATATTTATCCATGTAATTTTCTTTATTGTGGCATGAATATTCAGATCCATAAGATTCAAAACAAAAGTTTAATATTGACATAAAACAATAATAGTTCAAGCATACTTATAAAGCAAACGTGTCTTCTCAAAATAACATGGCCAAAGAAAGTTATCCCTACAAAATCATATAGTCTGGCTATGCTCCATCTTCATCACAGAAAGTATTAAATCATGCATAACCCCGATGACAGGCCAATCAATTGTTTCATACTTTTGATGTTCTCAAACTTTTTCAACTTTCACGCAATACATGAGCGTGAGCCATGAATATAGCACTATAGGTGGAATACAATATGGTGGTTGTGGAGAAGAAAAAAAGAAGGAGATGGTCTCACATCAACTAGTCGTATAAATGGGCTATGGAGATGCCCATCAATAGGTATCAATGTGAGTGAGTAGGGATTGCCATGCAACGGATGCACTAGATCTATAAGTTTATGAAAGCTCAAAAAGAAACTAAGTGGGTGTGCATCCAACTCACTTGCTCACGAAGACCTAGGGCAATTTGAGAATCCTATCATTGGAATATACAAGCCAAGTTCTATAATGAAAAATTCCCACTAATATATGAAAGTGACAACATAGGAGACTCTCTATCATGAAGATCATGGTGCTACTTTGAAGCACAAGTGTGGAAAGGGGATAGTAGCATTGTCCCTTCTCTCTGTTCTCTCATTTTTTTCTTTTCTCTTTTCTCTTTTTTTTTTCTCTTTTTTTGTGGGCTTATTTGGACTCTTTTATTTTTGTAAAGTCCGGAGACTCATCCCAACTTGTGAGGGAATCATAGCTTCCATCATCCTTTCCTCACATGGGATCATGCTCTAATAATGATGATCATCACACTTTTATTTACTTACAACTCGATACTTAGAACAAAATATGACTATATATGAATGCCCCCGGCGGTGTACCACGATGTGCAATGGTCTAGTGTAGCAAATGACATCAAAAAAGGGACAGGCCATGAAAACATCATGCTAGCTATCTTACGATCATGCAAATCAATATGACAATGATGGTGCATGTCATAATAAATGGAACGGTAGAAGTTGCATGGCAATATATCTCGGGATGACAATGGAAATGCCATAATTGGTAGGTATGGTGGCTGTTTTGAGGAAGGATATATGGTGGGTGTAATGCACCGGCGAAAGTTGCGCGGTACTAGAGATGCTAGCAATGGTGGAAGGGGAGAGTGCGTATAATGCATGGACTCAACATTATTCATAAAGAACTCACATAATTATTGGAAAAATCGATTAGTCATCGAACCAAAGTACTACACACATGCTCCTAGAGGGATAGATTGGAAGGAAAAGTCCATCGCTCGTCCCCGGCCGCCACTCATAAGGAAGACAATCAATAAATAAATCATGCTCTGACTTCATCACATAACGGTTCACCATAGTGCATGCTTCGGGAATCACAGACTTTAACACAAGTATTTATACCAATCCACAATTACTCACTAGCATGACTCTAATATCACCATCTTTATATCTCAAAACAATCATAAGGAATCAAACTTCTCATAGTATTCAATGCTCTTTATATGGAAGTTTTTATTATATCCCTCTTGGATGCCCATCATATTAGGACAAAATTCATAACCAAAGAAAATTACCATGCTGTTTAGGGAGACTCTCAAAATAATATAAGTGAAGCATGAGAGTTCAACAATTTCTATAAAATAAAACTACCGTCGTGCTCTAAAAAGATAGAAGTGAAGCACTAGAGCAAAATTGCCTAGCTCAAAAGATATAAATGAAGCACATAGAGTATTCTAATAAAGTCACAATTCATGTGTGTCCCCTCTCGAAAGGTGCGTACAGCAAGGATGAAAGACTCAGATCATACAAGACGCTCCAAGCAAAACACATATCATGTGGTGAATAAAAATATAGCCTCAAGTAAATTTACCGATAGACGAAGACGAAAGAGGGGATGCCATCCGGGGCATCCCCAAGCTTAGATGCTTGGTTGTCCTTGAATATTACCTTGGGGTGCCTTGGGCATCCCCAAGCTTAGGCTCTTGCCACTCCTTATTCCATAGCCCATCAAATCTTTACCCAAAACTTGAAAACTTCACACCAGAAAACTCATGAGATCTGTTAGTATAAGAAAATAAATCACCACTTCTTGGTATTGTTGTGAACTCATTCTTTATTTATATTGGTGTAATATATATTGTATTCCAACTTCTCCATGGTTCATACCCCCGATACTACCCATAGATTCCTCAAAATAAGCAAACAACACATAGAAAATAGAATCTGTCAAAAACAAAACAGTCTGTAGCGATCAGTAAACTTCATATAATTCTGTAACTCCAAAACTTCTGAAATATTAGAAAAATAGAGGCAATTCATATACAATCTTGTGTAAAAAATTCAGGATTTTATCACGCTTATATGATTTTTTATAATTCTGACAATGAGCGCAAAAGTTTCTGTTTTTCGGCATGATCAAATCAATGATATACAAAAGTATCCTAAAGGATTTACTTGGCACAAACACTAACTAAAAACACCAAAACAGAATTACTACAGAGGTAATAATGTGTAATTACTTAAGAATAGTAGCAGAAACAAAAAATTGGGTTGCCTCCCAGCAAGCGCTATTGTTTAACGCCCCTAGCTAGGCATAAAACATAGATCTAGGTATTGTCATCTTTGGTATTATTTTTCATAGATGTATTCTCATTGGGAGGTTTTGCAAAAATAACTTGAAACACATTATCCATAGAGATTTTGGCACCATTAAGCTGCCCATCTTTGTATCCCTTTTGATTTCCCGCCATAATCCAAGAATATTGTTGATTAACATCATTGAAAACTTGTTGGATCATATCTAAAATGGGGATTTTCTTTTTGAGATTTTCATCAACAATTTAATTATTTCCAAGAAAATGTCTCAGAGTATAATCACTATTGTAAAGAATCTCATCTATCACTGTTTTTTCATGGCTCATACCGTAATGATCTAAAATTCCCCTAGCTTCCCGTACTATATGATCGAATTCATTCTTAAGAACTTGGGCAGCTATCTTTTTAGCCTTAGGATCTTTCATAATGGGTAGCTCATAAAACAATCTTTGTAAGGTAGGATGAGTACGGATAAATCTATGATCAAATTTCAGAACTAATGCTGAAATAGCTTCGGCATAAGTTTTAGTTCTTTTGAGTATGCGGATATCATCAAGAGGCAAATTGCATACACAATTGAAAAATTCTTGTATATGTTATTTTCCCATAAAATTCCCTTGTCCCAAGACGAAAGTTTTAACATCCATATTTCCTGAACGTCCAAGTTTAGGAGTCAGGTCATCATCAGTTTCTGCCATGCCAAAATCACTCATGGTGATGAGTTCAAGCAAACAAAAGATCGAATGGAAGAAGGACGAAGAAAAAGACAAATCTTTTTGTATTTTTCTAAAAACGTTTTAGAAGTGGGGGAGAGGAAAATGAGAGGCAAATGATAAATAATGTAATGCAAGAGATGAGAGTTTATGATGGGTACTTGGTAGGCTTGATGTAGATCTCCCCAGCAACAGCGCCGAAAATTCTTCCTGCTACTTCTTGAGCTTGTGTTGGTTTTTCCCTTGAAGAGGAAAGGGTGGTGCAGCAAAGCAGAGATAAGTATTTCGCTCAGTTAAGAACCAAGTTATCAATCAAGTAGGAGATACAAGCAGGTCCACAATCTACGAACCTGCACAGACAATTAAACACTTGCACCCAACGCGATAAAGGGGTTGTCGATCCCTTCACGAGCACTTGCAAAGGTGAGATATGATAGAGATAGCTATAATAGATTACTAAAACGTAAAACAAAATAAAAGTAAATAAATTGTAGCAAGGTATTTTTGGTTTATAGATCTGAAAATATATGATGGAAAACAGATCCGGGGGCCATAGGTTTCACTAGAGGCTTCTCTCTTGAAGGCAAATAATACGGTGGGTGAACAAATTACTGTCGAGCAATTGATAGAAAAGCACAAAGTTATAACGATATCCAAGGCAATGATTATATATGCATCACATCTGTGTCAAGTAGACCGACTCCTGCCTGCATCTACTACTATTAATCCACACGTCGACCGCTATCCAGCATGCATCTAGAGTATTAAGTTCATAAGAACGGAGTAACACCTCAAGCAAGATGACATGATGTAGAGGGATAAACTCAAGCAATATGATGAAAACCCCATCTTTTTACCCTTGATGGCAACAATACAAATATGTGCCTCGCTACCCCTACTTTGTCACTAGGTGAGGACATCGCAAGATTGAACCCAAAACTGAGCACCTCTCCCATTGCAAGAAAAACCTATCTAGTTGGCCAAACCAAACCGATAATTCGAAGAGAAATAAAAAGATATCAAATCATACATATAAGAATTTAGAGAAGATTCAAATAATATTCATAGATAATCTGATCATAAATCCACAATTCATCGGATCTCAACAAACACACCGCAAAAGAAGATTACATCGGATAGATCTCCAAGAACATCGAGGAGAACATGGTATTGAGAATCTAAGAGAGAGAAGAAGCCATATAGGTACTAGCTATGGACCCATAGGTTTGTGGTAAACTACTCACGCTTCATCAGAAGGGCAATAGAGTTGGTGTAGAAGCCCTCCATGATCGAATCCCCCTCCGGCAGGGTGCCAAAAAAGGCCCCAAGATGGGATCTCACGGGTACAACAGGTTACGGCAGCGAAAAAGTATTTTGGTGTACGCTTCTGGTTGTTTGGGAATATTTCTGAATTTATAGGACAAAGATTAAGAGGACTCCCTTGGGGCCCACAAGCCAGGGGACGTCCCCCTAGGGCGCACCTTGAAGGCTTGTGGAGCTCTCAGGACTCTTCTGCCTTCCTCTCCAAGTCCTACGTGTGTCTTCTGGTCCAAGAAAAATCATTGTAAAGTTTTATTCCGTTTGGACTCCGTTTGATATTCCTTTTCTATAAAACTCAAAAACAAGAAAAAAAACAGAAACTGGCACCGGGCTATGGGTTAATAAGTTAGTTCCAAAAATAATAAATAGCATATTAATGCATATAACCAGTATAGATATTATAATAGCATGGAAAAATCCAAAATTATAGATACGTTGGAGACGTATCGATGATGGAGACTATGATTCCCCCACAAGTCGGGATGAGACTCTAGACAAAAATAAAAAAATGAGGAAAAAAGTGAGGCCAAAAAGAGCCCAAGAAAAAAATGAATGAGATAAAAAGAGAGAAGGGGCATGTTAATTCCACACTAGTGCTTCAAAGTAGCACCATGTTTTTCATATAGAGAGTCTCCTATGTTGTCACTTTCATATACTAGTGGGACTTTTTCATTATAGAGTTAGATGCACACCCACTTAGTTTTCAGTTTGAGCTTTCATACACTTACAACCCTTAGTGCATCTGTTGCATGGAAATCCCTACTCCTCACATTGATATCAATTGATGGGCATCTCCATATCCCATTGATTAGCCGCGTCGATTTGAGACTTTCTTACTTTTTTGTCCTATCTATGTTTACTCTATTCCACCCATAGTGCTATGTCCATTGCTTGCGCTCATGTATTGCATGGGGGTTGAAAAGGCTAAAGCGTGTTAAAAAGTACGAACCAATTGCTCAGCTTGTCATCGAGGTTGTGCATGATAAATACTTTGTGTTAAGAAGATGAAGCATGACAAGACTATATGATTTTGTAGGGATTGTGTTATTTAGCATTGATGTTTTGAAAGACATGATTGTTTGTTCGGATGCCCGAGTATTGATGTATTTATGTCAAATTATAGACTATTGCTTTGAATCACTCGTGTCTTAATATTCATGCCATGATTAGATTATATGATCAAGATTACACTACGTAGCATTCCTCATCGAAAACTATCTTCTATATCATTTACCTACTCGAGGACGAGCAAGAATTAAGCTTGGGCATGCTGATACATCTCCATCGTATCTATAATATTTTATTGTTCCATGCCAATAGTATACAACTTTTATATACTTTTGGCAACATTTTATATTATTTTCAGACTAACATATTGATCCAGTGCCAAGTGCCAGTTCCTATTTGTTGCGTGGTTTTTGTTTCGCAGAATATCCATATCAAACAAAGTCAAAACGCGATAAAAATATATGGAAATTATTTTGGAATATATGTGATTTTTGGGAGGTGGAATCAACACAAATGGAGGCCCACGGCCTTCACTAACCACCAGGGCGCGCCAGCACCTCCTGATGCATAGTGGTGCCTAGTGGGCACCTCGTAAGTCGGTTGGGTATCTTCTTCGGGCGCAAGGAAGCTTATATCCGAAGAAAAATCATGTTAAATTTCCAGCGCAATCAGAGTTAGGGATCTCCGGATATTTAAGAAACGGTGAAAGGCCAAAAAATGGGAACGCGAAATAGAAGAGAACAGAGAGATAAATCCAATCTCGAAGGGGCTCTCACCCCTCTGCCGCCATGGAGGCCATGGACCATAGGGGAAACCCTCCTCCCATCTAGGGGACCTTAATGATCTTTAGAAGTTGCATATACTTAATACTTAATGTTATGGTTTAGATTTTGAAATCCTTAATGATCTTTGTGTGATTTGGGTGCTAGAATTTCCACTATTCCAAAAACTATATGTGATGTGCTAGGTTTCCATAAACTTGATGATTGTTCTTTAGCAGATTCTACTATTAAGAAACCTATGGGAAGAATTAATGATGTTCTTATTACTTCAAATAGGAATTATGTGCCCGTAGATTTTATTGTGCTTGATATTGATTGCAATCCTACATGTCCCATAATTCTTGGTAGACCTTTCCTTAGAACGATTGGTGCAATTATTAATATGAAAGATGGAAACATTAGATTTCAATTCCCATTAACGAAGGGCATGGAGCACTTCCAAGAAAGAAAATTAGGTTGCCATATGAATCTATTATGAGGGCCACTTATGGATTGAATAATAAAGATGACAATACCTAGATCTATGCAGTATGCCTAGCTAGGGGCGTAAAACAATAGCGCTTGTCGGGAGGCAACCCAATTTTCTTTTATGTTTTTGCTTTTTATTCTATTTCCAATAAATGCACCATTATACTTCTTTTATGATGGAGTTTTTGTGTTTTAGTTAAGTTTTGTGCCAAGTAAGAACTTTGGGATGATTTGGAAGATTGTTGATTTGATTATGTGAAAAAACAGATAATTTTGTATCCAGTAGCAAAATTATTAAAATTTGCTGGAGTGTGATAAAATTCTGAATTTTTTACATAAGAGTTATATACATATTGCCTATGTTTTCCAATAGTTTTAGAATTTTTATAGTTACAGAAGTTTGGCTAATGTCTAGGTTACTCCAGATTATTCTGTTTTTGACAGATTCTGTTTTCCTCGTTTTGTTTGCTTGTTTTGATGAATCCATGGGTTGTAACAGGGGGTATGAACCATGGTGAAGTTATAATATAATATATATAATGCAAATATAAAATAGGAATGACTTTACAACAGTACCTGAAAGTGGTGATTTACTTTATTATACTAACGGATCTCACGAGTTTTTTGTTGAGTTTTGTGTTGTGAAGTTTTCAAGTTTTGGGTGAACTTTTGATGGGATAAGGAATAAGGAGTGGAAAGAGCCTAAGGTTGGGGATGCCCATGGCACCCCGAGGTAATATTGAAGGACAACCAAGCATCTAAGCTTGAGGATGCCCCGGATGGCATCCTCTCTTTTGTCAACAATCCATCGGTAAATTACTTGAGGCTATATTGTTTATTCACCACATGATATGTGTTTTGCTTGGAGCTTCGTGTATTATGTGAGCCTTTGCTTTATTTGATTTTTAGTTTGCCACAATCATCCTTGCTGGACACAGCTTTTGAGAGGGACACACATTAATTGTGAATTTAGAAGAATACTCTATGTGCTTCGCTTGGTATTTTTTGAGCTAGGTAGTTGCTCTAGTGCTTCACTTATATCTTTTAGAGCATGGTGGTGGATATATTTTAAAGAAATTTATGAACTCTCATGCTTCACTTATATTATTTTGAGAGTCTTATAAATAGTATAGAAATTTGCTTAGTTTATGAATTTAGTCCTAATATGATGGGTATTCAAGAGGGATATAATAAAAACTTTCATGAAGATCATTGAATATATGAGAAGTTTGATTCCTTGCATTTGTTTTGAGATATAAAGATGGTGATATTAGAGTCATGCTAGTGAGTAATTGTGGTTTAGTAAGAATATTTGTGTTAAGGTTTGTGATTCCCGAAGCATGCACGTATGGTCTCTCGTTATGCTATGAAATTGGAGCATGATTTATTATTGATTGTCTTCCTTATGAGTTGCGGTCAGGGACAAGCGATGGTATTTTCCTACCAATCTATCCCCCTAGGAGCATGCGCAGTAGTACTTTGCTTCGAGGTCTAATAAACGTTTGCAGTAAGTATGTGCGTTCTTTATGACTAATGTGAGTCCGTGGATTATACGCACTCTCACCTTTCCGCATTTTGCTAGCCTCTTCGGTACAGTGCATTGCCCTTACTCACCTTGAGTGTGGTGCAAACTTCGTCGGTGCATCCAAACCCCATGATATGATACACTCTTTCACACATAAGTCTCCTTATATCTTCCTCCAAATAGCCACCATACCTACCTATTATGGCATTCACATAGCCATTCCAAGATATATTTCCATGCAACGTCCATCGTTCCATTTTATTATAACACATATCATCATTGTCATATTGCTTTGCATGATCATATAGTCAACATAGTATTTGTGGCTTGGATACCATTCATATTTTTTATACATGTCACGCTATATCATTGCACATCCCGGTACACCGCCGGAGGCATTCATATAGAGTCATATTTTGGTCCTAGTATCAAGTTGTAATGCTTGAATTGTAAGTAAATAAAAGTGTGATGATCATCATTATTAGAGCATTGTCCCATGTGAGGAAAGGATGACGGAGACAATCATTCCCCCACAAGTCGAGATGAGACTCCGGGAAAAAAAGAGAGGCCAAAAAAGAGCCCAAGAAAAAAGAGGCTGAAGTGCCCAACGAAAAAAAGGAAAAAAATGAGAAAAAAGAAAGAAGGGACAATGTTACTATCCTTTTCCACACTTGTGATTCAAAGTAGTACCATGGTCTTCATGATAGAGACTCTCATATTTTGTCACTTTCATATATTACTAGTGGGAATTTTTCATTATAGAACTTGGCTTGTATATTCCAATATGGGCTTCCTCAAACGCCCTAGGTCTTCATGAGAAGGCAAGTTGGATGCACACCCACTTAGTTTTATTTTGAGCTTTCATACACTTATAGCTCTAGTGTATCCATTGCATAGCAATCACTACTCCTTGCATTGATATCAATTGATGGGCATCTCCATAGCCCATTGATTAGCCTTGTCAATGCGAGAGTTTCTTCCTTTCTGTCTTCTCCACGCAACCTCCAACATCATATTCTATTCCACACATAGTGCTATATCCATGGCTCATGCTCATGTACTGCGTGAGAGTTGAAAAAGCTGAAGCGCGTTAAAAAGTATGAACCAATTGCTTCGCTTGTCATCGGGGTCGTGCATGATAAATACTTTATGTTAAGAAGATAGAGCATGACAAGATTATATGATTTTATAGGGATAACTTTATTTAGCCATGATATTTTGAAAAGACATGATTGCTTTTTTAGTATGCTTGAAGTATTATTGTTTTTATGTCAATATTAAACTTTTTTTTTTGAATCTTATGGATCTGAATATTCATGCCACATAAAGAAACATTACAGGATAAACATGTTAGGTAGCATTCCACATAAAAATTCTATTTTTATTATTTACCTACTCGAGGACGAGCAGGAATTAAGCTTGGAGATGCTTGATACATCTTCAACATATCTATAATTTTTTGATTGTTCCAGGCTATTATATTATCAATCTTGGATGTTTTATATGCATTATTATGCTATTTTATATCATTTTTTGGACTAACCTATTAACCTAGTGCCTAGTGCCAGCTGCTGTTTTTTCCTTGTTTTTGTTTTTACAGACAATCAATACCAAACGGAGTCCAAACAAAACGAAACTTTTTGATGATTTTTCTTGGACGACAAGACACCCTGGAAGCTTCAGGAGGAGGCTAGAAGAGCCACGGGCTGGCCACAAGCTCACAGGGCGCGCCCTAGGGGGGCACCCCCCAGCTTGTGGGCCCCCATGGCACTTACAACCCTAATTTTTCTTCAATAAATACCCAAATATTCCCCATATACCAGAGGGACACCAAAAATACTTTTCCGCCACCGCAAGTTTCCGTTTTCGTGAGATCCCATCTGGGGACCTTTCCCGGTACTCCGCCGGAGGGGGTTTCGATCACGGAGAGCTTCTACATCAACCTTGTTGCCCTTCTAATGATGTGTGAGTAGTACCACGACCTACGGATCCATATCTAGTAGCTAGATGGCTTCTTCTCTCTCTTTGATCTTCAATACAATGTTCTCCTTGATGTTTTTGGAGATCTATTCGATGTAATCTTCTTTGTGGTGTGTTTGTTGAGATATGATGAATTGCGGGTTTACAATCAGATTATATATGAATATCATTTGAATCATCTCTGAACTCTTTTATGCATGATTTATATAGCTTTGTATTTCTCTCCGATCTATTGATTTGGTTTGGCCAACTAGATTGATTTTTCTTGCAATGGGAGATGTGCTTTGTAATGGGTTCAATCTTGCGGTGCTTATTCCCTGTGATAGAAGGGGACATGACACGTATTTTTATTGTTTCCATTAAGGATACAAAGATGGTGTTTGTTGATATTGATTGAATCTATCCATCTACATCATGTCGTCTTGCTTAAAGCGTTACTCCCTTCTTGTTAACTTAATATGCTAGATGCATGCTGGATAACAGTCAATGTGTAGAGTAATAGTAGTAGATGCATGTAGGAGTCGGTCTACTTGTCATGGACGTGATGCCTATATACATGATCATTGCCTTAGGTATCGTCATAACTATGCGCTTTTCTATCAATTGCTCAACAGTAATTTGTTTACCCACCGTAAGATTTCTTTCAAGAGAGAAGCTTCTAGTTAAAACTATGGCCCTGGGTCTATCTTTTATCATATTATTTTATGATCTATAAAATAAAAACACAAAAAACCTTGCTGCAATTTATTTACTTTTATTTTATTTCACACTTTTACTTATCTTTTATATCTATCACTATCAGACCTCATCCTTGCAAGTAACTGTGAAGGGATTCACAACCTCTTTGCATTGGGTATAAGTATTTGTTTGTTTGTGTAGGTGCAATTAATGGAGACTTGTGTGTTCCTCCTACTGGATTGATACCTTGGTTCTCAACTGAGGGAAATACTTATCTCTACTTTGCCGCATCACCCTTTCCTCTTCAAGGGAAAAACCAAAGCAAGCTTAAGAAGTAGCAGTAGCTCATAGGCAATGCTTGTACGGAAATGCATTAAATACCTTAAAGGGTATGCTTTCTTTATTTTATAGAAGTCAAGCTTTACATGCCGAGTTATAATGAGAGGAACTAAAAAGATACAATGTGATTAAAGGCAGTGAAGGAGTAAACAAAAATCGGGCAGATCTTGTCATCAGGTTTATGAGCCCAGGCCCCTTCCTACCGCACGTTTGTGTCTCCATGCTATTGACCAGCTCGTCTTTGTTGATGGCGAAGATTAATACAGACTATACGCAACCTCGGCCCTGCATGTTCTTGAAGCATTCGTTGGCCGAGTCCTTTAAAGAGGTCTGCAGATGTCCGCAATGTGGTTGAAGCCACATGAATATACTTTTTCTGGCTAGCTCTTTGACAGAACCTTGCCGATGTGAAAGCTCAAGGCTCGGTCGTTTCTCGGTTTAGCCGATCTGACATTTGCATTGGTTTGGCTCCTTGGCAGCCCAAGGAATCTTTAATGCAAAATTATGCACCCTGGGGACATAGTGCCCCTTCCAAGGGTGCACTCAGGGAGCTCGTACCCCTATTTAGGGTGTGGGGGTGCATGTCCGAGGTCGACCAGTGTAGCTCTCCTGCGCTTCAGTGAGCTGGTTGTGCATTGACCGCAACGGGCTGCCTCTTCGGATGCCTACACCTCGGCTGCAAAGGGAGCAGTCTGCTCCTCCATTCGGAGAGAGCGTTCCGTGTTACCATTAACTGTGATAACACTGTTGGGTCCTGGCATTTTAAGCTTGAGGTAAGCATAATGTGGGACTCCATTGAAGCGAGCAAATGCAGTGCACCCTCAGAGCGCATGGTATCCGATTCGGAAAGGGAAGATGTCCAAGATTAACTCCTTGCTCCTGAAGTTCTCGAGTGACCCGAAGACTACCTCCAGCATCACAGTTCCGGTACAGCGGGCCTCAACGCCTGGGATGACACCTTTAAAGATGGTGCTGCTTGGCTTGATCCGAGATGAGTCAATGCCCATCTTCCTAACAGTATCCTCATAGATTAAGTTGAGGCTGCTTCGTCCATCCATTAGGATGCATGTTAGATGGACACCATCGATGATTGGGTCCAAGACTAGTGCGGTCGATCCGCCATGCTAGATGTTGGTCGGATGGCCATGTTTGTTGAATGTGATCAGGTGAACCGACCATGGATTGTAATTCGGGGCCACAGGCTCTAACGCATAGATGTCCCCTAACTACACGCTTCCTCTCCCTTTTAGGGATGTGGGTAATGTAAATCATGTTTACTTTTGTTACCTCGTTAGGAAACTTCTTTTTGCCTCCATTGTTGGGCCACGAGGTTCATCTTCATCTTCGCTGCAATTTTAGGTTTTACCTTGACCCTTCATCACCACCTTGCCAGCTTGTTTGAAGACCCAATAGTTCCTGTTAGTGTGGGTTGCTAGTTTATCAAGATTTGGCATGGTCGATCCAGGATCTTGTCTAGCTGGCAAGGTCCATCCTTGTTCCCTTTAAAGGGCTCTCTTTTCTGTCCGGATCTAGGTCTGGTGAACCCTGCATTGACTGTGGTATCCTCTATGTCGCTCCCGCCATTTTTATGTGTGCGTTTGTTTTTATTACGTTGAGGCTTTCCATTGGCGGCGCGCGTCTCTGAGGTGCCTGCCTCGCCTTTATTGGTGCTACGGGCAAGCCAGCTGTCCTCTCCCACACAAAAGCAGGTCATTAGCGAGGTAAGGGCTGCTAGGGTCCTCGGCTTATGTAGGACGAGCTAGTGGGCAAGCCATTCATCTTGGATGTTATTTTTGAATGCGGTAATGGCCTCGGCATCGGAACAGTCTATGATCTAGTTCTTTTCAGTGAGGAACCGGTTCCAAAATTTTCCAAGCTAATTCGCCGGGCTGCTGAGTGACACGGCTGCAGTCATCAGTGTCAGGAGGTCGAACGTAAGTCCCCTGGAAATTTGCCCGAAAGGATCCTCGAGGACTTCCCAACTGCTGATAGAATGAGGGGGCAGGCTATTGAGCCAATGCCTCAGCGGCCCCTTTTAATTTGAGCGGCAACTATTTGATGGCATGGAGGTCATCTTTGATAGACATGTGTATATGAAGAAGGAAATCTTCGATCCATACTGCTGGGTCCGTTGTGCCGTCGTATGATTCTATATTGATGGGTTTAACCCTTCTGGGACTTGTGTCCCATAACCCTATCTGTAAAATAGATCGAGTGGGCTGGACCTCAAAACCGAGTAGTATCACATCGGAGGTCGGGGGAGAGCCATGTGTAGGCTTGATCTTGGGTGCAGCCATTGTTGGGGATACACATAACAGGTAGGCCCATGAAAGGTCAAAGTATCGTAAAGCATGGGGTCCACACAGCAGGTGGGTCCAGAAAAATCTCATTCAGACATACTATCCACTTGGACGCATCGACGTACCATCCACTCGGACGACAGGCACCCACTCGACTGTATGACTCACTCGGGCATGTGAAGAACAATAGTTAGCAAGGTACTTGAAACGCCATCCTCATAGTGGAGGTTTCATAGTGGGCTGATATTATGGCAATGATGCTCTAATTTGTAACATAAGAGGTGAGGGGTGGCGCACTCTATATAAGCCACCCCCACCATATAGTTTAGGTAGATTCTCATTCTTCTCCCTCTACTCTCTCGCCATTAGTCTTAGAACTTAGCTCTGGCATGAGGATCCGTTCTCCTATCTGTCTCTCATTGTAATCCCCGGATACATACTCAGATAAAATAAAGCCTGTCCGGAGCACAAGACGTAGGGCTGTTATCTCCACTGCAAGAGGCCCGAACTCGCTAAAACCACGGTATCACCCATTTGCATCTCGATAGATCATGCTCCTTTACCCTATCCCTTATTACTGCTGGAACTGTTCCCACAACAGTTGGGCCACCGCGGGGCATGGCGTCTATTGAAGCATGATGCAAATAGTTTTTTCTTCAGTCTTCGGCAACGGATCAACGACCATTGCCAGAGAAATTGGCCGCTGGATGTCTGGCCATTGGGCCATTCGTACAAACAAAAGGATCAGGGAAGGATCCATTTGATCTAATATTTTTACAATAAATCATCTAACAATGAGTTTGTCTTTTCCTCCTGTAGGACCAGACACACCCATGCATTCGATCATGAAGCAGAGAAGAAGAGAAAAGGACAAGCCGTTCCCCATATTTTGTGCCTTCTCATAGGATCATCATCAATGGCAGCCACCACAAACGACCACCGGTGAGCAGCCAGTCCCATTGTCTCCGGCCTCATCTACGACGCTGTCGGTGAGCTTGTACAAACACCCACCGGTGAGCCGTTCGTCCCATCGTCTCCGGCCTCGTCTATGACGCGCCGACAAGCTCGTCACCTGGAATTTTCACGGCGAATCGATCCGATCGATTGCCCACAGTTCCTTTCCGAGAGGAAATCTGTCAGTCCAACTGGCCACCCTCCATGGGGACCCATGCACTCGGACACATAAGACACCCGACTGAAGTCACCTTTAGGATCGCTATGAGATGAGCTTGACGCCCTCCCTGGGTTAACTTGGCCCTTCCACTAGGATCCAAGGCGCATGCCTCATAAACTTGGACTCGAAGATGGCCTGCACCAACGTTCCCCCGAGATAAGGAGTGGCATCTCTCCGGAGAGTCAGACCATGCGCCGGTGTCATCACTCGAGTTTCATGGCATATCCAGACTCGGACCTCAAGTCTATCTCTTCCGAGAGACATATGAATGCCACCAAGTTTTGCTCGGCGATCAACAACATCCGATCATTCGGAAGACCTTTTAGTCCTCACTACTCATCCACCCCACGCGTCACCATTGGTTGGACACATCCTCATCATTCGGCCACCCCACGCGTCTCCACTCGGTGAGACACATCTACATCAATCGGCCGCCCCACGCATCGCCATTGGTTGGACACATCCCCACCACTCGGTCGCCCCGCGCGTCGCCACTCGGTGAGACACATCTACATCAATCGGCCCCCCCGCGCATCGCCATTGGTTGAACACATCTTCACCACTCGGCCACTCATGCGCGTTTAGGAAGCTAAATCATTCTACATGCACTACATTCTGTTATTTTCGCGTTCGCGAGTATCCCGTAATTCACACATCACGTTCACTCGGAGGCCACGCCACCGAGTGTACCTTTATGCTCGGTTGCTTATTTTCACATACTTGCTTAGTACTAGTTATTTGACTCCTGAGTCCAACTTCCATTTTAATGCATACGTCACTCACGAACACCACGTGTTCTTCATTTTCGAGTTTGCATCGGTCCTCAGGGGCTGCAACTCAGTCAGAACATTACACTTCCGTTTTATTTGAGCTAGCACTCCAACATGTGCAATTGGATCCTTCACTCTTTTAGAATCTTGCTGGCACACCCAACGGGTATCTATGGGTGTTATTTACACAAATCATTTCAGCACACCTCAAATTTCCTCGAGAAATTTTACATTGGCTTGTGCTATTTTTCTTACACAAGTTACGCGATCACTCGACGACCCTATGCGCCAACTTCATCGCTACTCGGACTGGGTCACCGTACTGGTGCTGGCGCTCCACAACACTGACCTTGTCACTCTGTTGACTTCAAACACATCCGGCCAACCCCTCAGAGGAATCCTCTTCATCCTATCAATGACATAGACCTCGTCAGGCATGAGACTAATAAGTCCCTTTTATAATTAAAGTGCACACTTCACTCCTTTGTGAGTTTTCCTCTTTCGAGCATCACTCGAAAGCTTCTCCTCATCTTTACCCGAGTCTGACTCAATTAATTACAAATTATCCATTCAAAACTATATTTCTCGTATTCCGACATGTTCGTTGTCAAAGCCTGTAGTACGATCGGGGGCTACGCCGCACTTGAGGGTTGCAGCTCATTCGGAATGACACTCTCCTGAGTGGTCGAGTACTTCATCACCAGTCAGATCCTTCACTTAAACAAGTGCATTCGATTTGCCACTTTGACAAGTCTCATAATCACTCAGACACTCTGTGCACCATTTTCGTTCCTACTCAGACAGTTGTCGTGCCGGTCTTGTTGCGTCGCAACCACACTACACCGACCTCGTTGCTACATCAGCTTTGAAAGCATCTGGCTAACTCCTTTGAGGACCATTTTTGCCACTTGGGCTGGACATGTAGTCCTTCACTCGGTCGCCACTTGGCTGGACACGTAGTCCTTCACTCGGCCACCTTGCACATCTTCACTCGGACGCCCCTCGCGTCGCCACTCGGTTGTGCACATCTTCACCACTCAGCCGCCCCACGCGTCGCCACTCGGTTGTGCATGTCTTAACCACTCGTCCGCCACGCGCGTCGTCACTCGGTTGTACACATCCTCGCCCCTCGGCCGCCCCGCATGTCACCATCAGTTGGACATGTCTTCACCGCTACACCCTCAACATGGGAATGACTAAGTTACTCATATGATCATACCTCATATCACACTCTGTAGCGAGCTTACCTCTTTCGAGCATCACTCGCGGGCTACGCACGGCCCTGGGCCATGTCTACCTCAGGGGTTACGCCCATTTGATCAACATGTTGATCACATCAGGAATATTTTACTGACCATACATGCTCGGTCCTTCGAAGATCTATAAGGGTAGCAACATCCATTCGGACGATCACCAAATCATTACCTGGAGTCATCTTCAGGACTACAAAAGGGTGAAAACCATGCTCCTTTACAGATACACTTGGCCCTTATTATAGGCTCCAAGGCGTCGGTTTCCCAAAACTCGGACTCAGAGATGGCATGTGCCGGTGTTCCCCCGGGATAATGAGTGGCCTCTCTCCAGAGTGTTACCCCACACACTAGCATCGCCACTCGTGTTTCATGGCACGTCCACATTGGACCACTAGTCTATCTCCTCCGGTAGACATACAAGTGCCACCAAGTTTTTCCTTGCAGTCAACATACCCCAATCAGTCGGGAAGCACGTCTACTCGGACAAATACCCCTTTCACGCAAAAGGGTGAAAATGAAGCTCCTCTTCGGATACAATGTACTCTTACAAATACCCCTTTCATACAAAAGCTAATGGTCAATGTAAGAAGTACTACTAAAAGTATTACTCCCGGGAGTGTCCACTTTTTTCTATAGTCGGCAGTTTCAAGGCCAAATTCATTCATCGTGCCGAGTGCATGAAGATTCACTTGATTGATCTAGTTCCAGGTTGAATTTATTTACCGTGCCGAGTGCATGAAGATTCACTTGATTGATCCAGTTCCAGGTTGAATTTATTTACCGTGCCAAGTGCACAAAGATCAGTCCGACTGACTCAGCTCCAGGCTAAGCTTATTTACCGTGCCAAGTGCTTGAAGACCCACCCGATTGACTCAATTTCAGACTAAAAGATATTTACCGTGCCGACTGCATGGAGGTTTACCAGGAGACTTAAACCCTCTGCCAGACTCATCTACTCCAACAGAGGCTCGGGGATTACACCCAGTGGGTGCACTCAGCGTGCCCCTACTGGAAGAGAACTCAGAAATAAACATTTTTTCTCAGTCAAGTCCAGCATCAGCATTCAAGTACAACAAAGCCTAAAGACTCCAACCGACCACCAGCAATCAGTCGGAGTCTCGGGGACTACACCCTATGGGTGCGCTGATCGCGCACCCATAGAACAAAATTCTGAGTAATCTGTTACTCGATGCAAGACCAGCTCTAGATCCTCAAGTACTACTCGACCTCCGAGTCTGAGAGGAACAAGTTCAATCAGTACCAGCTAAGAAGATTTTTAGTTCTCTTAGACCCTCGCCGACTGCCGGCAGTCGACGGCGCTCTCAGGGACTACACCCAGTGGGTGCACTCAGTGTGCCCCCACTGGTGTAATCTCCACTTGATACAGCCTGACCGGTCCGAGTGTCGAACAACAAACAAACAAGTTCTAAGACTCCCGTCGACTACCAAAAAATTCCTATAAGGTGAGTTTAATGCTCCTCTGTGGACCTGTTTTGAGCCTTCTTCTAAGACTCAAAGCGTGAAACTCACAAGTTTGGATCTAGAACCGACTCGCATTGACGTTCCGCCGGGATAAGAATGGCATCTCTCTGAGAGAGCAGTCCATGCATCAATCTTGTTGCCCAGATTTAATGACACGCCCATACACATATCACGAGTTAACCTCTTCCGAGAGATGAACGAATGTCACCAAGTTGCACCTCATGGGCACTTACCCCAGATTTGTCGGCGTTCTGGGAACGGGGGTCCCCAGGCATGCCTGCCTGCGGCCTGCAGTGTGGCTCAACCAGTGGCCCAGTACGGCCCATCTTCATCAATCAAGCACTCAAGACCCTCGCGAGGGGCCAAGCCTCGCGGGGCGGACGACACAAGGCCTCCTCAGGGATGTCCTCACTAGGCAGGCTCGCGAGGAGGCGAAGAGATCAAGGCAAGGGGTACCTCGCGAGGTGCCCATGATGCAAGCCGTGACGATCGAGACTAGGCGGGCGCCAACTTGCGCAGCATCCTCGTTTCCTATTTGATGCAAAGGGGGCAAGCGCACGCACGGAGTACCGAGGCATCAGGCAAAGGTTTCCTTATCGGTGCAACAAGACAAAGACCAGCAGAACGGTAGGACGGAGGTCACCATGGAGCCCAAGACGGCATCATCACCAGTGCCTTTGGAAGGCAAAGACGACCTTTAGTCAGGATAGCTTGTACTAGCTGTCCCCTTTCGAAATGGCCGTTGTTGGATCGCTTCCCGCTCAATATTTGGGAAGAGAACCAGGGCCTCTATAAATACAACTAGCGACCACAGTAGGAGGACAAGTGAAGTTCATCCGCACGCCACACCAGCTCAAGAACACCTCTCCTCACGAGGCTGTTCTTCCTTTGTACTGTTCATCATCAGCCCAAGAGGCAATCCACCACACCACACACTGGATTAGGGTATTACACCACAATGATGGCCCGAACCAGTATAAACCTCGTGTCTCTTGTGTTGTTCATCGTGCTAGCTTAGAAATTGTGACGAGGCTAAGGGCGTGTTTCGGTAGGGAGAGATCTTCGTGCGCACCCTAGTGTTCGAACCTTGAGGGTTTTGCCGGAACCCGAAATCTGACATTTGGCGCGCCAGGTAGGGGTGTGCTGAAATCTTCTTTCTGCTGATCTGTTGGCCATCGCTTTGTTGCATCCATGGCAGACGCTCGCCGAGCTCGTGCCGAGCGCCAGGCTGCTCTTGCCGCCCGCGTCGCCCAGACGACTCCCATCGGCGGGCCTCCTCGTTGTTCTCCGTCGCCTGCCGCCAACGCCGCCACCGGCCCGGCGGGGAACAAGTAGCAAGCATCTTCCCTGCACCCCTCGGTGCAGCGGGAAGGCCGCACCACCACTCCGTCGCTGACCCCAACTAGTTCGACGTCTCACACTTGTCGCGCCCCCACGGACAGGCAGGCTGCGTTGCTCCTAGCACTTGAGCTCCTGCACTACCGCCCTGTCGACAACCTCTACGAAGAGTGGCTCGCTCACATCACCGAGCTCGTCAGCGCCGCAGGGGGCTCTCCCGGGCTGTCCCTCTCGCTGCTCCGCCCTCCGTCATGCATGGGCGACGCGGCTCAAGGAGCGCCTCCGCCACCTCTTCCCCAAGACGGCGCCCTGGCTCCAATGTGCACGGCCCCTCGACGTGACCCATCGCATCCTGCGCCTGCACGACAAGAAAGAAGCTGCCAAGAAATCCCTCGACCTCAAGAAGGCGCTCACGTTCTCCCTGCACCAGCACGACAAGACCGCGTCCCTACACCAGTGCGCCAAGACCCCATGCTGCCCCTGGCGGCAGTGCGCGGGTACCACCAGGAGCAAGCCCCGCGTTAGCAAAGGGCTCTGGTGGCCACGACAGGTCGTCGTGCCTTCACCACCGAGCTGCACAGCATTGCCTGGCCGGGCAAGTTCAAGACGGACCTGCCTCCTCGCTACGACGGTACTTCAGACCCCGTGGAGTTCCTGCAGCTCTATGAGCTGGGCATCGAGGCGGCCAATGGAGACGAAAGGTCAGGGCGAACTGGTTTCCCATGGCGCTCAAGGACGATGCCCGCACCTGGCTCCTGAACCTGCCTCCCGGCTCGATCTCATCATGGGACGAGATGCGTAGCCATTTCATTGCCAACTTCCAGGGCACTCGCGACCGCTCTCCGGCTACGGGTGGCCTGCGCCGCATCAAGCAGCAGCCTGGAGAGACCCTGCAGAAATACATCCAGCGCTTCAACAACGCTCGCCTCAAGATCCCCAAGGTGACGGACGAGGCAATCATCTCAGCGTTCTCTGATGGCGTTCGCAACCTCAAGATGAAGGAGGAGCTCGCCATCCATGAGGAGTTGTGCACATCTCTGGAGTTGTTCAACCTGGTGACCAAGTGCGCAAGGGTTGAGGAAGGATGCCTCTCCCTCCTCGAGCTTCCAGCTGCTGACCCAGAAGAGAAGAAAGCCAAGGCCAAGGACGTGAAGCGCAAAGGAGCAGCCATGCTCGCAGCAGAGCCTGACACGAAGCGTGGCAGGGACCAGCCGGAGTCATCCAAGGTCAGCCGGCCGTTCTGCGCCTACCACAACCTCCACACCCAGAATACCAACGAGTGCCAAGAGCTCAGGGCCGTTCGGGAAGGACGCTTCGGTCGATGCCTCGAGCACAACGACCGGGGCTATGGCCGAGGAGGAGGACGAGGCGATGGACAATGGGACGACCGAGGCCCTCGCCAGGAGTGGCGTGACCGACCTCGTGAGGATCGCTGGCAGGACCAGCCTCGCGAGGGCGCCTGAAGGGATCAGCCTCGCGAGGATCGCCCGCAGGGCAACGCATGTCTTCCTCCTTTGCCGCCCCCGCCAAGAAGGAACGATGTCCACCACCAGGACGAGGGGGCTGGGGGTTCGAGGAGCCACGTGCCATCGCTTGCATCTTGGGCGGAGCTCAGGCCCCAGCCTCTCAGCGCATCTTCAAGCAGTTCGCTTGCGAGGTGAATGCAGTCCTCCCCAGGCTTGAGGCCACACACCCGCTCAGGTGTTCCAAGTGCGCCATACCTTCAGCTCAGCAGATCAACTCAAGTGTGTGGCTACCGCTGGTGTCCTCCCGATGCTTTGTTCCCCAGTCATTCACAACGTGCAAGTCACTAGGTACCTCATCAATGGCGGCGCATGTCAGGACCCCGACTCAATGCCACATCGATCTAGCATGTAACACCTCATATCACTTTGCGGCCTCACGCACGGTATTCCCACGGGTGTCGCCTTACCTTAGCCCGGGACCGTTTGCGCCTTTTGGCACACGTATATGACGGTGTCGCTAGCATCCATATGATAAGGAGCCCGGGCTGACATGGCTAGTCGTAAACCCAAAGTGGCACAGACTTACAGGGACAGGCATTCATGACCCTGCATCGAAAGTGTCGGTCATCAGCGAGTGAATCCAGGCTGTAGCACTGGGCTAGCAGGACTCCGGTGAACCGGGCTGTAGCGGGCTAACAGGACTCCGATATTCATCGCGTGACATTTCCCCGAAGGGACAGACACAGGAACGAAGAAGGACACATGCCGGCCAGCCTAAGTGTTCCGGAGCAGTAGCAAGCTACCATGGCTCGGTGGAACACTAGGAGACATTTCCCGGTAAGAGAGGCTACTAAAGATAAACAACTAGATGGTCAGATCCCACACATACCAAGCATTTCAATAGCATACACACAATATGCTCGATATGTGCAAGTACAACATGGCATCACAACATGACTCTACGACTCAAGTAATTTATTCAATAGGCTCCGAGGAGCGAGATATTACAAACATGGGTCTCATGACCCAACAATCAGAGCGTACAAGTCAAAGCACAAGCGGAAGCTATCATGTCTGGGTACAGACATCTATAACTGAAAAAGGCTGAGAAGCCTGACTATCTACCAGATCCTGCCGAGGGCTCAAGATCGTAGCTGAGGTAACAAGCTAAACGTCGAAGACCACGCGGAATTACTAGTGAGACTGAAGTCTCTCTGCAAAAACATAAAATAGGCAAACGTGAGTACAAATGTACCCAGCAAGACTTACATCAGAACTATCTACATATGCATCATTATCAACAAAGGGGTGGTGGGGTTTAACTGCAGCAAGCCAGCTATGACTCGGTGGCTATCCTAAACTACGACTGCAAGCAACTCTTTTGAGGTGGCGCACACGAGTCCACATATTCACCATATCAATACACCACTATGGATCCGCTCTCGTTCCCCTACGAGAACGCCATCCATAGCACTCACGCTTATCTTGCGTATTTTAGAGTATCCACTTTCACTTGTCTATGAACTGATATAAGCAACCCAGAAGTCCTTTTCCGCGGACACGGCTATTCGAATAGATCATATTAACCCTGCAGGGGTGTACTTCTTCACACACGCTCTCACCACTTACCGCCGTTTACACGACATGTACTCGGCAACCTTCAAGCGGAAGCCCAACGTGGGTGTCGGCCACGGCCTGCCTAAACACTCAAGGCTCTAGTCCAGGTTTATCGCCTATTCGGGTTCCATCCATGAGGAGATCCGGCCGGAGTTTCGCTCACAGCCCCAAACGATGTGAACAGGGTTCCGTGACACCAAACGGGCGCCCGGTTTACCCGGCCACGTGCCTACCGCATCACAGCCCACCCCTACGGTCAGCGCTGCGCACGGCCTCCAGCATACTACAAACACCAGAAACTACTTGCAACTCCTGGACAGAGGACAAGGGTGATCAAGAAGCCGAGAGGGTCCATTGGTTTCGGGCCCAATGCGTGGTAGTAGCTGAATCATGGATCACAAACACAGAAATCAGTTCCTGAGGACGGCTGCAATGAGACAACCCACCATGTACTCCTACATGGCCTCTCACCGCTACCTTTACCAAATCGTGTTCACACACTTAGCTCACACACAGTAGGACATGTTCACACGCCTCTGATTCATCCCCGATGAATCAGACCTGACTCGACTCTAAGCAGTAGCAGGCATGACAAACAAACATGAATGAGTAGGCACAACAGGGCTCAAACAACTCCTACTCATGCTAGTGGGTTTCATCTATTTACTGTGGAATGACAGGTCATGCAAAGGATAAAGGGGTTCAGCTACCGCAGCAAGTAACAGATGAATCGATGTTGTCCTAATGCAGTAAAAGAGAGCAGGAGCGAGAGAGTGGGATTGTATCGGAATGAACAAGGGGGTTTTGCTTGCCTGGCACTTCTGAAGATAACATTGAGTCTTCATCAGTGTCAACGATCACATCATCGGTATCACGTCTATCGAGAGGGGACAAATACCGGCAACACAGAAGGGAACACAATCAATGCAATGCACAATATGATGCATGATCATGACATGGCAAAATGAATGTGTTTTGAGCTAATGCAACTAAAACCAGATTAAATGAAGTTGGTTTGAATCCAAGATTCAAATTCAAACTCCATATGTGGATATTTAAATGCCCTTTATATGATTTGTGCTAAACAGCAGCTATAAGTTGTTCTAACATGCATGAAAATTTTACAGATGGATTCCTTGAATTTTTCTGATAATTTTTCATATATAAATTATTTAATTTGGAGTTACGGTTAATTTTCTATGATTTTTAGAAGTTTTAGCTATTTTCTGGAATTTCCTGAATTTTAATAAATCCAGAAAATACTTATTGCGTCAGCATTGCGTCACTATGACGTCAGCAGGTCAACAGACGCTGCTGGTGGTCAAACCTGACCAGTGGGGCCCACTGGTCAGTGACCCAGTCAACTAACTAAGTTAGTTAGCCCTAACTAACTGGGCAGGGCCCACTAGTCAGTGACTATAGTAACTAACCTAACTAGTTAATTAGTGCTAACTGGAGTAATTAGTCGGGCGGGCCCGCAAGTCAGTGAGAGAGAGGGGGAAGTCAAACCGGGCAGTGGGGTCAAACCACGCCGGTCAACGGGTTAGCGGTCGCCGGCATATAGCCGCCGGCGACGACAGAGACGGCGGGGCGGCTCGGAAATGCTCTACAGGGCACCGTTTGATGCGCGGGGAGCAGCTACGGGAAGAGGGTGGAGTGGCGCATCCAACTGTGGCAGTGGCGGAGGCTGGGGTGGCCGGAGTTGTTGCCGGCGACGACCGTGGCGGCTGCCGGAGCTCGGGCACCGACGGTTAGGCGCTACGGCGCGTTTCACGAAGAACTGGTGGGATCTGCGGCTTCCTGAGGAAACGCTGAGCACGCCTACGTGCTCTGGTGCGACGTGCGGGGGTTGCAACCGCGGCGGCGACATGGCCGGCGGCGGGGAGCGCTCAGCTCCGGTGGTTGATGCGGCTAGGGGGCGAATTAGGCAACGAGGCATGAGGGAAATGATGCAGCGGCTCACCGCGGTTCTTCTGGTGCTGCTGGCGAGGCAGGGGAGGCACGGGGTCCGGCGAATCGACGGCGGGGATCACCGGCACCCGAGGTCGGAAACGGCAGCGTTGGAGATGCAGCAGAGCTTCTGGCGCCGCGTGACTCGATGGAGAGGACGACGACGTCGTGGCGGAGCTCGGGATCAAGTCGGAGAGGTGGGGCAGTGGCTGTGGGTGCGGGGTTACGGCAGCGCGTCCATGGAGGCTTCGGCCATGGCGGGGGACGGGCGAGGAGAGGCGTAGGGGGGGCAAATGGGGTGTCGGCGAGGTCGGGGCGACGACCAGGAGACGATCCACGTGGCGCAACGGCGACCAGGGCGATGCAGAGAGGCTGGGTGGTGCGTGGCGAGCTCGGGCGCGCCATGCTCACCTCCCTGCCTGCTCTAGCAAGGGGAAGCAGCTGGCTGGCACGGGCCAGCACAGTGCTGGGCCGGCCAGTGGGTTGCCAGGTAAGTGGCCAGGTAAAACTCTCTCTCTCTCTCTTTCTGTTTTAATTCTGTTTTCTATTTTGCAGGTTTGTTTTGAATTTGGTTTTGAAACCAATTCAATTTATTTTGCTTCTGACAATATTTTTAGGAGCTAAAAGAATTAAAACAATGCTCCACAAAAATATTTCAGAATTATTGGACCTATATTTATTTAACAGTAGATATAAGTCCAATTCAAATAGCTATTGATTTAATTCAAATACCCAAAATAAATGTTTCTGAGATACCGAAAATATTGGTTTGGATTTTACCTCTTGCCAATATTTCCAGAGGATAACAAGAACATTTTCTTGGACTTATTTGAAGCAATTTTTATCTTGATCATTTTTTTAAAGGATTCTGAGGCTTTGAAAATTCCTCAATTCAAATTTCATTTGAATTTAAACATGATGCTGCAACCAAGCTAGTCCAAGGCCAGGGTAAAGCTAGGGATGTGACAACTCACCCCTACTAAATAAGAATCTCGTCCCGAGATTCAAGTCGTGAGGTACGGTGAAGGGGGAACGCAAACTAGTATAATCTTCACGATCCAGGGTGCACTTCATAAGAGCGTTGATTCGATCACCATCATTGTCTCGAAGTCTTTCTCTGAGAACTCCAACTAACATGACAAGAAGAGGAAAGGAAAACTCTAGAAGAATTAATCTTCTCAAAGAACGAACAACTCAGGATTAACTCACGGAATGGGACATAGCAACATCTCTCGAGCTGAGAGACGAAGCACAGATCTGAAGAAATGGAGTGAGACAGATGATGAGGGTTCACTAGGTAGACAACAACTTCACGCTTAAGGTGGTAATCGGTTTTCAACGTAGCGAGGAGTTGAATTGCCATGACACCATAACGATGCACCTTAGGGAAGGTGACTCGTAGATATATCCCCTTAAGTGGCAAAAAGAATTACCTTTGATTCAAAGATCATTGAAACTCTTTATACCAGCCTAAGGCAATCACAAGCGATCATTTGGAGGGGGTCGGTAGAATGGCATACTCGGACTTGGATGATGTGGATTACCTTGTTGAAGACAACGTAATGGATGAATTTGCTTATCACCGGAAATGGAAGAGACCCATGGTAGAATGACACATTGACGGTGCAAACTGGGAACAAAATGCAAATGATGGGAATGATTCTAGTAACTGGGGAGAGGCTTAACAATAGAGAGTTATCCCACTATTGAAATGGTTATAGCATAACCGAGGAAACTGAGAGCGCTATACAGTTAATGCCGACGATCAAACCTAGCACTTGCGCGTGCTCTCAAGAACTTGAGCAATTCCATAATCATCAAGGTTTTACCAACATCCGTGTCAAGGGTCCGGTAACACAACTTACTACCATGATGAATGGTGATGGAGGATGCAGATGCAAAGGAAGATAACACCTTCTCAGATTTCACCCTTGGCGGGGCCAAGGAAATAAAATCTGGATGATCGACCGAGAGACATTTAGCACTCCGCTTCTAATGTTCTCCTTGATGTGCTAGTGTAACCCATTCATAGATATGGTTTGATATCTAGAACATCAAGTAAAAGGTCGGACTTTGGGAATACAAAAATCCATAGGGCAACTAGGGAGTAAACCCTACGAAATCCCTATGGGGGGGGGGGTGGCCAACTTCATCAATCAAGATATTATAATAACAGGTTTTCCGGCTGGGTGTGTTGGCCACGACATCCACTTTACCGGTTATCGCGCGACCAATATTATAATTCTTGGGAAATATTCCAACCATCATATCTGCCTGAGATTCAGATCTGGTTGGTGTCAGGATATTCCAGACTCATCGAGTCTAGGAAGAAAAACAGAAGTTTGCAACACAAATCGACGAGATGACGTTGCGAAATTCTCAGGAAATGAACTACGATAGCAAGCTCCAAAACATGAGCTGGTTCTGCTACAAACATGTGAACACGTTGTTCGAGACAAGCATGCCCACATGGTAGTCTTACAATAAAACACTACCGAGTTCTGGTTGGGAACCATAATCGAGGATATGGAAGTCTTGTGCATGACCTAGGATTAGCACATCAACTCCTTTTCCGTGAACAAAACAATCAGTGGCTTGGTGTGCTAGGGTATACATATGGAATGGATGTTGCAAGTCTCCGAACCACCGAATACTTCGCACGTATGCATGACTGATTTGGGATGATTCCAAAGGAAACAACATTGACTTTCTCGAGTCCACGGCGGCAACTTGCATCCAATGCACATGAACTGGAGGAAGTCACTTCTTACATCCGAACATATACTTCATGAGCTAGTATGAAGAAATGCTTTCAAAAGTTTCCAACACTAGCTTAATGTTCAACAAAATCATGGAGGAGATAAGGATGTTGTCAATGGGCTCAACAACAATTCATCTAGGTTTCCTTTTAAAAGGAATTCCATAGTTAAGTGAACACGGTGATAGCATTGGTCAGACCAAAGATGTAATGGTGTATGCTCGAGGGATCAACCACGAATAAGACAACATTACGAGCATCGTTGGTACTAATTTGATTTGACGATAGCCCACACTCAATTCAAAGGATTGATAAGACAGTAGGTCCAGCAACTGATCACAGGGACCAATCGATGAAGATATCATCTTTCTTCAACACACACTACACGAGGATATCCCTTTGGAACGAACTAAGTCAGGCAAGCTTTTATCTTCCAACTCTCCAAGTTGTTGTCTAGATTAACCAACTAGCTCAAGGATATCCATCACAGATTCTTGGAGAAAGGGTGGTTCACAAGAAACCAACTTGATCACGAGCTCAACATAACAGTCAGGTGACAACCTGGTAATACTTCCGAGAAGACATCCAGAAAATCACGAACCACCGGTATGTTACTAAGCTCGAGAACAATCTCGCTTTTGAGGGCAAGACGATATGATCAAATGAGTGAGGACTTGACAAGATCCTAACTCATCAATTGAAGGGTGCACCGAAATAAGGACTAGGTAGCACGATCAGTCTTAGAGGGATGATTTAAAAACCAACATGCTAAGATTGAAATTATTATCCTTTAACTACCAAGCAACGAGGTTGCTGGGAGTATTGATTTCACACACCACGATTCACTTGTCGACATTCCGGTTACGATAACACAGGAACCGAGGAATGAACAATGATGGCGAGAAGTATCACTGTGTCAAGAGTTCATAGGATGGTGTGCAATTCCTACAACAATCTCGATATAAAATATGTAATACTCCAAGGTAGAGCAGAACAAAAGCTGGATTAGCAATTCGATCTGCGGAGCACAACTTATTTGACCCAATCCTGGATAGGGAAGGGGTACTGGAGTTTGTTTCTCCTAGTCATTCCGCGATAGAATGGCTTGACGGACCACAAGAGTAATAGGCATCGATAAACGAACGCACGCATACTCTTGACTATCAATTGATAGACGAAGATCAGTAGACAACTAAAGAGGGACAACTCAAAGGAACATATAACTTTCTGAGTTGTGGATGCATAGATTAGTATGTCGAATCAGGTTCAACAGGTTTCTTCCGGATAATCCACGCGGAAAGGTAGAACTGGCAGAGTCATAACATAGAATCGAGAACTCATCAAGAGCACTCTGGTTGTGATCGTTCAGTTCAACGAGGAACTTCTGCCATAAGTAGTTCATGGTATTTGGAAGAAGGATGTACCACGAACCTCGAGGACTATCGCAAAGGTTACTAATATCCTAAAGGAACTAGCAAACCCTATCAACATGAAGTAAGTAGAGTGAATCTTGGGTTCAAGAACCCAGGAATAGAATACCTACTACTAAGTGGCATCACGGGATGCTTTTGGGGATAAAGCCAGAATCATCACACTAGGACACAAATCATGGCTAGACCACTAGATGATCCCCTGAGACACCTAGGGTCATAATAATTATTCCAACATAAAGATCGGGGCAGTAGAATACCTCAACTCAACAATTAGTGTGATTAAGCTGGCATAAAGGAGCATCGAAACCAAAGGGAAAGGATTTTGCAAATGCATCAGACTATTTAGAAACCTGGAATGACTCGGACAGCATAACGGCTGTAAATGCTCAGAAAAGATTTGAGACATTCACAAAAATGGTGGCATAACCACTCAGAAGCACAATATCAAGGTTCCGAGATCAACAATTAACATACGGAAGTAGTAGGAACTGAACTGAGACTTAAACCCAACAATCTTAAGTCTACGGATTAGTAATACATGATCCTGATAGAAAGAAGAGATAGCCTAGTTCTTAATCCCCGTAGAAGAGAAGATGATGACTCAGATCAGAAGGCCATGAGGTATAAGGAGTAAAAAGAGCCTTACGTTCCATCCCACAATCAATTCCCTTATATAACTAAAGAATTTCTAGACTCAACTTCGACCAGTTTGGCTTGGTAATCCTACAGGCAGTCAAGCTCTGATACCAACGCTGTCAGGACCCCGACTCAATGCCACATCGATCTAGCATGTAACACCTCATATCACTTTGCGGCCTCACGCACGGTATTCCCACGGGTGTCGCCTTACCTTAGCCCGGTACCGTTTGCGCCTTTTGGCACACGTATATGACGGTGTCGCTAGCATCCATATGATAAGGAACCCGGGCTGACATGGCTAGTCATAAATCCAAAGTGGCACAGACTTACAGGGACAGGCATTCATGACCCAGCATCGAAAGTGTCGGTCATCAGCGAGTGAATCCAGGCTGTAGCACTGGGCTAGCAGGACTCCGGTGAACCGGGCTGTAGCGGGCTAACAGGACTCCGATATTCATCGCGTGACATTTCCCCGAAGGGACAGACACAGGAACGAAGAAGGACACATGCCGGCCAGCCTAAGTGTTCCGGAGCAGTAGCAAGCTACCATGGCTCGGTGGAACACTAGGAGACATTTCCCGGTAAGAGAGGCTACTAAAGATAAACAACTAGATGGTCAGATCCCACACATACCAAGCATTTCAATAGCATACACACAATATGCTCGATATGTGCAAGTACAACATGGCATCACAACATGACTCTACGACTCAAGTAATTTATTCAATAGGCTCCGAGGAGCGAGATATTACAAACATGGGTCTCATGACCCAACAATCAGAGCGTACAAGTCAAAGCACAAGCGGAAGCTATCATGTCTGGGTACAGACATCTATAACTGAAAAAGGCTGAGAAGCCTGACTATCTACCAGATCCTGCCGAGGGCTCAAGATCGTAGCTGAGGTAACAAGCTAAACGTCGAAGACCACGCGGAATTACTAGTGAGACTGAAGTCTCTCTGCAAAAACATAAAATAGGCAAACGTGAGTACAAATGTACCCAGCAAGACTTACATCAGAACTATCTACATATGCATCATTATCAACAAAGGGGTGGTGGGGTTTAACTGCAGCAAGCCAGCTATGACTCGGTGGCTATCCTAAACTACGACTGCAAGCAACTCTTTTGAGGTGGCGCACACGAGTCCACATATTCACCATATCAATACACCACTATGGATCCGCTCTCGTTCCCCTACGAGAACGCCATCCATAGCACTCACGCTTATCTTGCGTATTTTAGAGTATCCACTTTCACTTGTCTATGAACTGATATAAGCAACCCAGAAGTCCTTTTCCGCGGACACGGCTATTCGAATAGATCATATTAACCCTGCAGGGGTGTACTTCTTCACACACGCTCTCACCACTTACCGCCGTTTACACGACATGTACTCGGCAACCTTCAAGCGGAAGCCCAACGTGGGTGTCGGCCACGGCCTGCCTAAACACTCAAGGCTCTAGTCCAGGTTTATCGCCTATTCGGGTTCCATCCATGAGGAGATCCGGCCGGAGTTTCGCTCACAGCCCCAAACGATGTGAACAGGGTTCCGTGACACCAAACGGGCGCCCGGTTTACCCGGCCACGTGCCTACCGCATCACAGCCCACCCCTACGGTCAGCGCTGCGCACGGCCTCCAGCATACTACAAACACCAGAAACTACTTGCAACTCCTGGACAGAGGACAAGGGTGATCAAGAAGCCGAGAGGGTCCATTGGTTTCGGGCCCAATGCGTGGTAGTAGCTGAATCATGGATCACAAACACAGAAATCAGTTCCTGAGGACGGCTGCAATGAGACAACCCACCATGTACTCCTACATGGCCTCTCACCGCTACCTTTACCAAATCGTGTTCACACACTTAGCTCACACACAGTAGGACATGTTCACACGCCTCTGATTCATCCCCGATGAATCAGACCTGACTCGACTCTAAGCAGTAGCAGGCATGACAAACAAACATGAATGAGTAGGCACAACAGGGCTCAAACAACTCCTACTCATGCTAGTGGGTTTCATCTATTTACTGTGGAATGACAGGTCATGCAAAGGATAAAGGGGTTCAGCTACCGCAGCAAGTAACAGATGAATCGATGTTGTCCTAATGCAGTAAAAGAGAGCAGGAGCGAGAGAGTGGGATTGTATCGGAATGAACAAGGGGGTTTTGCTTGCCTGGCACTTCTGAAGATAACATTGAGTCTTCATCAGTGTCAACGATCACATCATCGGTATCACGTCTATCGAGAGGGGACAAATACCGGCAACACAGAAGGGAACACAATCAATGCAACGCACAATATGATGCATGATCATGACATGGCCAAATGAATGTGTTTTGAGCTAATGCAACTAAAACCAGATTAAATGAAGTTGGTTTGAATCCAAGATTCAAATTCAAACTCCATATGTGGATATTTAAATGCCCTTTATATGATTTGTGCTAAACAGCAGCTATAAGTTGTTCTAACATGCATGAAAATGGTACAGATGGATTCCTTGAATTTTTCTGATAATTTTTCATATATAAATTATTTAATTTGGAGTTACGGTTAATTTTCTATGATTTTTAGAAGTTTTAGCTATTTTCTGGAATTTCCTGAATATTAATAAATCCAGAAAATACTTATTGCGTCAGCATTGCGTCACTATGACGTCAGCAGGTAAACAGACGCTGGTGGTGGTCAAACCTGACCAGTGGGGCCCACTGGTCAGTGACCCAGTCAACTAACTAAGTTAGTTAGCCCTAACTAACTAGGCAGGGCCCACTAGTCAGTGACTATAGTAACTAACCTAACTAGTTAATTAGTGCTAACTGGAGTAATTAGTCGGGCGGGCCGGCAAGTCAGTGAGAGAGAGGGGGAAGTCAAACCAGGCAGTGGGGTCAAACCACGCCGGTCAACGGGTCAGCGGTCGCCGGCATATAGCCGCCGGCGACGACAGAGACGGCGGGGCGGCTCGGAAATGCTCTACAGGGCACCGTTTGATGCGCGGGGAGCAGCTACGGGAAGAGGGTGGAGTGGCGCATCCAACTGTGGCGGTGGCGGAGGCTGGGGTGGCCGGAGTTGTCGCCGGCGACGACCGTGGCGGCTGCCAGAACTCGGGCACCGACGGTTAGGCGCTACGGCACGTTTCACGAAGAACTGGTGGGATCTGCGGCTTCCTGAGGAAACGCTGAGCACGCCTACGTGCTCTGGTGCGACGTGCGGGGGTTGCAACCGCGGCGGCGACATGGCCGGCGGCGGGGAGCGCTCGGCTCCGGTGGTTGATGCGGCTAGGGGGCGAATTAGGCAACGAGGCATGGGGGAAACGATGCAGCGGCTCACCGCGGTTCTTCTGGTGCTGCTGGCGAGGCAGGGGAGGCACGGGGTCCGGCGAATCGACGGCGGGGATCACCGGCACCCGAGGTCGGAAACGGCGGCGTTGGAGATGCAGCTGAGCTTCTGGCGCCGCGTGACTCGATGGAGAGGACGACGACGTCGTGGCGGAGCTCGGGATCACGTCGGAGAGGTGGGGCAGTGGCTGTGGGTGCGGGGTTACGGCAGCGCATCCATGGAGGCTTCGGCCATGGCGGGGGACGGGCGAGGAGAGGCGTAGGGGGGGCGAATGGGGTGTCGGCGAGGTCGGGGCGACGACCAGGAGACGATCCACGCGGCGCAACGGCGACCAGGGCGATGCAGAGAGGCTGGGTGGTGCGTGGCGAGCTCGGGCGCGCCATGCTCACCTCCCTGCCTGCTCTGGCAAGGGGAAGCAGCTGGCTAGCACGGGCCAGCATAGTGCTGGGCCGGCCAGTGGGTTGCCAGGTAAGTGGCCAGGTAAAACTCTCTCTCTCTCTCTTTCTGTTTTAATTCTGTTTTCTATTTTGCAGGTTTGTTTTGAATTTGGTTTTGAAACCAATTCAATTTATTTTGCTTCTGACAATATTTTTAGGAGCTAAAAGAATTAAAACAATGCTCCACAAAAATATTTCAGAATTATTGGACCTATATTTATTTAACAGTAGATATAAGTCCAATTCAAATAGCTATTGATTTAATTCAAATACCCAAAATAAATGTTTCTGAGATACCGGAAATATTGGTTTGGATTTTACCTCTTGCCAATATTTCCAGAGGATAACAAGAACATTTTCTTGGACTTATTTGAAGCAATTTTTATCTTGATCATTTTTTTAAAGGATTCTGAGGCTTTGAAAATTCCTCAATTCAAATTTCATTTGAATTTAAATATGATGCCGCAACCAAGCTAGTCCAAGGCCAGGGTAAAGCTAGGGATGTGACACCGCAGGGCTCAACGTTCTGTCCATTGAGACGTTGAACAACCTTCAAGTGCCATATGATCAACTTCAGCCTACCAAGCCTTTCTCAGGAGTTACTGATGGCTCCACCACCCCGATAGGGCAGGTCCGCCTCCATGTCATCTTCGGACAGCACAGCAACTACCACACCGAGCTCATTGACTTCAACGTCGCCCACATCCGCCTGCCATACAATGCCATCCTTGGGTATCCAGCCCTGGCCAAGTTCATGGCGGTGACCCACCACGGCTATAATGTCCTCAAGATGCTAGGAAGCGGGGGAATCATCACGGTCCCCTGCGAGGAAAGAGATGCGGTGTGCTCCCTCGAGCGCGCCTTCCAAGCTGCATCAATTGAGGACCCGGACAGCAAGGGCGAGAAACCTCTTGAGGCAGTCCCCAAGAAGAAGAAGACATCACCCAGCTCAAGTCCTCAGGAGGTTGGCATCTCAGAGGTGTCGCATCAGGATCCGCGCTCGTGCAAGGGATAGGAAGGCGCGCCCGGCGCCATCCTCGGGCAGGGCTCAGGGGCTCTCTTCTGGAGGGCCTCAGACTTTGCCAAAATCACGAGGGAGGCGCTTGGGCACCGCTTGGAGGCGTGCTTCGCACCACGTTTCCCTCAGGATGGCACAGGGCAAGGAAAGCCCAACCCTCACGAGTTCATCACCAAGACCACTCAGGAGCTTTAGGAAGCAAGAGCCATGCACGGCGATCACCGTTTGCGTGGCGTGGCTCCCCATCCACGCGAGGATAGTGGGCTGCGCGTCTGCATCAATGTCCTAGGGCTCAACCGAGCCGCATCTCAGGAATGCCCCTGGCCTTCGCACATGGGACGTTGCGAGGGTCTGCCGCACAGCTACGTTCGCATGCCTTTCGGCCTACCGAACGTGGCTGCCACCCACTAGCGCCATCTGTGGAGCATTTTGACGGCTCAGGAAGCTAGGCACCACGCGGTCCTAGCGGAGATGGAGATGGTCCTCGAGGAACCGCCTGGATCGTCAGAGACTCCCAAGGCTCAGGGCTCCGGTGGCTCGTGAGGGTCGGCCTCTTCACCGCGCATCTTCAGCTACTCCAACACCCCTTCTACAATGGTACCAGGTGACATCTTATAAAGTCCATTTCAGTTGGGAGCGCCCTTAGGGCTGCATCATTCCCAGGCTGCATGGGTCCGCCCCTGCGGCATGTATCCGTTTGCTTATGTCTTTAGTTTACCTTGCTGGGGGCGCCCCTCGGGCTGCATCATCCCCAAGCCGCTCGGGCCTGACCCAGTGGCATGTATTCTTCCTGAATTTACCTAAGCTGATTTGCTTTTCATGCTTAACCTGCCTGTGATCATCGCCTGCTCGATTGACACCTACCCCTAGAGCCATTCGCGCTGGCACGGCGCTTGTGCATGGGTCCGTCCCTGTAATGTCGAAAAGTCTGAGTGGTCGAGCTCTGACACGCGACAGCCCCGCGCGCGTCACCTCACCAGGCCCTCAGTGCCCTCACCACTCTCCTGGAGCAACCAATGGCCGGTCGGCAATCATAATGGCAACCCGTGCTTTTCTCGTGTTAGTTTGCAGGAACCTTCCGAGGTCTGAGGCGGGTGGCACCACGAGCTCTCTCTCTCTCTCTCTCTCTCTCTCTCTCTCTCTCCCACGCGATCCTCTTGCGCGTTAAAAGGGGGGCTCCTGAGCATCGCCACTCAGGATCTCTTACTGGCTCTCCAGCCCTAACCCCCTGGCCTTGTCCACGGCATCACGACATGCCATACCAACGGAGGCTAAGATTGCTCGAGGGACGGGACCTGAGGACGTAGAGCACGAAGGGGAGTGTGGGGAAGAATGGGAAAGCTCGCGAGGGCCTAACCTAGCTACACCACAGCTGCCGACGTGCAAGTCTGGCGCGACGCTAAGGAACAAGACCATATTCTTAAGATAAGTTTCACACGTGGATTAGCTAATCGATGCAGCGCAGAATCTTCACTTAATGCAGCTATGTGATGGCAACGTTGCCTTCCTTCCGCACCTCTCGGCGGCTGCTTGCATGCTAAAGGGACCTCCTGAGCATCGCGTCTCAGGGGCTCTTACTGGACCTCGGGCCGCTCACCTCCTGGCCTTTACCATGGCATCGCGACCTGGCATACCAGCGACGGCTGAAGCCTGCCTAGGGACCGGGACCTGTCAGCATAGAGCACCAAGTTGTCGTGAGGTTAGAAAGGGGGAACCAAGCCGGGACAGGACAAGCATTCACGCGATTTCATAATAAGGATTACATCAACAAAAGGCAACGCGGACCCTCTACATGTCCCCATGGGGCGTTTTCTCGATTCCTCGCAGGGAACAAAAGACGAGATTCCTATGGAGTTCTGACTACCCGCGCCTCCATGGCTGACGCCATCATCTACAGTGGGCCACGAGAGGCCGGCGCCAACCCCATCCAGATCACCTGCTGCGACGGCCTGATGCAGCCTCCTTGCTCCGAGCACGGCGCGAGCTCGGGGCACGTAGCTGTCATTGCTCGTCTCCGGTGTCACGAAGAGCTCGGGAGAGTCGCTGGACTCCCAAGTGTCGCTGCTGCTGCCAGAGGAGCCGATGGGGAAGCGAGCGGCAGGCCTAGCCCCTGCCACGTTGATGTCCTGACTGCCTCCTCTAGGGTAGCACTCCAGGCGGCGGCCTTCCACGTCAAAGACCTTGAAGAGCATCAGGGAGGCGCCATCGTATTCAATGTGAATCACGAGGGCGCCCCCCATTCGGCAGACCCGGGCAACCTCGCCCCAGCCTCGGGTCATGAAGACCTTGCCAGGAGCGACGACTTCGAACTCCGCTCTGCTCGCCGGAGCGCCACAGTCGGCATGTTGCAGCCAAAGCTCGAGAGGCCCCCTCGGCGGCATCTCAGCGGCGAAGAACAAAGGGAAGCGGATCCAGGTGCTTGGAAGCATCGCCGCGTGCAGCACGAGCTTCCGAGAGGAGTCCGCGGCGTGGACTCCAGGAGCAGCAGCATGCGCCGCCATAGATCATCGACCAAATCTGCGGCGTGGGCGGTGTCGCTCGCCATCCCTTTCTCCGAGGCCCTCGGCCTGGGCATCCAGGGGCAGCGGGAACCTAGGAGGTGGCCGCTCGCACCAATGCCTCGTCATCTCCAGCCTCGCAACCTCATCACGGCGACGCGGGACCAGCCGTTTCTTCAGCGGGAGCGGGTCAGGTCCCTCCCGGGGAGCCTTCCCCATCTCTTCGGCTGAGAATCTACGGATCAGCACCATTGGTGCCGAGGGTGGAGATGGAGCAAGGAAGGAGAAGTAGGCGGAGCAAGAAGAGATGGGCAATGGAGGCTCCCGCCCGCTGTATTTATAGCCCAAGGGAGGCCAACCATCGACCTCCACGATCGTAGGTAATGATAACTCTTTTATGCAGCAGGGACTCGTCAAGTCGTGCAGTTGGCGAAAGTGGAGACGCCCATGTCCAATCACTCGCCACATGTCGACCAAGGCCACAGGCTGTGGGGGCCCACGGCGCTCCACACTTGCCCTTTGGCTTCGCCGCTAAGCCAAGTCCGAGCATGCCTTGGGCCCGGGGCTACTGTTGGCATTCTGGGAACAGGGGTCCCTAGACTTGCCTGCCTGCAGTGTGCAGCGTGGCTCAACAAGTGGCCCAGTATGGCCCGTCTTCATCAACCAAGCACTCAAGAACCTCACGAGGGGCCAAGCCTCGTGGGGCGAACGACACAAGGCCTCCTCAGGGACGGCCTCACCAGGCAGGCAGCATCCGTGTTTCCTCTTTGGTGCAAAGGGGGCAAGCGCAGGCGCGGAGTACCGAGGCATCAAGCAAATGTTCCCTTATCAGTGCAACAAGACCAGGACCAGCAGAACAGCAGGACGGAGGTCATTGTGGATCCCAAGACGGCGTCATCACCAGTGACTTTGGCAGGCGAAGACCACCTTTAGTCAGGATAGCTTGTACTAGTTGTCCCCTTTCAAAATGGCCATTGTTGGATCCCTTCCCGCTCAATATTTGGGAAGAGGACCAGGGCCTCTATAAATAGAGCTAGCCACCATAGTAGGAGGACAAGTGAAGTTCATCCGCACGCCACACCAAATCAAGAACACCTCTCCTCGTGAGGCTGTTCTTCCTCTGTACTATTCATCATCAGTCCAAGAGGCAATCCACCACACCACACACTGGATTAGGGTATTACACCACAACGGTGGCCCAAACCAGTATAAACCTCGTGTCTCTTGTGTTGTTCATCGTGCTAGCTTAGAAATCACGACAAGGCCGAGGGCGTGTTTCGGTAGGGAGAGATCTTCATGCACACCCCAGTGTTCGAACCTTAAGGGTTTTGCCAGAACCCGATATCCGACAAGATCAGTCGGGAAGCACAGTGCTAGAATCCATTGAGATTTTTTTCAAACCTTGGTTGTCTGAAAGCACAATGACAGGTACCGAGTATTTCCGTAATCACTCTGGCCAAATTGTGTCTTTCACAAACTTGTTTTGCAAAATCTCAACCAATTCGAGGGCTAATGTTGGGGATACACATAACAGGTAGGCCCACGAAAGTTCAAAGTATCGTAAAGCATGGGGTCCACACAGCAGGTGGGTCCAGAAAAATCTCATTATGACATACTATCCATTCAGATGCATCGACGTACCATCCAATCGGACAACAGGCAACCACTCGACTGTATGACTCACTCGGGCGTGCGAAGAACAACAGTCGGCAAGGCAGTTGAAATGCAATCTTCATAGTGGAGGTTTCATAGTGGGCTGATATTATGGCATTGATGCTCTAATTTGTAACATAAGAGGTGAGGGGGTGGCGCACTCTATATAAGCGACCCCCAGCACATAGTTCGTGCAGGTTCTCATTCTTCCCCCTCTACTCTCTCGACAGTAGTCTCAGGACTTAGCTCTGGCATGGGGATCCGTTCTCCTCTCTGTCTCTCATTGTAATCCCCGGATGCATACCCAGATAAAACAAAGCCTCTCTGGAGCACAAGACGTAGGGCTGCTATCTCCACCGCGAGAGGCCCGAACTCGCTAAAACCACTATGTCACCCATCTGCATCTCGATATATCATGCTCCTTAACCCTATCCCTTATTATTGTCGGAATCATTCCCACGACAGCTGTTCCTATCTTAGCGGGCAACGTAGCCATCAGGCCTGGTGGGCGCGCATCCTCTTGATCCGTAAATGGACCAAGGAGGCGCTCGGTTTGCCTTGATGTGATGTCGAGCATCATGAGGGTCTAGGTAGTCGACAGGGTCCTTGCCATGATGGTGTGGTGCCGTTTGAGTGCAGAAATCTTCCCGTGTTGGCCTATCCTGCCCTCTTGGGGGTCAGTTAGGTTAGTCTAGACGTCTGCGTGTTAAAAGCATGTCATCCATCAGTTCTTTGTCGAATTCGGGCAACAAACAACTATGCGGGTAAGACTTAGGCGCACTATGGCGTCGTTCCTCGATCTTGCTTGACCGTGAGTATTTCGACCCATTTGTCATTCAAAGCGTCCTCATTGGCCTGCAGCAGCTGTTGCTTCTGCTTCACACTGCAAGTGGTGGCAACGAGACACCGTCTGAAGCGCTCTTGGGTGATGGGGTCTTTGAGGACAACATAGTCCTTGGTGTCGAGGCTCTCGTCCTCCACGGATTCATGCATGTAGTTGTCATCGACCCCTTCAAAGAGGTCGTCCGGGTCCTCTTCCCTGGGGATTCGTCCGGGGCTGACACGTCGCTCTAGGGAGGCTTGAAGGTCCTCGTCGGGATTATCGGCATCGCCGGATGTTGCCATGCCGTTGCCGATGGCGGCGTTATTCCCTGCGGTGTCCCCTGTGTTGCCCCTTCTGCGTCTATGCTGACGTCTCGGAGGGGAGTTGGGAGTATTAACCATGTAGACATCGTAAATAGATGTTGCAGTCCACTTGCCGATGTTAGTTTACGGCGAGGTGGTCTGTGGCCTCGTCATAGTCTAACACGTCTATTAAATCATCGAGCGTGGCGACTAGGTGGGTGGTGGGTGGGACATAAATTTCCATGTCATCGACTTTAAGTCCGATTTTGTTGTAAATCGAGGTTCTGTTGTTCGAGATCGACAAACTCTGGATTCGGTCAAGCATCTCATTGAGGCGAGATAACTCCTCAGGATTCATGGCCTAGTCGTAGGCCGGGTTAACTCTAAGTGGCATGGTGGACGGTCAATGTGTCTTCGGCCACACCAGGAGCCTGAGTGGATTCTAGATCAGTGATCGGGATCAGTTCTAAGCCCGATACCAAATTTGAAGCCGAGCCCTGACTTAAGTCAGAGCTGGGTGATGTGATGGAGCTATCCGAGGTGGTGGAGTTCAATCCCTCCGCACCTCCTGGTGTCAGAGGGCCTAATGCGTCGTTCTCAACGGAGGCCGGTTATGAAGTCAAGCTTGTGATGCTCATCTAGCCCTGAATCCGACCAGGCATCTAGCCTGATAGGAGAAGCTCACCGTGGGAATCTGTGGTGTACTCCAGCCCTCTGAAGGTTACAATCTGATCGGGGGCGTAGTTTTCGATGGTGTCCAGATGGCCCATTGCACAGAAAATCATGTTGTCGAACACAAAAATTTGGCCGGGAGCATACCCATCCCCACATCCACTACCGCATTTGACCTGCAGATGAGCCATCAAGCCTTTGCCGATCTCACAGCGGAACTCCTAATGAAAGCACCAGTGTCAATGTGAAATCTGGCAGACCTCGGGTGAAAGTGCAATCATGCCCTTACTCTTATTCTGATGTTGATGACAATATACTCATAGGGGACTAACAAAGTTTGTCAAGTATATCTCAGGTTTTAGTCCCCTCGGGATCATGTGTGTGTGGATTATGACTTTGGAAATATTTATCTTCCTCAAGAACGAAGAAACAAATCTACTAGCTTAGGTACCTTTTTATGCTTGTTCTTGAGTATAGGGATCCCGCACTATTAAGAGGGGAACATGGGGTCTCGCTAGAAGTATAGCTCAAATGATCTACTTTAGGATCTCATTTAATGTGCCTTGGTTCTGTCGGATGACTAACACATGTCGGATGACCGGTATTCACCGGACATCTGGTACCTCCTTTCCAGAGCCAAAACATCAGATATCCGGTCTCCACCGGACGTCCTGCTTCTCCCCAATAGTACAAAAACATCGGATGTCCGGGATCCTCCGGTCGTCCGGTACCTTCTATACTGAGCCAAAACATCGGACATCCGGGATCCTCCGGTCGTCCAATACCTTCTATACCAAGCCAAAACATAGAATGTTCGGTCCCTGTCGGGCGTCCGGTGTCTGCCGAGCCCTCGGTTGTCCGGTGTGTATCGGACGTCTGACGTTGCTATGCTGTTTTGGTCCCAACAGCCACTTATTGTGGCATACTATAAATATCTCTTTCCTATCCCATGGTAGAGTTGACCATTCACTTCAAACATCCTCGAGAACACTTTTTACTCTCTCTCTCTCTCACTCTCCTCCACCAAATCTTAGAGCCCTAAGGGATTTGAGAGCATTTGAGAGAAGTGATCAACACAAGTGATAGATCCAATCCTTCCCCTTCTTTGCACCAAAGGAATTTGTGATTTGAGCAAGCCTTGAACTTTTCCCAGCGTTCTTGTTACTCTTGGAGGTTGGAGACTCCTAGGCGGTAGGAGTCATTCGGTCAGGAATCGACCATTGTGATTACCCCCGGAAAGTTTGTGAGGGTTTGGAGACCACCCCAAGGCCTACCACTAGTGGTTGAGAAACGCCTTTGTGGTGTTGTCTCCAAGGGAGAATAGAGTGAGCCTTCGTGGTGTTGGTGTGCCTTCGTGGTAACATCCACCTCTCTAACGGTGACATAGCTTCCCTCCAAGGAAGTGAACATCGGCGTACATCCTCGTCTCTCAGTGTTGTGGTTATTCCAAACCCTAACTTTCCACTTGTGGTTACTTGTCTCCTAGTATTTAATTATATCATATTGTGCTTGCTTACTCACCTACTTGTGTTACTTGTTTACCTTTCTTAGCTCTTAGCATCCTACTTGCAAATTGTTAGGCTCACTTTCATATTCTGCATTATTCCCTAAAATTGCTAAGTAACAATTAAAATTTTTAATTGCACCTATTCACCCCCTAGGTCCATCTTGATCCTTTCAATTGGTATCAGAGCCTCGTGCTCTATTCTTGTGGCTTAACTGCCCTAGAGCGAGATGGACCCCAATGGGAGTCCCCTTGTTGCGGACCTGAAGGATAAGGGCGCGGCTTCATGGAAGTCAAGTCCTTCACTTCTGAGGATCTAGAATGGGCGCTTGCTAAGCAAAAGGAGGAGCATGATGCTTCTCTTGAGGCCTTGGTCCAAATGAGACCAGCCACATTGACCATGATGCTTGCACCACTTTCGGGTGGTGCGGCCTCGAGGCCAACTGTGCCTATTCCTTCACTTGGCCAACAACCTCCTAGTAATGAACACTCCAGTGTTCCTTGGCTTTATGCAAGACCTCAAATTGAGAAACCAAAGTATAACCCTCAAGGCAAACCTCCTTTACTTGATGACACTACCGATTTCGCTTTGTGGAGATTTGCTATGCAGGATCATCTTCGATATGGGAATGATGAGATGTCGGAGATTTTGGAATATGGTTACCTAGCTGTAGACCCGAAGAATCTTACACCAAGAGAGAGATATGACAAGAATCTCAATGACACAGGAACCATGTGCATAAGGAGAGGTATTCCTGACAAGCAAAGGAGACCATACATACACATCACAAGTGCCAAGGAATTATGGGATAGCATTGTGAGGACCAAGACCGGTAACTCCACTCTCCGGCTTTCTCAATATGAAATTGACAAGGGTCAATTGCAAAACTTTTGCATGGAGAAAATTGAATCTCCAAAGCAGCTCCTTGAGCATCTCATGACTCTCACCGCCGACATCGAGTCTTGTGAGTGTGACAAGACACAAGATGGATTCAACTTGACTAAGCGATTTCTCGTGGACAAGATGCTTCATGCTCTTGCTCCATATCATCACCAAATGGTGTGGGACATAAGACAACACCGTGGATTCAAGGAAATGACTCCGGATGACATCAGATATCCTTTCCAACTATTTGAAGAGTCAAAGGCAAATGCTACAAAACATATTTCCATGCATGGTACCTCAACATCAAAGACCAATCTTGCATGGATGGACAAGCATGTATGTGAAGAAGAGCAAAGTGAAGAAGAAGATGATGATGATGAAGATGGTGATGAGATTGACTCCGATGAGAGCCCTTCATATGAAGATATTGCTCTCTTTGTCAAGAAGTTTAGCACGGGAAAATTCAAGGGAAGATTCCAGAAGAAGAAAGTGAGAAAATACTACAACTGTGAAGAAACCAACCACTTCTCCAACGATTGCCCTTATGAGAAGAGAGAAGATAAACCAAGGATTCCCAAGACCTTTCCCAAGAAAAAGTTGCCAAATCCTTTGAACTCCAAGCTCAAGGAGAGAGATGGGAAAGCAAAGGTTGCTCATGAAGAATCTGATCCAGATGATGTTAGTGGTGTTGCTGGAGTAGCTCAAGATTCTCAACACACCTTGAGGCTAATCAACAAGAGTGGTGATGTTGTCACCTACAACTATATGAAAGGCTACAAGGGAAACGCTCACAAGTGCCTAATGGCAAAGGCCATGGTAGAAGATGGAGAGGACCAAAACTCTCCTAACAAGGTCAAGGTAACCACACGGTCAAACCCTCCTCTTTTCGCTCCTTCTACTCCTTGTGATGAGTATCTTGATGCGGAGGATAATTATGATGATGATGATGTAGATGATCCTATGCTTGCTAAACTAAATAAGTTCATGTGCTCCCTCAAAGGAAAGAAGCTCACTATGTTTCGTATGCTTATGGAGATGGTGAGTAAGCACACTGTCACCATTAAGGAACTCAAAACCCTAGTCACCGAGGAAAAGGAAAAATATGAAATCCTTGAGCGGAAAGTCCAATATGAGGAAGCACGAAATTATGAACTATGCTTGAAAATTGGTACAAACATTGATGGTCATGCTAAAGAACTTGCCTCCTTGAAAAAGACTAAGGACTCTTGGGAGGAGTTGATGAATGATAAAAGTAAGCTTGTGAAGTCTCATGCTTCTCTCCCTAAGTATTGTGAGCTTCTATCCGTGTCCCTCCGGACTAAGGAAGAAGATCTCACTCTTCTTACAAAGAGTTTTGAGACACTCAAGCTTACTTATCTTGAAACTCTAGCCAAGGCTTACTCTTCTCCTATTATCAATGTTGATGCTTGTACTACTAACTCTAGTGGTGACCTAGCATCTATTTTTGAGGAGAACCGCTTTCTCAAGGCTCAACTAGAGAAAGGACTCATGACATGTGCTCAAGGACAAAAGAACCTTGATGAGGTATTGAGCCAACACAATGAAGTGTTTGCCAAAGAAGGGCTCGGGTTTGACCCAAGCACAAGCAAGAAGAAGACGTCTTCTCAAAAGTGCACCACTCCTCTTAAGGAAACGTTTGTACAAGAAGGGCACAAGGAGAAAGGTAATGTTATGAGTGGGAAGGCCACAAGGGGCATGCCCACTCTCAACAAGCCGAAAGAGTTCATGCCTCCATCCTATGTGCTTCGTAAAACTAAGGATGGAGAAGTTTATGCAAAATTTGTTGGTCCTCTAAATGCATTCCGGTTTTATGCTATTTGGGTTCCTAAGACCCTTGTGACTAACTTGAGAGGTCCAATTTCAAAATGGGTGCCTCTAAGCAAGTCATAATTGTGTGTAGGTTGCCTTCTCTGGTGCAGTCAAATGGGTGATCGATAGTGGATGTACCAATCATATGACTGGAGATAGCACGTTGCTCTATGATTTCATGGAAGCTATTCAACCATTTATAGCATTATGTTTGGAGGAGGATCAAAAGGACAGGTACTCAGGTTGGGCAAGGTGGCTATCACAAATGACATGTCTCTTGCAAATGTCATGCTTGTCCAATCCCTTAAATACCATTTGCTTTATGTTCGTCAATTGGCTTCTGTTGGTTATGATACACTATTTGAACTAACTGATGTGAAAGTCTTTAAGAGAGATACTCTCGAGGTGGACTTTGTTGGCAAGTTGGATGGCAACCTTTACATGGTTGATTTCTCGAAAGAGAGCACATTCCATGCAACTTGTCTAATGGCCAAGGCCGACAAGGGGTGGCTATGGAAATGCCAGCTAGCCCATGTCAGCATGAGAAATCTTCAAGATCTCTTAAAGGGTAATCACATCCTTGGACTAACCAATGTCTCACTTGAGAAAGATCGTGTGTGTAGTGCATGCATAGCCAGGAAGCAACATCAATCAAAGCACCCACCCAAGAATATGGTATCCACTTCAAGGCCTTTGGAGCTCCTTCACGTGGATCTCTTTGGGCCTCCTTCATGGGATAGTCTTGGTGGGAAGAAGTATGGACTTATCATTGTTGATGATTACTCAAGATATACATGGGTATTTTTCCTCAAGTCCAAGGATGAGACGAAGATCACCTTCAATGATTTTGCCAAGCAAGCATAACACAAGTTTGACAAACAAATCTTGGCAATAAGAAGTGATAATGGCTCTGAGTTCAAGAACTACACCTTGGGATAATTTCTTAGTGATGAAGGGATTGAGCATCAATATTCCGCACCATACACTCCTCAAAAAAATGGTGTAGCTGATAGGAAGAACTGTACACTTGTGGAAATGGCAAGGTCCATGTCGGATGAGTACAAGTCACCACACAATTTTTGGGTTGAGGCTGTCAACACCGCACGTCATGCATCAAATCGGCTCTTCCTTCACACTATATTGGAAAAGACTCCATCTGAGCTCCTAACTGGGAACAAGCGAAATGTCAAGTACTTCCGTGTATTTGGATGCAAATGTTTCATCCTCAACAAAAGAGAACGGTTAGGAAAATTTCAATCCAAAACAATTGAGGGAATATTTGTTGGCTATGGATCAAACTCTTGCGCCTATAGGGTCTACAACAAATCAAATGGATGTGTTGTAGAAACTTGTGACGTGGTGTTTGATGAATTTAATGGCTCCCATGGGGAGCAAGTTGATCTAAGTGATGTAGGTGAAGAAGATTCTTCTCAAGATATTTTGACCATGGGTGTTGGTGACCTTCTTCCCATGGAACAACAACCTCATTATGATGAAGAAGAAGATGGAAGTTTCACACATCATCAAACCACTGAAACACCCATACCACCACAAGCCCCTATTGCTCAATTGATGCCCATAGTTCAAGTACAAGAAGATGATCAAGTCCCTCACCATGATCACCTTCAAGAGCAAGATCATCACCAAGAGCAAGAACAAGAAAATGCAATCATTGATGATGAACCTCAACAAATGCAATATGAAGAAGAAGATCTTCCACCACATGTTAATGATCCATATGTTGAGGATGTGGATGATGGGCATGAAATTGAACGTCGCGAAACCCTAACCTCCATCATGCCCCGAGTGGCCAGTCGTGTTGATGTTGATCAAATTCTTACCGGCATATCGGAAGGTAGAGTCACTCGTATGGATTTTCAAGAACAAGCAAGATGAGAATGGTGTAATTATCCGCAACAAGGCAAGGTTAGTGGCACAAGGGTACTCTCAAGTTGAAGGTTTGGACTTTGGTGAGACCTTTGCTCCCGTTGCCCTTCTTGAATCTATTCACATCTTACTTGCTTATGCTAATTTCAATGGTTTTACATTACATAAAATGGATGTGAAGAGTGCTTTCCTTAATGGTCCTCTACAAGAAGAAGTATATGTATCATAACCACCTGGGTTCGTTGATCCCGATCACAAAGAGTATGTGTATAAACTTCATAAGGCTTTGTATGGCCTTAAACAAGCACCTCATGCTTTGTATGATCTTCTTAAGAAGTTTTTACTCAATGATGGTCTTGTGAGAGGGGTGATCGATCCCACTCTTTTTACTAAGAGGGATAAGGGTGATTTGATCTTATGCCAAATCTATGTAGATGGTATCATTTTTGGTTCTCCTAACATGCATTTGTGCAAGAAGTTTGTGGCTTCCATGACAAAGAACTTTGAAATGTCACTCAATGCGGATTTGAAGTTCTTCCTCGGATTTCAAATACAACAATTTCAAGAAGGAATTTTCTTATCTCAAACAAAATACCTCAAGGATATTCTAGAGAAGTTTGACATGACAAATGCTAACCCATGTAAGACACCCATGCCAACAAAGATTGTACTCACTAAAGACACAAACGGTATCCCTTTCGACCCATCTATTTACCGCTCTATGATTTGTTCATTGCTTAATCTTTGTGCATCTAGACCAGACATCATGTTCAGTGTGTGCATGTGTGCTAGATTTCAAGCTTCCCCTAGGGAAAGTCATCATAAGGCAATTAAGCATATTCTTAGATACCTTGTTCACACCCCAAAGTTGGGCCTATGGTACCCCAAGGATGCTAAGTTTGATCTCATTGGGTATACATATGGGGATTGGGCTGGAGACAAAGTGGGATGGAAGTCCACCTCCGGTGCATGTCAATTTCTTGGACACTCCTTGGTAAGTTGGTCATCAAAGAAGCAAAATTGTGTCGCCCTCTCCACCGCCAAAGCTGAATATATTGCAACTGCCAGTTGTGCAACTCAATTACTATGGATGAGGCAAACTTTGAAGGGTTACGGTATCACCTATAGACATGTGCCTCTTCTACGTGATAAGAAAGTGCCATCAATATTGCTAAGAATCCCAAAGATCATACTCGCACCAAGCACATTGATATTAGGTATCATTTCTTGAGAGATCATGTACAAAAGGGTGACACTGATATTGCTCATATGTTGGTACAGATACGCAACCTGTAGACATTTTCACCAAGATTGGAAGAAGCAAGGTTTTGTCAACTTAGGCGTGAACTTGGTATCTTGGACTTGACAACATTATGTGAAACCTAGTACCCATCCATGCATTTACATAATGTCTTGTCTTGATGTAGGCATATGTTTAGGGGGAGACACCCAACTCATGAGCTCTCTCACCCTATATAATGCATAAAAAGAACCAACACTCTCAAAGTTACTATTGTTCCTCGAACTATGGTACTTTAAAATGATGGAGTTGTGTTTTTGTGCCCAAGACATTATCTTCGCGGAATCAAGACACACATACTCACACATGGTGGCCCTTGGCCACTTGCTCTCCCCAGAGAAGTAGTGCCTAATCATGTTTTGGGTTCATATCATGTGTGTCTAGTTGTTAATCTTATGGTGTCCTCTATGACTGTGTATCGATATACTTTTGTCTTCTACCCATTCCTCCATTATTGGTTCATCTAGATTTGTCTAAATGATTTCTGGCAAAACTTCTTGCCACCGGTCGTCCAACATTTATCGGACGTCCGATCAATCATGAGCTTCCGGTCGTCCGACACTGCTCGGTCATTCGGATGCACTACAAAAAAATACACTTCCGTGATGATACGTGTTTGTCACATTAGGTCGCATTTTTTGTCATGCATGTACATCCATGACGATTTTATGATAGAATCAAGATAGTCTTACCTGTGCTGTCATAGAAGTGTTCCATGACATTAACAAAATTATCATCACGGAATGTCCACTTCCACGATGATAAATTGCGCGTCACAGAAGTGCTTTCGTCAAGAGTGACCGACACGTGGCATCCACCATAACGGAACGCCGTTAAACTATTGGGTCGGGTTTTGGATCCGATAATCCGTTAACAGCCCGGACCAATGGGAAATTTCCATGTGTAAAATTCTTATTGGTCAGATGAAACACGTGTCAGCTCCTTAGTGGGTCTAATAGGCGCCTATGATATGTCGACATGTGCGACGGCCCACCACTGGCCCATTTAGCTTACAAAGCCAGCCCGTTTGACTTGGTCAAAAGTTAATGGGCTGGCCCATCAAAAGCCTGTTAACGGTCTCTTCACAAATAGCCCATTTTACGACCCAGTAACTCACGACCCGTTAGGCCCTAACGGAAATCAGCCCAACAACGTCATGTGGGCCGTCGAATATAACACCAGCCCGTTTCACTTTCAGCCCATGTATGGCCCACGACGTCTTTCGGCCCATATGAGGCCTTCGTATCTTTAGGCCCTTTAGAGGCCCACGGTGACTCTAGCCCATAATGAACAGTAAATTTCTTTGTACCCGTTAACGGCCCATGATTCACATGGCTGTTGAGGGAGTCCTAGATTAGGGGGTCCTCGGACAGCCAGACTATGTACTTATGCCGGACTGTTGGACTATAAAGATACAAGATTGAAGACTTAGTCCCGTGCCCAGGTGGGACTCTCCTTTGCGTGGAAGGCAAGCTTGGCAATTCGGATATGTAGATCTCCTTCTCTATAACCGACTCTATGTAACCCTAGCCCCCTCCGGTGTCTATATACACTGGAGGGTTTAGTCTGTAGGACAAGAACAATCATAATCATAGGCTAGCTTCTAGGGTTTAGCCTCTACGATCTCGTGGTAGATCAACTCTTGTAATACTCATATGATCAAGATCAATGAAGCAGGAAGTAGGGTATTACCTCCATTGAGAGGGCCCGAACCTGCGTAAACATTGTGTCCCCCGCCTCATGTTACCATTAGCCTTAGACGCACAGTTCGGGACCCCCTACCTAAGATCCGCCGGTTTTGACACCGACATTGGTGCTTTCATTGAGAGTTCCACTGTGTCGTCACAATAAGGCTTGATGGCTCCTTCAATCATCTGCAATGATGCGATCCAGGGTGAGGTTTTCCTCCGCGAACAGATCTTCATATTCAGCGGCTTCGTACCACGGGCCAACTCGCTTGGCCATCTGGAGCAGATCGATAGCTACACCCCTGGCCATTAGGTCAGGTTTGGAAGCTTGAACTATACTGCCGACATCCGCGGGGACTTGATCTTCGACGGATTCGAGCCCATGGCAGGTGCGCCGAACAGTCACGATGAGCATGACTTAGATCTTCCATCGGACGGTGTTCAGGAGATCACACCCGCGGTTGCCCCGGCTCTTAATCCGGAGCAGATCGTGCCATCCGAGGACGGGTGGATAGACCCCGCCTCGGAGGCCGCACACTCATCGGTGCTAGAGCCGAACACAGACTTCACCTCCAAAGAGATCTGTGTCATTGGACCCTCGGACTCGTCTCCGACCATAGGTTCCGAACCATGCGCATCCGTGCCTATCGAATCTGATTGGGCGCCGATCATGGAGTTTACCTCCGCGGATATCTTTCAGCACTCACCCTTGGGCGACGTGCTAAATTCACTGACATCTCTCTCCCTGTCAGGAGACTCTTGGCCAAACTATATCCGACTTGAGTGGGAAGCGGATGACAAAGAAATTTGTTTCCCACCCACCACCCACTTGGTAGCCACTGTTGATGACTTAACAGACATGCTTGATTTCGACACCGAAGACATCGAGGGTATGGATGAGGATGCTGGAGAGGAACAGGAACCACCGCCCGCGGGGTGGTGGACAACCACCTCATCATATGATATATATATATATGGTGGACACCCCCAAAGAAAGCGATGGCGATGAGGCAATGGAGGATAATCCCCTTGAGAAGCAATCTAAGCACCGGCATCATCGGCGCCGCTCTAAGCCTCGTCATAGCAAAAATAGCAATACCGGCACAAGAAAGAATAACGCTTCGAATAATGCCGAAGACGAAAACAATCCCGCCCAGCCAGGCTTCGAGCAGGTCGAGCGGGAGGATGGGCAAGCTAGCCCTAAGGAACAGGCAATGGATAGAGAATCAGAGGATGACAATTACATTCCCCTCTCCGAAGACGAAGTGAGCCTTGGCGATGAAGAATTCATCGTGCCTAAGGATCCCGTCGAGCAGGAGCGCTTCAAGCGCCGGCTTATAGCCACTGCAAAAAGCCTGAAGAAAAAGCAGCGGTAGCTTCAAGCTGATCAAGATCTGCTAGCTGATAGATGGAGTGAGGTCCTGGCAGTCGAGGAATACGGACTCGAGCGCCCAACCAAAAGTTACCCAAAGCGTAGGTTGCTACCTCAACCCGAGGAGGAGGCATTAAAGCCCACACTACCAGCGCAGGATGCGGCTAACCGGCCACCTCGTGGCCGAGACAAAGTAGTGTATCAGCCCGAACACCAGCCCGCACCCCGTCGCCAATCAAATAAAAACACTAAGGCCCGCGGGCTACACACAGGACCTACGAGACATATTGGAAAACAAAGAAGGACAGTCAAGATTGATCTACGGATCACGGGGGCGCGCCCCAACGCGTGATGATGACCGTCATGCCGGATATACTAAAAGCAAATCCGGTCGGGCTGAATACAACAGACCAGACTCATTTGAACTATGTCGTGATGTAGCCAGGCATAGAGGCGCCGCACACCCCCTATGCTTCACTGATGAAGTAATGGATCATGATTCCAGAAGGGTTCAAGCCCGTGAACATTGAATCATATGATGGTACAACAGACCCCGCGGTATGGATTGAAGATTTCCTTCTCCACATTCACATGGCTCGCGGCGATGATCTACATGCCATCAAGTACCTCCGACTAAAACTCAAAGGACCGGCTCGGCATTGGATGAATAGCCTACCGGCAAACTCCATTGGCGGTTGGGAGAACCTGGAAGACGCATTCCTTGACAACTTCTAGGGCACTTATGTACGACCCCCGGATGCTGATGACTTAAGTCACATAACCCAACAGCCCGGAGAGTCAGCCAGGAAATTCTGGACTCGGTTCCTAACTAAAAAGAACCAAATTGTCGACTGTCCGGATGCCTAAGCCCTAGCGGCCTTTAAGCATAACATCCGCGATGAGTGGCTCGCCTGACACCTTGGCCAAGAGAAGCCGAAGTCCATGGCAGCCCTCACGACACTTATGACCCGCTTTTGTGTGGGCGAGGACAGCTGGCTGGCTCGCAGCAACAGCACATCAAGAAATCCTGGCACTTCAGATGCCAGAGATAACAACGGCAAGCCCCAACGCAACAGACATAAGCGTCGCAACAATGGCGACAACGCCGAAGACACGACAATCAATGCCGGATTTAGTGGCTCTAAGTACGGTCAGTAGAAAAAGCCATTCAAAAGAAATAGTCCAGGCCCATCCAGTCTGGACCGCATACTCGATCACTCATGTCAAATTCACGGCACCCCCGATAAACTAGCCAACCACACCAACAGAGAATGCTAGGTGTTCAAACAGGCCGGCAAGTTGAATGCCGAAAACAAGGAAAAGGGGCTGCATAGCAATGACGACGAGGAGCCCCCGCCGCCGAACACAGGAGGACAGAAGAAATTTCCTCCTCAAGTGAAAACGGTAAACATGATATACGCAACCCATATTCCCAAGCGGGAACGGAAGCATGCACTAAGGGACGTCTATACGATGGAGCCAGTCGCCCCAAAGTTCAACCCATGGTCTTCTTGTCCGATCACGTTCGTTCACAGGGACCATCCAACCAGTATCCGTCATGGCGGTTCAGCTGCGTTGGTCCTCAACCCCATCATTGACGGATTCCACCTTACAAGAGTCTTTATGGATGGTGGTAGCAGCCTGAACCTGCTCTATCAGGATACAGTGCGCAAAATGGGCATCGACCCCTCAAGGATCAAACCAACCAAAACCACCTTTAAAGGTGTCATACCAGGTGTAGAGGCATGTTGCACAGGCTCAATCACACTGGAAGTGGTCTTCGGATCCCCGGACAACTTTCGAAGTGAGGAGTTAATCTTTGATATCGTCCCTTTCCGTAGTGGCTATCATGCACTACTAGGACGAACCACATTTGCTCGATTCAATGCGGTGCCACATTACGCCTATCTCAAGCTTAAGATGCCCGGACCTCGCGGGGTTATAACAGTCAATGGAAACATAGAGCACTCCCTCCGTACAGAGGAGCACACTGCAGCCCTCGTAGCAGAAGTACAGAGCACCCTCCTTAGGCAGATCTCTAACTCGGCAATAAAGCCCTCGGACACTGCCAAGCGAGTCCGAAGTACTCTGCTACAGGATCGTTCGAAGCTAGCCTAGCAATCCAGCCTCCGTCCTAGTCCCAGTCAAGCGGTGAACTTTGTACCGCGCGTATATAATTACGCACTTAAAATACCATGGGCATAGGCGGAGGCACAGCTACAATGCGGCTCAACCGCCCAGGACCCATACACTTTCATCCTTTTCTTTCTTTCAGGTCCTTCTCTTCTTGAGGTTCTTCCAATAATCCGGTTATCGGACCCATCACGGGACGGAAACACCAAGGAGGCTAGAAGCTTTGACGTACAAGGGAATCCCCAGGTGGTATCTGATAATGATCGCTATACCTATTTTTACATACCCACATGCAGCTCGCCTTTGGTCAGGTCATGTCAAATAGTCCTATTTTGCTTATCGCACTACTCGTATACCTACGCCTTGACATATTATTCAAATAACAATGGAAAATAATGTACATCATCAGCTTATTATTACATTTCTTTATCTTTTTCCTAGACTGCTTATTTATTAAAAATTGCACCCATACATTCTGGTACGTTCAAACCTCCAGGGGCTTCAGTGTACCCCATAACACGGCAAGAAAAGTCCGAACACTTTTGACAGTATGGCACCCCGAACTTATAGCATTATATGCATCAGCTCCGAATCATGTCTTGGGTCAATAGTTGGGTTTGCACAACTCCCATGTTTTGCTGCCTTACGTTCCACTACATCGGCTAAGGTGGCACAGGGAGAACTACTGCGATTGTGTCCCGGTTCTTCTGGACGAGCACCTCAGTAGAGAAAGCCAAAAACTGACTGTCATGATGCGGCGAGAGCTGGTCGCTGTTCGAGAGGTTTCAAATCCTTAAACATTTTTTCCACTTTGGGCGAGGAATCGGCCTTGTCCGATTTAGGCGTGCATAGCGCCCCAAGTTCGGCCTTCCGAATACCAGGGGCTACGCCAAAATTTAAAATTATAGACTTATATGGCAAAGTGAGAGTGATAAAGTTGTATAGTCCGATTGCCTTGTTCGTTGCGCTAAACACCTCCTTAAAGGACCAAATTTTTTGGATAAAGAGTGTTTAGATTTATCCCGGACACCCCAGTACTAGTTACATGGGGGCAGAAGCCGAAGACTGGCCAACTCTTAGATTTTATAAACGGCCGCACAGAAGGTAATATTTTAAATCAACAAGCATTATATAGCACACATGAACTCGTTTCCATATTACAGGATCACATGAGTACATTCATTCAAATATTACATCCTTAGCACATTCCTTCGCCACAAGGCGGGCGCCCTTCAGGACACCATCATAATACTTTTTGGGGTGGCGGTGTTCCTTGCCCTTTGGCGGCCCCTCCGTCACCAGCTTCTCGGCATCCATCTTCGCCCAGTGCACTTTCGCACGGGCAAAAGCCGTGCGTGTACCTTCAATGCAGACTGACCGCTTTATGACTTCAAGCCGCGGGCAGGCATTTACAAGCCGCTTCACAAGGCTGAAGTAGCTGCTGGGCAGGGGCTCGGCAGGCCACATCCGGACTATAAGGTCCTGCATGGCCAGTTCGGCCGCCTTGTGCAATTCGACCAGTTGCTTAAGCTGGTCGCTCAAAGGCATCGGATGTTCGGTCTCAGTATATTGAGACCAGAACAACTTCTCCGTTGAGCTCCCTTCTTCGGCCTGGTAGAACTCCCCGGCATCCGATATGTTGCGCGGCAGATCTGTGAATGCTCCTGGAGAGCTCTGAATTCGGGTAAGTAAAAGGAAAGTCTCCTTCACATGCTTGCTTTGCATAATGAATGCCTTAGCCGCCACTACCTTATTGGCCGCTTGAATCTCCTGGAGGGCCTTTTGGCTTCAGCCTTGGCATCTTGTTCACTCTGGAGGGCCTTCGCAAGCTCGGACTCTTGCGTCTTAGAGTCACGTTCCAAGGACTCGTATTTTTTGACGAAATCCTGGAGCTCTTGCTGGACCTCGTCGACTCGGGCCTCTTGTTTCTCGCGCTCGGCGCGTTCCTTGGCTGCTTTGTCTTCGGCCTCGGTCAGCACCTTCTTAAGGGTCGCCACTTCGGTCGTGGCCCCTATTAAAATTCATGACGCTCCTATTAGCGCCGACAATTTTTTCTTTATAAATATACAGACGGGGTATTGTGTACCTTTGTTTTCCTCGAGCTGCCTCTTCACAAGGCCAAGCTCTTCCTTGGTCCGCTCCAGGTCCCGCTTTAGTCCGGAGACCTCCGCAGTACGAGCGGTAGCGGCCAGCAGCAACGCCTGCTTATCCACATAGACATATTCTGATTAGACTCCTGCGGATGTTATTTGATCCTCTGTTCGGCCTTTCATTTTGAACACCAAACAAAGCATCAGGGGCTATTGTCTACATGGTGATACTTCCTTACAAATTTATTACTTACCTCAAAGCCTGTTAGGAGGCTGGCGCAGGCTTCAGTCAATCCGCTTTTCGCAGATCGGACCTTCTCAATCACCATACTCATAAGAGTACGGTGTTCCTCATCAATGGAAGCGCCCTAAAGCGCTTCCAGCAAGTTGTCTGATGCCTGTGGATGGACAGAGGTCTTCAGCACAGGCGGCTCACCCCCCTTAGCGAGGGGATGCCTGCCTGAATCCGGAACCACTGGAGGTTTCGGCGCAGTATCCGGCTGGGGGCCAAACTTGTTGCGGCCCCCGTCATCAGAATCCATGGGGGTCTTCCCCCATGTGCCCGGCGTCTGGGATTTCGCCTTGGGGCGTCTCCAGAACTGTCTCCCCTTGGTCTGGTATCCTTTGAGACAACGGGCCAGGGGGAGGTAGCCGCCGGGAGTGAATCGCCATTCATCGCCGACTGGCCCAAAGACCCATCCGAGGAGGATACATCAATGTGGGCTTTGGACGGACTGCACGATCGTATTTGACATGATAAGAAGCAATAAAGCAAAACATACCAGAAGTATTATAGTGTCCAGATACTTACGACTTCACCAGGGGCTTGTCCCTAGGCAACCACTCCTCATCCCTGTAGGCGGCTGTTGTGGAGTGGTCCAGAGGGAGGGTCTTTCCCTTCCTGGACCCTTCGACCTCCCCAGACGGGGCGGCCTTCCTTTTCTTTTTCCCCCTGGTTGGGGGGGGGCTTTCCTCTTCCTCCTCCCCGTTTTCGTTGGAGGAGCGCGCCTCGGTGTCTTGGGAGGATGAGTCCGATACAACCTTGCGCCGGAGACCTTTCCTAGTCCCCGCGGCCTTCTTCTTGGCCTTCTTCTCCGGCACCTCGTAGGGCGCCGGAAACAACATCTTCGTTAAGAGAGCCGTTGCTGGATCTTCAGGTAGTGGAGCTAGACAGTCGATCCGCTCCGCTATCGCTACCCAGTCCTGTTAAATTGGCGTGGAGGCTTAGACTCCTCCCACGAATATACTGGAGAAAGGAACATCTTGTAAAATATAAAGAGCTTACCGGATTGGCAGGGCGCTTTGCGCTGAGTCTGTGATCCTCGGTAATGGGAGGAGGTACCTCGGCAGCCTTGAACAGCACCTTCCAGACGTCTTTGTGTGTCGTGTCGAAGAGCTCTCGCAGCGTCTGGTGTTCGGCCAGGTCGAACTCCCACATATTGAAAGCACGTCTTTGACACGGAAAGATCCGGCGGAAGACATGACCTGGACCACGTTGACAAGCTTGATTTTCTTGCTTATCATATTTTTGATGCAGGTCAGGAGTCCGGTCAGCTCCACCGATGAGCCCCAGGCTAAGCCCTTCTCTTTCCAGGAGGTGAGCCACATGGGGATGCCAGATCAAAATTCGGGGGCCGCCGCCCAGTCGGCGTCGCACGGCTCGGTGATATAGAACCACCCCGATTGCCACCCCTTCACGGTCTCCACATAGGAGCCTTCGAGCTAGGTGACATTGGGCATCTTGCCCACCATGGCGCCACCGCACTCCGCTTGTTGACCGACCACCACCTTCAGCTTCACGTTGAAGGTCTTCTGCCATAGGCCAAAGTGAGGTGTAATGAGGAGGAAGGCCTCGCACACGACGATAAACGCCGAAATGTTGAGGATGAAATTGGGGGCCAGATCATGGAAGTCCAGACCATAGCAGAACATGATCCCGCGGACAAATGGGTGGAGGGGGAATTCCAGTCCGCAGACGAAGTGAGCGAGGAATACAACCCTCTCGTGGGGTTCCGGAGTAGGGACGATCTGCCCTGCGTCCGGGAGCCGGTGCCCAATATTTGCGGCCAAGTATCCGGCTTCCCGGAGCTTCATAATGTCCTCCTCCATAACGGAGGAGACCATCCATTTGCCTCCCGATCCGGACATGTTTGGAATGGATTTACGGAGAATGTGAGAAATTGGGCGCTGGAGCTCAAGCGTGCAGGAATGGATGACCAGGGGAAGAAGAAGGCATGGGTGGAAAAGAGGAATCCTTATCTCTTTATAAAGGCGGTAGAAACTGTGCGCCTCCCCACTTGCCCCGTAAAATCGCTTATTCCTCGAGCATTGCGATTGATGACGCGGTTGGGTTACCCACACCCGTATTGATGAGGATCTCGTGATAAGGGGACACGATCTCTGCTTCGACCAGACGTGCCAAGGAAACCGCCTCGCGATATGTGCAGTGGCTGGTTGAGAAAAACGTTCGAATAATGACCGGGCCATGGCGTGATGTCATGGTGTGAAAAATTGTCAGCAGATTGGATTTGTGGAATATTGTACTCTCTACGATGGTATGTGGAATTTGTTTTGCAGAGCCGGACACGATCCTTGTGTTCAAAATCTTCTATGGAGTATTCGAAGAAGGAACCCGCCTTGCAATGTCAAAGACAATCTGTGTGCCGGACTCATCGTCATTGAAGCCTGGTTCAGGGGCTACTGAGGGAGTCCTGGATTAGGGGGTCCTCGAACAGCCAGACTATGTACTTATGCCGGACTGTTGGACTATAAAGATACAAGATTGAAGACTTCGTCCCGTGTCTGAGTGGGACTCTCCTTTGCATGGAAGGCAAGCTTGGCAATTCGGATATGTAGATCTCCTTCTCTGTAACCGACTCTGTGTAACCCTAGCCCCCTCCGGTGTCTATATAAACTGGAGGGTTTAGTCTGTAGGACAAGAACAATCATAATCATAGGCTAGCTTCTAGGGTTTAGCCTCTACGATCTCATGGTAGATCAACTCTTGTAATACTCATATCCTCAAGATCAATAAAGCAGGAAGTAGGGTATTACCTCCATCGAGAGGGCCCAAACCTGGGTAAACATTGTGTCCCCCGCCTCCTGTTACCATTAGCCTTAGACGCATAGTTCGGGACCCCCTACCCGAGATCCGCCGGTTTTGACACCGACAGCCGTTTCCAGCCCTTGTTAGCTTTCGGCCTATTAACGGCACATACGTCCTTGGGCTCCTTTCCAGCCCTCGATTACTTCCCGCCCGTTACTGGCATGTTCCCCTAATGGGCCAAATTTGGCCCGTGGCAAGAGTCGGCCCGTTTCTGGCCTGTTAACCCGTTGCGCCGTTTCCAGCCCGTCCTATATTCCGGCCCATTAACGACCCATTATGCCTGTGACAGAATTAAGCCTTTGTTGTCCTCTGGCCTGTTAATGGCCCATTATCATGCTGGGCCGATACTAATTACGCCTGTTTACAGCCTATGTAGACCCATTTATCCGACGGCCCAAGGCCCATCGATTCTACGGCCCTGTTGGAGGCCCATTTATCGACGGCCCATAGGAGACCCATGGATCCTACGGCCCGTAGCGGGGTCAAGGTTACCACGGTCCGTATATGGCCCATGGTTGTTGCGGCCACTAGCAAACCAGGGAAAAAGAAGACTAGAAAATAAATAAGGCCGAAACTAACGCTAGGCTATTAAGGCGATTGCACAGATTACATCCACTCGGCATCAAAGATCGCCACCAGTGCAAATATAGGGAATACCCTACACTATACAATTATGGCTTGCTATTTTCTTCAGCCGGTGGCTGCACATTAAGAACAAGTTTTGTATCGCACCAAAACAAATTACAACTATAAAAAAAAGTAAGGTTGGCATAAAAGTTAACACTCTAGCAGATAAATGCACCACCAGAAGTTCAGAAGCTCAGTTCATTTGACCTGACTGTTATGTTTTCATGCTGTATTGTCCGATGGAGCACCATAACCTTCGCCTTCATTTCTCCTAGGCTCCTGAACAACATAGAAAATGTCTGATAGTCTGGTTTCAAAACCATGCATATCTTGACGACATCGAACAATATCTCTCCTTGTTTCACAGAGGGTCTCTGTTAGGGAATGGACTTGTGTCTGGAGCGTAGATACAACATTTTTTTAAGCTTGCATATCTTGATCATGAGGCAATTTGGACGAGAGTGCCTTAACAACCAACCCAGTATTACGCAGGAACGTGCTTTTAGCACTGTTAGTGGACAGGTACTGACCCACTGCAGCAAGAGCTGACTTTGCGGTTATAGTTGCCTCGCCACCTTCAGAAGGTGGCGGTTCCACCATTTTTTCCATAGCTCGCTGAAAAGTTGAGTTTTTACATTAGTAGTACCAGAACAGAAGATATTAAGGAGGCAGCAAAACCAAACAAAATAGCTTTGGTCTATATACATAACTTATTCTGGTGAACCCATGTAAAATTTTAGTTGTATTTTATTGCAAAGTACATAACAAAACCAGGTTCCAAACATATCACCATGTACCATCGCTAATGTATTGTCTATTTCTTCATATTGTATTGAGGGCTAAGGATAAAGAGACGAAGTTTATAATACAGTAAGCATAGTATGACATCATTCATATCACAAAACAACTGAGAACAGACAAACAGGCAATTGTGACGTTGTGTGGGCAAGTCCAGCACGGAACTAGATTACAGGTCAAGATCAAAGGAACATCACTCCTCTCTTTTAAACCTTGTAAGGTGCAATAATACGCTAAGACAATTGTGTATAAAATTGAAGAGAGTAATAGACATTGGCTGCAAACCATGCAGTTCAAGGCACAAATCAGAGTAAGTAGTAGTTAAAAGGCATGAGGATTAAGGACTTACAACAGCAGCTTTGACTTGTGTAGTCATGCCCTTCTTCTTGCTGGTGTGACAGTCCTTGAAGATTTCCACAACATTTGGTTCAGGTACTTTTTGGTCCTTGCGGGCTTTCCTCTGCATTTGTAACAAGTCAATATAGATCTGATAATATGGTACAACGAAAAGAGTGAAACAGCAGCTAATTACAAGAGCCTCGCAGTGTGCAATATTGCTACAAGATCCTGTCATCTGTTGGAATTTCACTTTCGTACGGTTGGCCTTGTTCTTTGAACAGTTCACCTACAAGAAGATAGATTTGTGTGGCACATGCATAAATAGGAATTCAACATGTGATCTGATCACATATATATATATATATAATGGACCTGATACTTCGGATCAGACCAGTGTTTTATGAGGCCCCTCCAGTCTTCATCCGATATATTTTCCACTGGAGATGTTTGGGAAAGTTCACTGCTAGTCTTGCCTTCAAAGTGAGTTTTCCTCAAGTTATACCGATACTGTCATAGAGCAGACTTGAAAACATCGGTGCAGGCTTGTCTGGTTGCATCATCTTGGCTATCCAACTTTAACCTCATCTATTGAAAATTATGGGAGTCTCATTATCATCAACCTAGAAAGTATGGGACAGAGCAAGACGATATTACTAGTTTCCATACATAACCATACTTATAGATAAATGGTCGAGGAAGGTGTTGAACTGGGCTTCGTATTTGTTGTTCCTGTACTAAATCCATGTTGGGAGGATACATACATGACACCTAACGGCAACCGCTGCCTCTGATACTAACTTGGATGACTATGTAGCATCACGTGGCCTTTTCAAACCTGCTTCAAAACGGATCTCCATTCTTCCTCCTCTAGATTTAGTTAACCTATCGAGCATTATCCATGATGTTTGTTTCCTCTTGCGCCTAGGTGCTAGTCCAACAACGAACATAGGAAGTGTTAGTGTACATCAAACTGTGAGACTACATATAAAGAAGCATGCAACTGTAACTTGACTCCAACAACTACCTTCTTGTTGTTGAAGCTCACAAGGTTCATCTGATATTGCCAACTTGTCTTGTGTCAAGAGTGCTTGCGAAGTAGTGTCAGGTGGCAAGGGAGCTTGGGAACATGCTGCTAGCTCAGTTGATGCACGAGTAACTCGTGCAGCTGGTAGTACTATGGAAGGTGCTGCAAGAACTAGGGTTGTCTCTGCTTGTTTGGTGGCAGCTATTTGTTTCAGTTTGGCTTTTTCTGCAGCACGTGTAGCATGGGATAGCATGTTTGTAGAATTTTCTGCTGGACTTTGACCTTCTATTGCACCATCAGTACCAGCAGAATCTGCAGGATTCTTCCACTTCCCATTCCCTGCCATTCTGTGTTTCTTCCTCTTTCTTTGTGCCATGTTAAGTCAAGCCGACAAGAAAAATGAATAACAATTTAGTTCTTTAGAACAAATTGATGCGTGATACAGACGAACTGAACGTTGATGTTAGACAACCACATGATAGGAGGATGTAATATGTACGAAAAACAGGACGGAAGAGATAACCAGAACTATGATGTGCAAACTAAGCAGAAGACATTTCACTAAATTAGAGCAATGCAATGGAAGGTAGACACCATATGAAAGATGCTACAAATATCACTCTGCCAAGTTAACAGTGTCTCATCATAAATGGTGTTTAAACAAATGTGAAGCAGTACAAGAAATAAATCATATGCAAGATGCAAACAACATCACACTACCTAGTTAGAGGTCTCTCATCATTAGTGCCATTGCATATTCACAGCTTATGATGTGTAAACTAAGGAGAAGGCATTTCAACAAATTAGAAGCAATGAAAGCTAGACACCATATGAAAGATGCAACCAATATCACTCTACCAAGTTAAAATTGTCTTGTCATATGGGTCGTTTCAACAAATTAGTAGTACAAGCTAGAAAAGAATGTGAGATGTAACCTATATCACACTACGAAGTCAAACGTGTCTTATGATAAGTGATTGTTGCAGGTTACACAACAGTATTAATTTGATGTAAGAACATGGTGTGATAGACAGATATTGTATGTTCTAGAAACAGGAACACGTGTCTTATACAAGTATAATGTGTAAAGTAAGCAGATGGAATTCAACAAAATTAGAACAGTACAAGCTAGACATCACACATAAGATGCAACCACAAATAATAGTGCCAAGTTAGAGGGAGCACCGGTGATGGTGCACTAGGGGAGACGTGCTCATCATAAACACAAATACGTTGTGTGTCTATGCATGTGTTGTCCTAGAAATCATCTTGGGGGGATGGAGGAGTAGAAACTGTAGAGGCCTTCCGTTTGGAAGGAGCACCTTTATCCGCTGCCTTGCTAGTTTCCTTCCGCTTTATTGATTTTGAATTGTCAAGTAAAACCGACAAGAAAAAGCAATAAAATTCTCTCTTCAGAACTCATTCATGCATGATACTGACAATCACTACTTTGATGTAAGGAAAACACAAGATGCCAGGATGGAATATGTACAAAAAACAGGACGGCATGGCATGTTCACAACTGTTTGTGTAAACTAAGCAGAAACCATTCCAACAAATAAGAAGCAATGCAAGCTAGACACCACATGAAAGATGCAACCAATATGACTCTGCCAAGTTAAAAGCGTCCCATCAGAAATGGAATTTCAAAAAAATAGAAGCAGTGCATGCTATAAATCATATGAAAGATGCAACTAATATCGCACTGCATATACTAAAGGTGTCTTGTCATATTGATTGATGCGGGATACAAAAACACAATAGTTTTATGTAAGGACATGCTTAATAGACAGATGTACTATGTACTAAATACATGAAGGCATGTTAGATTAACAGGTATAATGTATAAGCTAAGCAGAATAACACATGCAGTTTAACCAAATTGGAGGAATTACAATCTAGACACCATATGCAACATGCAACCACATATCACGCTGCCAAGTTAGAGCAAGCACCTGCGATGCTAGTGTAGGGGAAATGCGGTAATCAACTACAGAGCTACGTTCACTATCTTCATCTAGCCTTGTTGTTTCTTGAGAATCATGTCGGGAGGCTCACGCTGCATTCTTTAAATGAGGAGTAGTCCACTTGCCTGACTGCCTCATCATAAGTGATTGATGAGGGATAGACAAGAACATTAGTTTGATGTAAGAACATGGTTAATACATAGATGTACTAGTATGTACCAAAAATAGAGAGGCATGTCATATTCAAAGTTATAATGTGTAAGCTACGCAGATGCAATTTAACCAAATTGGAAGCAATACAAGCTAGACATCCGGCTGGAGTGGTGAGCATGATCATCTAGGACCTGAGAGCCTGGTGGGAGGTGGGCTGCTTCGCCACCATCGCGGCTTTTTAGTTGGCTTCTAGGTGATGCATGTCTTTGCTGGGCTTGTCACTGGCTCGCCCAGTGCCTTGACTAGCTATTTGTCTTGTGGTGCTCATGGGATGGTGGTTCACATAAAAAATATCTTTTCTTATCTTAATAAAGACCGACTTCGGCCTTTCGAATACAAGCTAGACACCATATGGAACATGCAACCACATATGACACCGTGAAGTTAAAGCAAGCACCTGGGATGGTGGTTCATTGCGAGCGAGGTCATCAACTCCAGAGCTACGTTTACCGTCTCGATGTGCTGACACTACACCCTTTATAGCGCTGTAACGTGTCGTGCCTACCCGCGAAGAAAGCTGGCGCGACTTCTCTCTTTTCTTTTCTGCTTCTCTCAAGGTAGATTCTAAAATACCCTTGCCTAAAAACACAATAGTGGGAGTATGGGTGAAGTGTGTGCAGAACTAGCGCACTGTAAAAGTAGCAGATAGTAGGTGGCTGAAAAATAAATGATAGGAGACATATGATAGCTCTACAACATTGCATGGCGAACAAAATTAGATTCTACTCCGTATGATTTTGTAATATATGAGCACAGGAAATGCAGGTACTCCGCCAGCACACCACCACATGTGGTCATATCAAGATAACAGTCGACTGAAAATAAATAGGTCAGTCAATTTTTTTAATGAATCATTCGATCTATAAGGAACGGGCAGATGGCCTTTGTCTACCTCCCGCCAGTCACTGTTAACGATCTTTCTCGAACCGCCAGCGACCACCGGCCCAGACCCCTGCCTCTGCCGCCCCGCCCTCCCCTCGACCTCACACCACCGCCGTGCTTGGTAGCGCCCCCAGGCCATCCCTTTAATCCTGGTCGACCTCCAGATCGGGCGCCAATAGCTCTAGGCCCCACATGCCCCTAAGATAAACACTAAGGCGCTACTTCCCCGGCATAATAGGCGGACTAGTGCCTGTTACACCGGGGAATGCTTCCATTAATTGGGAATCAACTGACTAGGAATTGAAATTCAGGGGGGCGACGGACCTCTAGCTAAGGTGAAATAGTATATGAGGAGAAACCTTGTGCATCGCGAGTTACTAGGAACATCTAGTAGCAAGAAGAAGCGGTCAACTAGTGTCTTCTATGGGATGAATACCGTGCAAGCAGACATGTAAGATTTGCACGAATAAGGGAAGAGGAGCAACCTTATCGGTTGCCAGTGTGGTCTCCTCCATATGTCGTGGTGATCTTCTTTTTTCTCCCGGGGGAACCGATGTTTTGGAGAACCGTGGATCCTTGGACAAACCCATGGCCAAATTGTTGACTGTGTTGCCATGGCCGTATATTGGCGGACGGGAAGCAGATCCGAGGCGGCGAAGGACGGCGTAGTAGGAACAGCTCCGGTGCAGTGGACGGTGGCGAAATTGGAGCTGCAACGGTGAGGCACAGGACAGCCTGGTTGAATTGGCTCAGGTACGGACGGCTCGGCCTCGCCTTCAACTACTAGCCATGGAGGGCATTGCGGTTGAGGTTGCGGTGGACGACGACATCTGGGTATCGGCTCCGACGTTATGGAGGAGGGCGGCGGTTGATGGGTGGGATGGGGTGGCGAACGGAGGACGCCGGTGTTTCGCGGCTGGTGGAGAGGTAGTTTTCGCGCCC
>NC_041383.1:274115136-274123233 GCF_002162155.2 Triticum dicoccoides
GGGGAGGGGAGAACCATGTTTCAGTCTGGGACGCGCTTGTTTTTGGCTTTTTTGAACAGAAGATGGGACGCGCTTGTTTGAAATTTGGGGAAAGTACAAATTTGCCCCCTCTTAAATTTCAGACGTACTGCGGGTCCGGGGTAGGATGGTAATCCCAGGTGTCCCAAATAGTGGGCGGGAGCGATTTCGGCCGCCCGCATGTGTGCTTAGGCGGCCATTGTGTATGAATGTTTTTCGGAGGCGGTTGCGTGGCGTCTAGATGAAGCTACAAACCTACCCCGGTTTAGACCTTTGGACGTCGGGCCGGTAGGTTTCGCTGGTCGGGGTTATTAGAAAAGTAATTTCCTTGTACTACCAAACATTGGTCTCATGCAGTTTCGGGCGAGTAGAGGCTCTTTTGGCGCTTCGTTCGAAATTTTGAAACACAAGCATTCACGTTTAGAGTACTCTTGAACTATGAGGATTCACCTAAATAGACAACGTTAAATTTGACCTTGTATGTTTGAAAACCTCATTAAATTATCCACTTCTTTTTGAAATTTTGACACTTGAAAATCCTATAACTCCGATTATTTTGGAATGGAGGAGCTAAATTTGAATCTATTTTGTACACGACTACATATGCTATTATGTACAAAATCAGAGCAAAGATTGGTGCCCCCATAATTTAGGTATGATTTACAAATGCCATGATATCCAATTCAAATAATTGAATGGACTTCATGTTGAGTTTGATTTTTTAAACCACCTTAAGTTGAATTCAAATGTATGCTAGTTCATAGGTAGCTATTTATAATGTTCATTGTGTAACTTTTGTATGTATAATGTGCTTTACACACACAACATGAACTATACTCACGTTTATATTCGATTGGTAAAGCGATGCATTGTCTGGAGTTTCAAATACTAACTATGTGGATCAATTGTGTCGAATAATAACATAGACATGCTCAAATTTGATAGAATCTAGATGTCTGGTGGATAAATGACCGTTCCTTACGTGAATTGCAAATATCATGATCCCATCCTAATATTTGGATACAATTTATATCTTTAATCAATGTGTACAACAATATTTTAAGTGTAGTTTCACTCTCCATCGGTGGTCTCTCACACATGCTCACACACTCTCTCTCGAGGTGTCTTTCTCGCACACATGCTCTCGATATAACCCTCCCTTCCTCTCATAACCATTTACGACTGTTTTCACTAACCTTTATCACAAGCACTCTTCCTCTCGCAAGCATACACACGCACAATCCCCATCGACCCTTTCTATATACGTAGAGCTGCCTATGTGTCTCCTGTACGCACATTATCTTTAGGCCTGTCTCTCACGCATTGTCTCACACCTCTCTTCCTAATCGATGAGTATGATTCTAGCAGAGCATTCTATAGGATGCCCCTTAAAGTTAGGTTGGATGAATAGTAATATCAGAGATAAAGGGGTTACCTTAGTACGAGAACCTAGGGTTACAAATCCTAGCCAGATTTGTTAGTGGACACAGAGTCCTTCACAATTCTGCTATCTTTGTCTTGTACGACTAGTCATCCATGGGTCTCCCTAAATGCGTCATGGGCCGACCAATGTGGTGTAGGACGGAACCGAACAAAGGGCCTCACCTCGACCCACCGGACCTCACGCGGTGACACACCCTATGCCCCCACGTCTCGTTATCTTCTCACACCCACACATACCAACACACACACCACACACACACAAAATATTCTCCTGGTGCCTCTATCTCCTCCCCCTTGCATATACACACTCAAGGGAATCTCTCGCCGTGACGTCATATCCGTCTCTCTCTCTAGACCACTCTCATTTCTCGTGCTATCTCTCCCCCCCCCCCCGCCGGCCCCTCTATCCATGCCTCTCTCAAATACGTAATACACACACATACCTCTCTAGGCCCTGCCAAATGCATCAACCACACATTCACACATGTTACATCATGTACCCCATTGATCTAAAAAGCCCTCTCTTCACATTTATTTCGCATACAACATTCCTTTTGAATAAAGTGTGGCCAAAAAATTATTTTAGAATTTCTACATATATACAACATTACAAAGTTATATGGAGGAGTATGAACGCTAATTTGCATTGCGTGGTGCCCATAATGATATTTATTCCGCACTGTGAATTTGTATATTTTTATACTATATGTAAAGTTAGTCATAATAAAGAGAAACAAAGAGCATCTCTCTCTCCATCGCATACCCCCTCTACGCCCCTTTCACGTACGCACACAAACTATCTCTAGGTCCTCTAAAAGTAAGCCCCTAGCACATTCACGCATGTTTCATATTTCTCTCGCGATATATACAGTGACGATCATTGTACTTGAAGCGAAAGCACGATACGTACATTGGACTTCAAAATCCACTCATTATGGTCACCATTTACGTTTTGTGGTTATTATACAGTCACGGGCTCACCGTACAACTCTGTATTTGCTCAATATACGACTAGTTAACCAGTTAAATGCTCCACATGGCAGCTCTAGTGTTGCATCACATTATCTTACTACCATCGGGCCCACATGTCGGCTTGTGAAAAACAAAGTTGGTGATGATGGTGTGCCTGCCATCCTGCAATATAAGTTGTCCGATTTATATGTGATGGATAGGAAAGAAACCATGGCAATATGCAAAAAGGTACCCACACACCTCTCCACATTTACAAATAAGGCCTTCCCTCGTTCATCCTTTTCTCTCACAAGATAAACTAGTCATACAGATGCATCTTGATGTTACGTGCAACGCACGGGCATCTTGCTAGTAAGAATGAAAACAAACGACAAAAGAATATTGGACGGTGGTTCGAAGTCATGACCGCGGGCATAGCGGACAAGGTGGCCTTGTATTGGTATGTTGAGCTGTCTGTTTTAACACACATGAGCTAGTGTGGTGATTATATACACACGCACGCATGCACACGAACTGCATGCACGCAACACTCACACGAACACATGCACCCACGCACGCATGCAACACTCACACGTACACATGTAGCCACGCATGCATGCAACACTCACATGCACACACACACACATGCATGCACACACCAGTACACCACATGACCAACACACACTCTCATGCTCAAGTGCTCAACCTACACGTGCATGCGCACACATTAGGCCCTGACAGACACATACACAACCAGGTGATTCCCGCGCACGGGTTGGAGTCTTGTCGCGCCTGTGTAAATTTGTGTTTATTTGACCTTTTCCCTATGCGAACTGACAAGTGGGACCCACAAGGAACATGGTCAATTTAACTAGTCAACATGGTGCCACGCGGACTATTTGTCCGGTCAACAGAGTGCAATCCGATGCTGAACCGTGAGCAAGTGACCGTATAATCACTTCAAAATGTATATAGTGACTGTAATCAGCTTATTCTGAAGTTCGGTGAGCATATTACGCTTTTCTCTCTATAGGCCCTCCAAAACTACATCTCTACACGTTCTCGCATGTTACGTCTAACAACTATGTAATACAGCACTACTACTACACTCTAACACAATAAATCATATGTGTTTTTAGTTTTACTAGATATCATATTGTTACTTAATTATTCAGTTTGCATACATTAAAATTGCCTTTGAAATGTATGGCCAGTATGATCTAGCGCGCGGGAAAAATCCCGCCCTTTCATGTTTAATCGGGTTTGTACCGATGGATCGTGCAAAACAGCAAAACTATAGTATTATACAATACAAGTGACAGTTCACGGGGCCGTCGTGTCGTGTACTCCTCCGTCGTAAGACTGGAGTGCTCGCTTTCATAAATCTTCTAGTCCCTTTCGCCGACATGTGGGACATCAAGCTACTGGGTCCACGTGCCATACCGAAATACAGTGTAGAGCAGCCGGGGTGAAGCACCCAGTCATGGTGTCGGCGTAATAATGAGCAATGAGGCCTCAAATCACAAAGCTGCACCTTTCGCGCAGTTAAGTTGGAGGGACGAAGTAATAATGCTAAAAAAAGAAGTTGGAGGGACGAAGCAACCATCATTTCACTCGTTGCTGAATCCGCTTCTCCCTCATCTTCTTCAAGTTAACCACGTGTTGCTTCTGCCATTGTTCTACCTCATGTGGGACGCGGATCGGCTTGGTAAAGTACTGACACGTGGGACTACATGTTAGCAAACCGCTAGGACAACATCCTCTAAAAATAAGAAACCTCCCCCGCAATCCGCGCGGCAAAATCACCTCCTTTTTACTAATCTTGATTCTATAATTTTTTTAGATCAATATAATTGAGATTTGTATAGATAGCACACAGGAGCAAAACCAAGTGGTACGGTTAAGGGCATCCATAATGTGTAGCCAAATGTGAAAATAGCTTTTGGCATTGTGGGAACCATTGTGGACGGTGTTGCCAAAGCCAAAAAGATGGAGCCGAAGCTCCCTGATTGATTGATCGAAGGAATAGAAAACTGCAACATCTCTCCTCTTTCTCCCATGCTTGGACACATGTACAGTATAGAGCACAGAGTCTACTCCCCTGTCCCTTCGGTCACAAATCACAAAGCAGTGAGGCGTCAAATCACAAAGCACGGACAAAGCAACCATCATTTCACTCTTCGCTGACTCCGCTTCTCCATCGTCTTCTTCGAGAAACCATCTCACCGTACTAAGCTGGACGGATGCCACTATTGTGTACTAGTAGTACTAGTACGTTTACGCGTTCTTTGGTTCAATGGACTTCCTGGATGCAAATAAGGCGGTAGTCTCGGCTTGCAGGCGGCACTTGCGAATGACTTACCGTGGTCTCCCTCAATGGTGTTCTCCGTCGAACGCACTTCGCCAAACCACAACGTTCGAGATATCGTCGACGTCACTGCAATGGGGAAGGAAGTCAAATATAGTTACTACCTCCATTTTTCTTGTACACAAGGCTAGTATATCAAAATTACAATTTGCAAAAGGCCACTAACAGTAATCAAGGAAAAATTGATGGGGTTTGCCTCGTACTAGCAACCAAGGACATTAATATCCCCTGGATGCATGCAGAAGTGAGAAGGTTGGTTTGCATGGCGCTGCATTAATCAAGCGTTTAGGAGTGAGATGGTTAGCTCTTTGGGCTTTGGAGAAAAAAATATGCATTAATTAACACGTGAAATGAGGATTTGTATCGATTAATCCCGTGAAGGAAAACCCCGCCTTTCTTTTTTAACACTAGTACTCCTAGTACATACGTACTTATCCTGTTTGTCTCTAGGCCTTGCATTGCCATACTTCGCCACACATTTTTGCCAAGCTTGCCTAAAGTTCTCAAAATGAAAAGGAGGTACACTTGTGCACGGCTGTCGCGGTCGCACTGCACCCTCACATGGTCGCTCCTGCATGTCGCGGTTGCACCCCACCCTTACATAGTTGCTCCTGCACGCTGCAAACCCAACCAAGGGAATGCACCCTCACTGACATGTGTTGTCGCATGTGAACAAACCAAACTCAGCCATCCTACCATTGACACAGAATTTTTGTTCATAGAGTATGTTTATCCAACCGCATGTTGGGGAGTATCTGTATGACCCGTGCGGTGGTCTGTTGGGGAAGAAGAAGAGGTGAGGAAGAAGGGTTAGGAGACGTAGGATATTCATCCAACCGCCGGAAATGGTAGACTGACCAAAGTCAGGCGACTTGCATAACAATATATGTTTTTACACAGCAAAAGATCCATAAAAACAACAACATAAAGAAAAATTATCACTGCTCACGAAACGAGACGGTCTCATCGTCTTTGGCTGCCGGCGCGCACCAGCCATAGCTGCCGACGTGTGTCTCCGCACCATGGTTGTCCTCGGCCTCCGGATACTAGTTCACGCGGAGCGTGCGGGCGCTCTGCACGGACGATAGCACCGCCCGGTTCAAGTCGAGGACGTCCGGTTCCGCCTGCAGGAGGGCCTCGATGGCAGCGGCATCCTCGCGCTCCGCGTTGAGTCGAGCCTCTGCCGCCCGGTTCAAGTCCAGGACATCCGGTTCCGCCTGCAGGAGGGCCTCGATAAGAGCATCCACGCGCTCCGCGTAGAGTTGAGCCTCTGCCACCCGGTTCAAGTCTAGGACATCCGGTTCCGCTTGCAGGAGGGCCTCGATGGCAGCGGCATCCGCGCGCTCCGCCTCAAGTTGAGCCTCCGCCGCCCGGTTCACATCCACGACATCCGGTTCAGCCTGCAGGAGAGCCTCGATGGAAGCGGCATGCATGCGCTCCGCGTCGAGTTGAGCCTCTGCCTCCCGGTCCACATTTAGTATCGCCAGGTTGAACCGCTGGTCCGCCTGCACCGTGGGGGACTCGAACACCGGCACGAAGTCGACGTCCATCGTCTCATACCCATCGGGGGCCTTCTGCACCGCGACCTCCGCCATGAACATTGGATCGGCTTCCTCCTCCTCGTAGCTTGGCTCCAGAGAACTCGGGGATTGGCCCGCCGCAAAGCGAGCTTGGGGACGGAGGTCTGTGGCGCCGGCTGCCACCGCGATTTTTGCGCGGCGCTCCGGCGTCAGCATCTTGTAGTACGTGATCTTGCGGCGCACCATGGCTTTCTGGAGAACTAGGGGACGCTTAATGCGGGCTAGGGGATCGAAAGGTGGGGGGATGGGCTGGAGATTAGGTGTGGTTTTAGGGCAGTGGCTGGCGTAGGCCGAGCAGCAAAGGTTCTAGTGTGAATAGTGGTTTTGGTGACGATCGGTCAATCGGTTTTGATTGTACATCGCTCTTGTCGCGTTCGTGTTGCAGCCCAGCACGCTGGACCCTCCACGTTGCTCACTGAATGGAACGCGCTTCGTCTTGCGTTTTCGCTCGCTTGTGAGACCGCAGTTGAGAGCAAACTGACGTCCCTCCCCCTCCCCGCCCGCGTCATTTATACTACCACTCCCTCCATTTTTTGCGGAGTAAATAAAAACAGAGGGAGTATACTACGGATGAGGATCCCCTGACGTGGCCGAACCCATTGAGTAGCTGACATGTGGGGCCTAGCTAGCAAGCATGGGGTCCGCCTGTAAGTGATCGAAAGGGAGATTAAGGCAGGGATACCTACGTCAGAGGATCCACTTCCACTACTACTCCCTCCTTCCATTTACTATACAGGGCCTAATGCGTTTTTTGAGGCTAACTTTGACCAAATGTTAGAGAAATAATATATGACATGCAACTTACACAAAGCATACGGTCAAATTCGTATGTGGAAGGACCTTCCAATGATATAATTTTCACATTATACATCTCATGTACTATTAATCTTGTCAATAGTGAAATGCGGTTTTGAAAAATGCATTAGAGCATGGTTAATAATATAGCCAGTCGTTGGCTATAAGGAACTGTCATGTCATCTATTATATGCACTCATACAGTAGTGTGGGCTATAAGGTTGGCTATTTCCCGCAAAAAAAAATATAAGGATAGCTATTGTATTAGTACCCTTTTCCATCTCCTCTCTATCTCTTTCTTCATATTTATTGTATTTAACTAGGAATGCGTATATAGCTAGGCTCTTGCATGAGAGCTCACTCCCCTTACTTTTTCACATCTCTCTCCTCCAATATAAATGGAAGGAGGGAGTACTACTGTGAGCACTGCATACTCTAGTACAGATGTTGTCAGTACTCCACTAGTACTATTGGACAGGGAGCTTAAAAAAGTTACTATTGGACTGGCTATACATTGCGAAATCCTAGTAGGAAGAGCATGCGCGAGAACAAGCACATTCACGTGGTTGAAAACAAATTGGAAACAATCTCAAGTACAAATCTAGGAGTACGTACGAATCTAACAATATTGATTGGGCGTTGTTGAATGTTGATACTTTTTTGATCAAAGTAGAGATACTTTGACTACACATAAAACTTATATGTAAACTAGAAATGATAGGAGGGAGTATATTGCATGTTAAAAAACGAAACGAGCATTGAACACCCTTTATATATGATTTGCGGATGCTATGATCACCGGTTCAAATTTTTGAATCCGCCTTAGGTATCACACATGCCCCCACTCGTTATCTCTCGATTTCATCTCGGGGTCCGGAGATCGATTGAAAGAGGACTAGGGTGGGTACAATATGTTCATTTCACTTATGAACATACAATATA
>NC_041383.1:274123532-274135952 GCF_002162155.2 Triticum dicoccoides
TCATAGAAACAGACCAAACCTTTATCTCCTCACACGACACGCAATTGATCTCTAAACATCAATCGATCTCGTCAACATGTGTCGGGGCATGAACCAAATGCGATGTCAAAACTAAGACGTGAAGCGACACGCAGAGGAGGCACAGTGAAACTTTAAACAAACAGTTTGCTTGTATGCATGTCGGACAAATTACAACATTGGAAATACAAGCATGGTCTAGGCCCACATGCGAATGATACTCGGCGGAATGTTCAAATGACGCATGCGGGAGGATGGACTCGACCGGAGGGCGACATGATCGATGGAGAAGAGGGTTGGAGAGGAATGAGAAATAAGAAAATGCCACATGATTATACTTGAACAGCTCAAATAAACAATAAGTTGTCTCGCTTGGCCTACATAGTGAAAGGCCTAATGCGCAACGCGGAGCACTGACGCTCGAATATGGCCGGGAAAATAGGGAAACCGACATGTGGGGCACACCTGCCGGGACGACGTAGCGCAGACTAGTCCAATGGAGGAGCCGGCCCACGACTTCCTCGCCACCGGCAACCGTTCATGTGGGTCATGGGGGCCTACAACGTGGCGTAGCTCCAACATCGCCTCTGGACACGGCGACCGCGGTGAGCGACACGCTCATCGTTGCTAGACACGGTCGGTTTCAGTGTGCCGAGGGTGGCGTTAGTGTTGTGGCACGACCAACAATAAGTTTGGTTTGTGCCCAAGGTTGCCCCATCAAAGCATTGGGTAGCCAAAATTTTGGTTGAGGTTTTGGTTGCGCATGATTTGGCCGACATTGGCAAGAAAAATGAACTAGACTTGGCTAGAGTTCATTGGCATGCCAAAAAAATGGCAACCATCCAAACAAAGACCAATCTTTGGGTCATGACCAAAATTTTGGTAAGATGCACTTTGGCCACAATCCAAACACACCCCAACACCCGGCTCGTCAAGGATGCACGGGGCGCCGCGACGCGTCCGCGGAGTGGTGTAGCGCGGCCAACTGCATCCTCAGGACCTGAGACCATGTCGGGTCGTCTTGGTTTTTCAATGACATGCGGGGATCACATGTGAGCAAAGGGCATATCCAACATTGCCACGACTGCAGGTGACTACCTTGGCACACCAAAAACCCTCGTCCCTCGCGCCGTCACGCGGTGCGTTCCCAGCCGGTGCCAGCTGCCTCCATTCATGCCGTCCGTCCGTATGCCGTCGTTAAGAGGCTCGGTGCCCGAGGAACTAACTCCGGCGACTTAATGACGCACCCGGACACTTGGCCTCACCGGAATGCGCTACTTAAAGCGACAATGCCCAGCTAACCTCCACACCATAGCGCATCGTCCTCCTACCTGGCATCACATCCGCCATGACCGCAAGCGTGAATGCTCTGCGGGAGAGCTTGTCTTTGGGGATGAAGCTCGAGGTCGCCACCCTCTCTCAAGTCGCCTCTCGCGACGCAATAGTTGCGTAGCCAGACGCGGACACGACCGCACAAGCGGTGGCCATGCTGGAGGCCTATGATGGTAGAACCGTCAGCCACGCGTCCTACTTGCCGCTGTCCAACGTCTGGCACTGCCGAGGTCGGGGACTCCTCCGAGGATGAGTAGGGCATGGGAGGCGGCGGGGCATGGTGTGCCAACTGGCCGGTCCATATCCCATGTTCTACTCTTCCTCACACGGAGACCGCACCTTCACTTCACGGGTCTTGAACCCCGCCCCCATACATAGAGATCGCAGATGGAGGATGTCGGTCGCCGCCGTAGAATAGGTTTAGGGTCGGGTTTGTTTTATTTTTCTGTCCTATAAAAGTTTGAAATGTAATGAAAATCTGCCGTGTTTGCATTAATCTCGGCCGATGTATATGAACTTTCACAATAATATAGTATATTGTAGGAGTACTAGCAAGATATCCGTACGTTGCATGGAAGATCAAGATCTTGTGGGAGAAAATGATGAACGAGGGAAAGCCTTATCTGCAAATGTGGAGAGGAGTGCGGCTAAATTGTCATAATTTCCTTCCTATCCGTTAGATATAGATCGGATGGCCTATATTGCAGGATGACAGGCACAACCATCATCACCAACTCTGCTTTTTATTGAACCAAGACAAAGCTAACATGCGAAGTAAAATAAACACATAGGGTCTATACATACATAATTTATCTTAGGCACTCCAATAGTACGTCCACTACACATTCACGCATTTCACATCTTTCTACATTTATGGGAACCTAAGAAAGGGTTAACGTAAATTGCCTCTCTCTCTCCACCCCTGATTTTCATGGTGGTGGGCCCCTTCCTCCCCCCAATCTACAATCAACAACTCCCACATTTCACATTATGTTAATTACGTAACTGGGATTACGCAGGTGTAGCATTACTCGTCCTAAAAAACCCAAGTAAGCCAACCTCCCAGCATATCGCGTGGGAAAAGACCCGGTCGCGCCATTTTAGTCGGGATTACCGGATTACTAGTAATAGTATCGATGGATCGTGCGAAGCAACAAGTTTTTTTTTGAGGGGGCGAAGCAGCTAGTTTAAAAGGACAAAAGGCGGTACACTCACAGCACCCATGTCGCGGTCGCATTGCACCCCACACACCTTCGGTCCCGCACACGGCTCACGCAAACGGAACGCGCTTCGACTTGCCTCTTCACTGACACGTGGGACTGCACTTGGAGAAACCGACCATGCGCCAAACTCCCCCCGCCCACCGCGCTAAAATCCTCCCCCCACCCAAGAATTTCCCCCAAATCCTAGATTCAACCGCCCTTCAGCCAACTAGACAATAATATTCCCCAAACCCCCCTCCCCGTCCCTCTCCACTCCATTCGCTCCGCCAAAGCCACCCTCCCCACCGCACCGATACGTCAGCACCGCGGTTCGTCAAGGGGACGCACGGCGATCCTCTCGCTCCCACAATACACTCTTGTAGACTTCCGTCCTCTAGCCGTGTCGCCGCCGCTGACGACGTTCTTGTGGAGGCACACGGCGGTCAGCGCCGCCACCGCTGACGACGTTCATGTGGAGACGCACGGCTGTCAGCTTCTCCCACGGTACGCGCATTCTAGACTGAGGCCCCGTGCTTGTTGGTGTAGCACTGAATGTTAGCTGATAGACGCTATTAATCTCACTGTTTGCCAAAGTAGTTTACAGTCAATATGCTCTGCTTAAGAAGCTTCCTTGCCCTGTTCTGCACTCAATCTGCTTAGCTGAGATGGCATGCCAAGGCTGATTAGTTGCTAAAATATCCTGCCATATATTTATTGTGACATAGATTGCCATGGTCAAGTAGCCAATCTGTTAGGTGAAATAGCTCTACACCGTTTTATACTCGATCTTTGTTGCTGAGATGGCCTTCGGTAGTTTGATGGCTGTGTGCTCGGCCTCATTGACTGCTGAAACAGTCTACCATAATTTCACACTGAAATCTGTTTGCTGAATTAGCTTTACATATATTTCGTTACTTAGATCTTCTCGTCCAAATATCTTGCCATAGCTTTAGACATCGACATAGGTACTTTTTCTGGACTTCATAAAAAAACATATATGTTTTTCCTGTTATATCTAGTAGAAGAACTAATTTGTATGTCTAACAGATGGACAGGACTTGGATAACTTCTGCTTGAAGATTCTTCGCTGCATATGTCGAGGGGGTTGAAAACTTCATGAACTTTATCAGAGCTGAGTACGGTGGTCCCAAATCAGATATGCTCTGCCCGTGTAGCAGTTGTATGAATTCATTTACAAGACCCCAGTCAACTGTGCAAAATCATCTACACTTGTATGGGATGTCGGTCACATATACTAGGTGTGTTCATCATGGTGAAGCTGTGAACGTCAATGTTATTGACTACCTGGAAGCAGCAGATCACCATCTTGATCTGCCTGATGCTCAGGTGGAAGAGGAGGAGAAGGTGGTGGTGGCGGAGCCAGTGAGTTTGACCAACATTGAAACAATGCTACGAAATGCTCGTGCATTCCGTGAACTTTCACCTGCAGAAGAAAAATGGTGGGCCCGCATGTTGGAACAATGCAACATGGCTGTTACCCCAGGAAATAAACTGTAAGTATTCTCAGCTATGGTCAGCTTCCTTCAGGTGAAGACATCTGAGTGGATGACCAAAAAATCATTCGATGCGATGCTGGTTGCTTTCCACAAATCTTTCCCAGATGCATCTGAGCTACCGCACACATACAGTAAAATGAAGAATTTCCTTCGTGCAGTTGGAATTGGATATGATGATCCATGTTTGTAAGAATAATTGTGTTCTGTTCCGGAAGGATTATGCCAACTTAAGTGGATGCCTGAAATGCAAATCATCAAGATGGAAAGATGGCGATGCTATGAAGAGGATTCCTCATAATGTTCTGAGACATTTTCCAATTATACCAAGATTGCAGAGGTTGTTTCATGATGCTGAAACAAGAGAGGATGTACTGTGGCATTCTAGGAACCAGGAGTACGGAGATCAGAATGTATTGAGCCATCCATGTCATGGTAGTGAGTAGAAAAGCTTCAATCATGAACACAAAAAGTTTGATGCTGACCTGAGAAACATTAGACTTGGCTTAACTTCAGATGGATTTAACTCATTTGGCCACCAGAGCGCCACATATAGCATGTGGCCAGTGCTTGTTATCCCTTACAACATGCCTCCAAATGTCTGCACCAAAGAATCAAACTACATGATGGCCTTGCTCATCCCAGGTCCAAAAAGTCCTGGAAAGGATTTTGATTTGTTCATGGAGCCTCTTGTGGAGGAACTTCAATAGCTATGGAGGGGTGTTCTCACTCGAGACCTATATAGCAGCCCACCAGCTGATTTTTTTTGTGTGCTGTTATAATTTGGTGCATCCATGATTATCCGGCTTTGGGCACTATGTCAGGGCGAACGACACATGGTTACAATGCATGTGTTCGCTGTGATAGGAATCCGCTGTCATACACAATACTTAGCAAGATATGTTACATTGGACACTGATGTTTCCTTGCCAAGGACAAGCCGCATCCTAGAAAATACCGAAGACATGTGTTCAATGCAAAGCATGAAAACCGTGATGCGCCAAAGAGGCTCACCGCCGATGAGTTGCAAGTGGAATTAGAGAAGGTCAGGCATATTACGCCAGGAAACCATCCTGATAATGGTAGCGGGAAAAGGAAGCGTGGCAGGGCAGAAGAGAGATTATTGTTTACCCATAGGTCCACTTTGTGGGCCTTGGAGTATTGGAAAGATTTGGATCTGCGGCATAACCTTGATGTGATGCACATCGAGAAAAATATATGTGATAACATTATCGGCACACTTCTTAATACTGAAGTCAAGACAAAAGATACCTTAAAATCTAGGATTGATTTGGCACACCTGGGTATCACACGGGATTTGCGGGTGCAAGATGAAGGTAAACCACGGGATATGGCACCAGTTGTGTACGTCTTGGACAAGGTAAAAAGAAAAGAATTCTGCGAGATCCTGTCACGTGTGAGATTCCCACATGGATTTGCTTCCAACCCTAAAAGGAGAGTCAGTGCAGATGGAAACAAGGTACAAGGGTTGAAAACTCATGACTGCCACATCCTACTTCAAAGGGTTTTACCTGTTATCCTTAGAGAATTGGGCCACCCTGACTTATACAGAGCAGTTGCAGAGTTGGGTCAATTCTTCAGGGAACTATGCAGTAGAAATATCAGGATAGATGCTTTGGAGCGTCTTAGAGACAAGATACCAACTATCCTATGCGACCCTGAGAAGATATATCCTCCAGCCTTCTTTGATGTGATGGTGCATTTGGCTGTTCATCTACCTAATGAGGCACTACTTAGAGGTCCAGTACAGTATGGCTAGATGTACCCTATTGAAAGGCGGCAAGGCACTTTCAAGGGCTATGTTAGGAATAGAGCTAGACCCAAGGGTTCCATTGTAGAGGCCTACATTGCTACAAAAGCGTTGACATTTTGCTCAAAATACATGGAAACAGCTGATCAGCTTAGCAAAGAGGTGGGTGAAGACAATCCCAGGCTCAATGTTTTCGATTATTTTGTTCGAGTTACTGGTGAAAGTGCAACTATCCCTGGGTGGTTTTGGTAACCTAACAACATATAGCTCATTAAGCTAATGCTATTCATGATAAATAGTTCAGGAAAGCTCAATGTTTGGCATGGCATGGATGAGAAACGTGGCCCCCTCAAAATGCTAAGGACAAAAGGATTGGCTCAAGCTCAAAGCACAAGACTCTACATCTTTCATTTTAGTCATCCAAGATCACATTGAGTCCATAGGAAAAGCCAATACTATCAAGAGGGGGTGACGTGTTGCTTAATGAGTTTCTTGCTCAAAGTGCTTAGTGATATGCTCCAAAAACCCTCAAATTCTTTCTCACATCCACATATGTCCCAAACCAAAAGTCAAACTCAGCCCCACCGAAACTTTCTATCCAGCGCCACCGAGTTCAGTTGACATAGCCACTGCCAGAAACCCTAGTCTTTTTGGTCTCACCGATAGGGATCTCGGTCACACCGAGATGGGATTGTAATCTCTTTGTTTCCCTTCATAATGTTTTGGTCAAACTGGGATGAGCGATCGGTCCCACCGAGATTGCAATGCAAACTCTCTGTTTCCCTTTCATAACATTTTTGGTCCAACCGAGATGAGTGAATCGGTCCCACCGAGTTTGCCAGACCAACTCTCTGTTTGTCTATTACCAAAATCAGTCTCACCGAGTTTGTGTAATCGGTCTCACCGAGATTACGTTATGCCCTAACCCTAACGGTCACATTATGAACTAAATCGGTCTGACCGAGTTTCACGATTCGGTCCCACCGAGTTTGGTAAGTTGTGTGTAACAGTTAGATTTTGTGTGGAGGCTATATATACCCCTCCACCTACTCTTAATTCGTGGAGAGAGCCAAAAGAACATGCCTACACTTCCAACATACATTTTCTGAGAGAGAACCACCTACACTTGTGTTGAGGTCAAGATAATCCATTCCAACCACATAAATCTTGATCTCTAGCCTTCCCCAAGTTGCTTTCCACTCAAATCTTCTTTCCACCAAATCCAATCCTATGAGAGAGAGTTGAATATTGGGGAGACTATCATTTGAAGCACAACAGCAAGGAGTTCATCATCAACACACCATCTATTACCTTTTGGAGAGTGGTGTCTCCTAGATTGGTTAGGTGTCACTTGGGAGCCTCCGTCAAGATTGTGGAGTTGAACCAAGGAGTTTGTAAGGGCAAGAAGATTGCCTACTTCATGAAGATCTACCCGAGTGAGGCAAGTCCTTCGTGGGCGACGGCCATGGTGGTATAGACAAGGTTGCTTCTTCGTGGACCCTTCGTGGGTGGAGCCCTCCATGGACTCGCGCAACCGTTACCCTTCGTGGGTTGAAGTCTCCATCAACGTGGGTGTACGATAGCACCACCTATCGGAACCACGACAAAAACATCTGTGTCTCCTATTGCGTTTGCACTCTCAAAATCGTCCCTTTACCTTCACATGCAATTGTTTTACATTCCGCTGCTATACTCTTAGAATTGCATGTGTAGGTTGATTGCTTGACTTGTGCTAAGTTGCTAAAATCTACCAAGAACTAAAATTGGGAAAAGGCTAGATTTTTATTTGGTCAAGTAGTCTAATCACCCCCCCCCCCCTCTAGACATACTTTTGATCCTACAAGTGGTATCAGAGCTTTGATCTCCATTTGCTTTAATTTCCATAGCTTTTGGTGGTCATAGCCTTGGTTTCACAACCTAGGAGAGTATGGTGTCTAGAGGTCCTTACTTTGATGGTACAAATTTGCTAGTTGGAAGCATAAGATGAAAATGCATATTCTTGGACATAACCCTGCCGTTTGGGCTATTGTGTGTATTGGCTTGCAAGGTGAATTCTTTGATGGGAGAGAACCAAACCGTGAAGCTACCGCGGAAGAGTTGAAGATGCTGCAATACAATGCTCAAGCTTGTGATATTATCTTCAACGGATTGTGCCCCAAAGAATTAGACAAAATCAACCATCTTGAGAATGCAAAGGAAATTTGGGATACTTTGATTGATATGCACGAAGGTACCGACTCCGTCAAGGAATCCAAATTGGATGTGCTTCAAACTCAACTTGACAAGTTCAAAATGAAGGATGGTGAAGGCATCGCTGAAATGTACTCTAGGCTTGCTCTCATCACAAATGAGATTATCAGCTTAGGAAGTGAAGAGATGACCGATAAATTCATGATCACGAAGATCCTAAGAGCCTTGGATGGAAAATATGATATCGTGTGCACATTGATCCAAATGATACCCAATTACAAAGATCTCAAGCCAAAGGAAGTCATTGGAAGAATTGTTGCTCATGAAATGTCACTCAAGGATAAGGAAGAGCTCCACAACAAGTCAAGTGGTGCTTACAAAGCCTCATGTGAAGCTCCCACATTATCAAGTGAGAAACAAACCGTCAATGAAGAATTGAGCCTAATGGTGAAGAACTTCAACAAGTTCTACAAGAGTAGAAGCAAGGAAAGAAGTTCCAAGTCAAGGTCCTACAATGACAGAAGATCTTCTAGTCGTGAGCATAATTGCTACAGTTGTGGAAGACCCAGACACTATTCCAATGAGTGTACAGCTCCCTACAAAAGAAGAGAAGATTCTCCAAAAAAGGAGTGGAAGAGAAGAATCACCATCAAGAGAAAGAAGGAGTAGAGATGATCGTTATGAACGAAGAACATCCTGGAGAAGCAAGGACTCGGAAAGGAAGGACAAATCATCAAAGAGCTACACAAAACGAAGACATCAAGCTCATGTTGGTGTGTCACGCCCAATATATGATATTATCCTAAAGAGACTCGAAAGTACGACCAAGGATAGAACCGCATATTGATACGCTTTTGCAAGGTGGATATCATTACATCAACATTACATAATAGATGGGGATACATACAAGAGGCATACAATGCCACATGAATACAACATCACAATACATAAGAGCAACATTCGACTACGGATGAAACACAAACAGAAACTCAAACGACATCCACCCTGCTAGCCCAGGCTGCCGACCTGGAACCTATCCCCTGATCGAAGAAGAAGCAGAAGAAGAACTCCAAAACAAGCAAGCATCGCTCTTGCATCAAGATCATCTCATAACCTGTACCTGCAACTGTTATTGTAGTAATCTGTGAGGCACGAGGACTCAGCAATCCCATTACCATGGGTATCAAGACTAGCAAAGCTTAATGGGAAAGGAAGGGGTAAAGTGGTGAGGTTGCAGCAGCGGCTAAGCAAGTATGATGGCTAACATACGCAAATAAGAGCGAGAAGAGAGCAAATGGAACGGTCGTGAAGCTAGAAATGATCAAGAGGTGATCCTGAACTCCTACTTACGTCAAACATTACCCAAAGACCGTGTTCACTTCCCGGACTCCGCCGAAAAGAGACCATCACGGCTACATACACGGTTGATGCATTTTAATTTGGATCTGGTGTCAAGTTATCTACAACTGGACATTAACAAATTCGCATCTACCACATAACCGCGGGCACGGCTTTCAAAAGATAATACCCTGCAGGGGTGTCTCAACTTAGCCCATGATAAGCTCTCGTGATCAACGAAGGATATACCTTCTCCCAGGAAGACCCGATCAGTCTCGGAATCCCGGTTTATAAGACATTTCGACAAGGTAAAACAAGACCAGCAAAGTCGCCCGATGTGCCGACAATCTCGATAGAAGCTGCACATATCTCGTTCTCAGGGCAACACCGGATGAGCAATCCGTACAACTAAAACCAGACCTCGAGTTTCCCTGAGGGGGCGCTGCAAAGGGCTCTAGTTCGGACCAGCACTTAGAGAAGCACTGGTCCGGGGGGGCTAAAATAGAGATGACCCTTGGGTTAATTACTCCCAAGGGAAAGGTATAGGTGGTAGGCAAAAGGTAAAACCAATGTTGGGCCTTGCTGGAGGAGTTTTATTCAAGGCGAACTATCAAGGGGGTCCCATAAATCACCCAACCGCGTTAGGGACGCAAAATCTGGGAACATAATACCCATATGACGGAAACTAGGGCTACAAGACTAGAACAAAACACCAGGCATAAGACCGAGCCTTCCACCCTTTACCAAGTATATAGATGCACTAATAATATTAGAGATATTGTGATATCCCAACATAATCCTGTCCACCATGGAGCAATCTTCAACTTCACCTGCAACTAACAACGCTATAAGAGGGGCTGAGCAAAGCAGTAACATAGCCAAGCAACGGTTTGCTAGGAAGGGTGGAAAAGGTTAGAGGCTGACATGCCAATTTGGGAGGCTTGAGGAGCAAATGATAGGTAGCGCAGCATAGCGATAGAACAAAGCAACTAGCATAGCAATGATAGTAGTGAGATCCAAGGTGACAGTCATCTTGCCTGAAATCCCACAAGGAAGAAGAACGAGTCCATGAAAAAGACGAACGGATGAAGCCGAACCAAGCGTAGACGAACGAATCCTCACGATCGCAACGAAAACGGGAACTATCGAGAAGAAGCACACAACATAGTAAACACACCACACATGAACAAGGCATGATGCTCAACCAAGTATGATGCATGACATGGCTACATGAAGCTACTCATGGCAAGAGATGATGCATACAAGAGCAACACATCAAAACAAGTTTAAATGAGGCCGGAAACAACATATAACAATTCCAGTAAGTCCTCATATGCAAATTTAGAAATTGGTCCAGGACTGAATAAACCTTATGTTCAAGTTGTTAAACAGCAAGTTAAGATGCACCAAGATGATCTACCCGAGATTCGAGTCAAGTTACATATAAAGTTCATTTAATTCGGAGCTACGTCTAGAAGATATGAGCAAAACAAGATAAGCATGGCATTGATGCAAAATGCATACAAAAATCAAGCAAACACTCTCAAAACATGGATGCAACATGATAATATGAAACTACATGCAAAATCAAGCAAGTTCCATATAAAGCACACACAAAACGGAGCAACGGTTCAACACATACACATTATACAAGTTTAAAGGACAAGTTGTTCAAAACTGCAACTAGGCATCTTGCGAGCATCAAAACAACATGCTACAGCACCTCAATGTAAGAACAAAAGGCATGGGCATGAAGTACAGGTAAAGCATGACAAAACATGAACACTGAGCTATCTCCAGAAAACGCTAGAACATGCTCAAAAGGTCATGGCAAGATTGCAAATAATAACAGTTTCAGACTTAGCAGAAATAGCATCAGGTTGCAATGTTTAGAGCTACGAAACAACATGTTACAAGAACTTATCATGGCAAACAAAGGCATGGCATGATACTACTAAATGCATAGAACAAAAGTCCTTTACTGACCATGAGCCAAAAAGGATTAGAAGATATGATGGCACCCATGTAAACATGACGAGTTATATGACAGATTCATACATGGCAGGAACAACAACAAGTAGGCATGTTGGTGAGCTTGTACCACTCACCACAGAGCAATACATGACATGACAAGGTAACCGACAGGAAGAAGACATGTTTTGGAAGCTAAGCATGGCAAGACAAAGTTCATAGCATGTTTGGATCACTAACAACAATCATGGCAACATTGAACTTAATGTTAACAGGCTGGCAGCAACATTATTTAGCAAGTTTTGAGAAAGATAACAAAAAGTTACAGCACGCTATAAATGCAACCAGGGGCATTAATGGATATAGCATGACATGCAAAACAAAACATTCTTAGTGAACATCTCCAGATTATGCATAGAATGACTTGTAGCAGCAGGTTTACATAGCATCATAATATAACAGTATCAGCCTAGCAAAACAGTAACAGCAAGTATCCTACTTCACGAGCTCGATGCACTCACTACAAGTCTCAAAAAAATACGTGGATTGTATCACTGTGAAGATGGCATGACATAGCTCAAAACTCATGTAGACATCAAGTTCATAGGATGCACACACAAAATGCAATGAAAAAGACAAAACAGCAAGTTATAATAGTTTCAGCAGGTTAACATTGTATAGCACTCTTGCAACGATGATTTGGGCATCAAGATTGCCTCAAACAAGTATGGCACAATAGAATGAAATGAAGAGCATCTCATGATGAACATTTTGATATATCATGCATGCAAAACGGAGCAGTATGTTAGGAGATATGGCATGTCAAACATAGCACCAGAATAATGAATCTCAGGGACTTGGTGGAAATTTTGGGGAGGGGAAAGTCAACCTGGATCTGGATCTGAATCGGGCTCGCCGGAGTTTTGGGGGCTCGCCGAAATATCACCGCAGAAGAAGGGGCCGGTGGGGTCGAGGAGGAGGCCGGCAGGCCGGAGCCCGGAGGGACGCGGGGAGGCGCGCGAGGGCGGCAGAGCAGGCGGGTGCGGCGACCTCGGGAGGGGTCGCCCGCGGGCGGCGGCGGTGG
>NC_041383.1:274136411-274139139 GCF_002162155.2 Triticum dicoccoides
AGGCGGGCACGGACGGGCCGGGAGGCGGCGGCGCGAGGGCTCGCGCGGGCCCGAGATGGGCTCCACGGGCCGTGCGGTGGCGGGAGGCGGCGGCGACAGGTGTCGCGCCCTGATTGGCGCGGGGAGGCTGCGCTGCTGAGGTGGCGCGCTCCTATTGGCCGGAGCGATGTGGATGCGGCGGTGGACGCGTCCGGCGATGGAGCGGACATGTCCGGCGCGGTGAGGGAGCAGACTGCTAGGGTTCATCCGCGAAAATTCAGGGAGGGGCACATATTTATAGGTAGAGGGAGCTAGGAGACTCCAAATGGAGTGCGGTTTTCGCCCACACGATCATGATCGAACGATCGAGAGCATGTAGGGGGTTAGGATGGGTTATTAGGCCACTTTTGAGGGGTGTTGGGCTGCACACAAAAGAGGCTTTTACGGTTACCCGGTTAACCGTTGGAGTATCAAACGGACTCCGAATGGCACGAAACTTGACAGGCGGTCTACCGGTGGTGTAACAAGGCCGCTTGGCAAATCTCGGTCCACTCCGAGAATGTTTAACACCCACTCCCAACAAGAGACAAGAGGGTAACGCTGGTGGACATAGGAGTGCCGGATTGCAAAACGGACAACGGGGAAAATGCTCGGATTCATGAGACGAACACGTATGCAAAAAGAGATGCACATGATGACATGGCAAAATGCAACACGCAAGAAAATGACATGGCAACGACGGCGAATAACTGGAAGACACCTGGCGCATCGAATCCGGGGCGTTACAACACTCCTCCACTAACAAGAGATCTCGTCCCGAGATCTTAGGACCGAGACGGAAGAGAAAGAGGAAGAGGTGAAGTAAGAATGCAAGAGAGAAGAAGCAAAGAATCGAGAGCACTCGAGAAGAAGAGAGGAATGACGAGAATGACGAGAATCGAAATCCCACGGAATCAGATAGAGTATGAAACCACTCCGGGTAGAACGAGATAAGAAATGAATAAGACTGAAAGGATTTAGGCAGCACTCCGGCTGAAAATGGGAGGAATAGAACACGAGCTTGAGAGGATGGAATGATACTTGATGAAGACATAACAAAAACCTCCGAAAAGAATTGAAAGATTTGAAAGAAAAGAACGTAGAAGAAAATGACAACTTGTGCCACGAATGAAATTGAAAGCATCTTTAGAAGGAAGGTTTGAACGGAGTTGTTGAGAAAATCAACAATTAAAAGAATAGACTTGTTGTGGTCTTATAGGTAACATCTCAAGATCATAAGGTGGTAACCGGCCACAAACGGAAATGATTGGATAGCTGAGACGAACGAAGAAATGCAAAAATCCACTTCAAAAGAATACCGAGAATTAATTGCACTTCGAGACGTGAGAAGAAAAGATACTTGAACTCCTCCAACAAGAATCTTGATGAACTCTTGAAGAATGAATTAAATCATGAAGAACCACCATGAAAAACTCCGGTGACAAAAGGATGATGAGATAGAATTTAAGGATGAAAAGAATAAGATGAGCCTTGCGATGATTTAGATGGAGGTTCCGACAAGACGGCCGAGGAAATTTGAACTCCGGAAAAGAAAAGATGAAAACACTTGGAACTAGAATTTATTCATCAAGAACAAACTCCGAAGGAAGGGACTACTCACTTGGATGAAATAAGAATAAGATTTATTGTATGCTTATCCTTCATCAGTTTAAATTGATGACAACCGGATTTGGCATGCAACTTATTCCTGTTGAAAAGGATTAAGGGGAATATGGCGCAAAACTTGAGAAAGTCTTCATGAACCACCGGTAGGATTGGAAAGAACGAATGGATTAAAATTATAATCAAGGAAAAAGAATCTTGAACGAACCACCGTAAGAATTAGAAAATGACTGATGGAAGAGAATGAATCACCGGGAAGAATTAGAAGAACCAATATGTTAGAGGGGATTTAGATGCAAAAGAACAAAGAGATCATGAGCTGATTAAAGAACACTTGAACGAAGCACTGGGATAATTGGATAACGGTAGCTGAAATGTGAGGACGAAGAATTCTTCTGGAACGATGGCCTCCGATGAAAAGAAACGTGAGAACAACTTCTGACATACTCCGGATGGGTAAGAAAAGAATATCTGACAATCGGAATAATTCAAGAGGATGGCATGAAACTAGGACCGCGAGTCTTCGAGAGAATGAGCAAGATTTAGAGGAAAACTCTTCTTCGATCTTCAAATGACGACGAGAAACACCACCAAAATAACTGTGGTACTCCGGTAGAATGAAAAGCGAAGAGGTTGAGACAAGAATGAAAAGAATTTGAAAATGATCTTGGAGAAAGCATGTGACTGATGGAATCCATTCTTACATCACACTTGAAAAGAATAGAGAATAACTCCAGGGGAATTAGAAGAGTCAGGTAAGATCCTGGGAAAAGACCTGTGGGTTAGGGCCCACTAAAGAAAACACCGTTGAAAAAGGATTGTTGAACAGATAGATGATGCACCGAAATGATTGAAATATTTGAATGAGGTAACAACCTCAAATTAATTGGAACACAGACGAATCTCCTGAGATGTCTTCCGAACTCCGGAATGATTGAATGGCGAGAGGCAAACGAGCAAGGAGAACACTTGATCCAAGGAAAATAATATGATCAACCCGAAAAACTTGAATTGAGTCCACCGGAAAAGAAGAAGAGATGAAGAATGTCAAACAAAAGAGAATTCACTGGTTGAAATGATTGAGGGA
>NC_041383.1:274139264-274143472 GCF_002162155.2 Triticum dicoccoides
GTATGAATGAAATTGATGCTCGAAAGAGATTCGAGCTCCGGGAAGAAGAGGGTGGGAGGGCGGGGAAAATAAAGGCAACTTGTAAGGGGAAACGACGAATATCTTGAAGAGAAAACACAGGTTGAAATCATTGAGGAAAGAAATCAAAGACTTCACGAGTAGGATGGATACTCGATTACGGACTCCGGATTCAAGAAGAAAAGGGTGGGCGGGTGGGGAAAAAAGGACAACTGTGGCCAGGGAAACACCATCGAAAGAGAAAGAACTGACAACTGATCTCGCAAAAGACAAAGAGGTTTGAGACGACTTGACGAGAGATGCACCGGATAAAAGAGGATGGACAACGGACAAAACTAACTGCATGATCCTAAAGAAAAATTTGAAGGGAAAGAGGAGTAGTCCAAAACACCTACGTCAAGATTACTCACCAGAGCGACGAAGGGGCTAAGGAGTAAAAAGAATTCCTACTCTCCGATATAAGTAAACTCCAAAAAAGTTTTCTTCTAGACTCGACAACGGCCAAACTACACGATCAATCAAGGGGGCTCCTATGGTCGGTCGAGGCTCTGATACCAACTTGTCACACCCAATATGTGATACTATCCTAAAGAGACTCGAAGGTCCGACCAAGGATAGAACCGCATATTGATACGCTTTTTCAAGGTGGATATCATTACATCAACATTACATAATAGATGCGGATACATGAAAGAGGCATACAATGCCACATGAATACAACATCACAATACATAAGGGCAACATCCGACTACGGATGAAACACAAACAGAAACTCAAATGACATCCGCCCTGCTAGCCCAGGCTGCCGACCTGGAACCTATCCCCTGATCGAAGAAGAAGCAGAAGAAGAACTCCAAAACAAGCAAGCATCGCTCTCGCGTCAAGATCATCTCATAACCTGTACCTACAACTGTTGTTGTAGTAATCTGTGAGCCACGAGGACTCAGCAATCCCATTACCATGGGTATCAAGACTAGCAAACCTTAATGGGAAAGGAAGGGGTAAAGTGGTCAGGTTGCAGCAGCGGCTAAGCAAGTATGGTGGCTAACATACGCAAATAAGAGCGAGAAGAGAGCAAACGGAACGGTCGTGCAGCTAGCAATGATCAAGAGGTGATCTCGAACTCCTACTTACGTCAAACATAACTCAAAGACCGTGTTCACTTCCCGGACTCCGCCGAAAAGAGACCATCACGGCTACACACACGGTTGATGCATTTTAGTTCGGATCTGGTGTCAAGTTATCTACAACCGGACATTAACAAATTCACATCTGCCACATAACCGCGGGCACGGCTTTCGAAAGATAATACCCTGCAGGGGTGTCCCAACGTAGCCCATGATAAGCTCTCGTGATCAATGAAGGATATACCTTCTCCCAGGAAGACCCGATCAGTCTCGGAATCCCGGTTTACAAGACATTTCGACAATGGTAAAACAAGACCAGCAAAGCCGCCCGATGTGCCGACAATCCCGATAGGAGCTGCACATATCTCGTTCTCAGGGCAACACCGGATGAGCAATCCGTACAACTAAAACCAAACCTCAAGTTTCCCTGAGGGGGCGCTGCAAAGGGCTCTAGTTCAGACCAGCACTTAGAGAAGCACTGGCCCGGGGGGGCTAAAATAAAGATGACCCTTGGGTTAATTACTCCCAAGGGAAAGGTATAGGTGGTAGGCAAAAGGTAAAACCAATGTTGGGCCTTGCTGGAGGAGTTTTATTCAAGGCGAACTGTCAAGGGGGTCCCATAAATCACCCAACCGCGTTAGGGACGCAAAATCCGGGAACATAATACCGATATGACGGAAACTAGGGCAACAAGAGTGGAACAAAACACCAGGCATAAGGCCGAGCCTTCCACCCTTTACCAAGTATATAGATGCACTAATAATATAAGAGATATTGTGATATCCCAACATAATCCTGTCCACCATGGAGCAATCTTCAACTTCACCTGCAACTAACAACGCTATAAGAGGGGCCGAGCAAAGCGGTAACATAGCCAAGCAACGGTTTGCTAGGAAGGGTGGAAAAGGTTAGAGGCTGACATGGCAATTTGGTAGGCTTGAGGAGCAAATGATAGGTAGCACAACATAGCGATAGAACGAAGCAACTAGCATAGCAATGATAGTAGTGAGATCCAAGGTGACTGTCATCTTGCCTGAAATCCCGCAAGGAAGAAGAACGAATCCATGAAGAAGATGGACGGATGAAGCCGAACCAAGCGTAGACGAACGAATCCTCACGATCGCAACGAAAACGGGAACTATCGAGAAGAAGCACACAACATAGTAAACACACCACACATGAACAAGGCATGATGCTCAACCAAGTATGATGCATGACAAGGCTACATGAAGCTACTCATGGCAAGAGATGATGCATACAAGAGCAACACATCAAAGCAAGTTTAAATGAGGCCGGAAACAACATATAACAATTCCGGTAAGTCCTCATATGGAAATTTAGAAATTGGTCCAGAACTGAATAAACCTTATGTTCAAGTTGTTAGACAGCAAGTTAAGATGCACCAAGATGATCTACCCGAGATTCTAGTCAAGTTACATATAAAGTTCATTTAATTCGGAGCTACGGCCTAGAAGATATGAGCAAAACAAGATAAGCATGGCATTGATGCAAAATGCATACAAACGTCAAGCAAACACTCTCAAAACATGGATGCAACATGATATATGAAACTACATGCAAAATCAAGCAAGTTTCATATAGAGCACACTCAAAACGGAGCAACGGTTCAACACATACACACTATACAAGTTTAAAGGTCAAGATGTTCAAAACAGCAACTAGGCATCTTGCAAGCATCAAAACAACATGCTACAGCACCTCAACGTAAGAACAAAAGGCATGGGCATGAATTATAGGTAAAGCATGACAAAACATGAACACTGAGCTATCTCCAGAAAACACTAGAACATGCTCAAAAGGTCATGGCAAGATTGCAAATAATAACAGTTTCAGACTTGGCAGAAATAACATCAGGTCGTAACGTTTAGAGTTATCAAACAACATGTTAGAGGAACTTATCATGGCAAACAAAGGCATGGAATGATACTACTAAATGCATAGAACAAAAGTCCTTTACTGACCATGAGCCAAAAAGGAATAGAAGATATGATGGCACCCATGTAAACATGGCAAGTTATATGACAGATTCATACATGGCAGGAACAACAATAAGTAGGCATGTTGGTGAGCTTGTGCCACTCACCACAGAGCAATACATGACAAGACAAGGTAATCGACAGGAAAAAGACATGTTTTTAAAGCTAAGCATGGCAAGAGAAAGTTCATAGCATGCTTGTATCACTAACAACAATCATGGCAACATTGAACTTAATGTTAACAGGCTGGCAGCAACATTATTTAGCAAGTTTTGAGCAAGATAACAACAATTTATAGCAGGCTATAAATGCAACCAGGGGAATTAATGGATAGAGCATGACATGTAAAACAAAACATCCTTAGTGAACATCTCCAAATTATGCATAGAATGACTTGTAGCAGCAGGTTTACATAGCATCATAATATAACAGAATCGGCCTAGCAAAACAGTAACATCAAATACCCTACTTCACGAGCTCGATGCACTCACTAAAATTCTCAAAAACATACATGGATTGCATCACTGTGAAGATGGCATGACATAGTTCAAAACTCATGTAGACATCAAGTTCATAGGATGCACACACAAAATGCAATGAAAAAGACAAAACAGCAAGTTATAATAGTTTCAGCAGGTTAACATTATATAGCACTCTTGTAACGATGATTTGGGCATCAAGATTTCCTCAAACAAGCATGGCACAATCGAATGAAATGAAGAGCATCTCATGATGAACATTTTGATATATCATGCACGCAAAACGGAGCAGTATGTTAGGAGATATGGCATGTCAAACATAGCACCAGAATAATGAATCTTAGGGACTTGGTGGAAATTTCGGGGAGGGGAAAGTCAACCTGGATCTGGATTTGAATCGGGCTCGCCGGAGTTTTGAGGGCTCGCCGGAATATCACCGGAGAAGAAGGGGCCGGCGGGGTCGAGGAGGAGGTCGGCCGGCCGGAGCCCGAAGAGACGCGGGGAGGCGCGCGAGGGCGGCGGGCTCGCCGGCGTCGGCGGGCGGCGGAGCAGGCGGGTGAGGTGACCTCGGGCGGGGTCGCCCGCGG
>NC_041383.1:274143692-274169798 GCF_002162155.2 Triticum dicoccoides
GGTCCGCAGGCGGGCGCAGACGGGCCGGGAGGCGGCGGCGCGAGGGCTCACGCGGGCCCACGATGGGCTCCACGGGCCGTGCGGTGGCGGGAGGCAGCGGCGACAGGTGTCGCGCCCTGATTGGCGCGGGGAGGCTGCGTTGCTGAGGCGGCGGTGGACGCGTCCGGCGGCGGAGCGGACATGTCCGGCGCGGTGAGGGAGGAGACTGCTAGGGTTCATCCGTGAAAATTCGGGGAGGGGCACATATTTATAGGTAGAGGGAGCTAGGAGACTCCAAATGGAGTGCGGTTTTCGCCCACACGATCGTGGTCGAATGACCGAGAGCATGGAGGGGGTTAGAATGGGTTATTGGGCCACTTTGGAGGGGTGTTAGGCTGCACACAAAAGAGGCTTTTACGGTTACCCGGTTAACCGTTGGAGTATCAAACAGACTCCGAATGGCACGGAATTTGACAGGCGGTCTACCAGTGGTGTAACAAGGCCGCTTGGCAAATCTCGGTCCACTCCGAGAATGTTTAACACCCACTCACAACAAGAGACAAGAGGGTAACGCCGGAGGACATAGGAGTGCCGGATTGCAAAACGGACAACGGGGAAAATGCTCGGATGCATGAGACGAACACGTATGCAAAAAGAGATGCACATGATGACATGGCAAAATGCAACACGCAAGCAAATGATATGGCAACGAAGGCGAATAACTGGAAGACACCTGGCGCATCGAATCCGGGGCGTTACAGTGAATGGGTATCCGACTCCGACAATCACTCCGAGAGAAGCTATCACTCTGACTCCAAATATACTCAAGATGAGGGTGTTGTCGGTCTAGCACTTGTGTCAACCAACTCCTAAAACATATTTGACTCACCAAATGAAGGAATTGGAAGATGCTTCATGGCTAAAGTCCCAAAGGTATCACACCCCGAGTATGTTGATTTCAATAGTGATGAAGCTGACTTGTTAGGTGATGATGATTTACTTGTTGACAACTCTAGCGATGAATACTATGATGAAACGTCAATTAATCATGCTAATCAAGATAAAACAAATGACAATGATAAGGAGAAGATTGAGCGCCTAACTAAAGAACTAAACACTCTTAAGTTATCTCATGAATCTACTTGGAAGATCATCGAGAACTTTTAAAGACTCATGAGAAGTTACGCTTTGAAAAGCTCAACCTTGAGCAAGAGCATGAGTTTTTAAAGGCAATCAATGATGATCTTTGCAAGAAAAGTTCTTCTTACATTGACAAGTGTTTACTATTATCTACTTACATGCCACAAGTCAAGTCTAGTAACAAGAACAAGAAAGATTCTTCTTCTATTAGTAACAATAATCATACTAAATCCAATGTTGTTGCTTCTAGTAGTTCTCTTGATTCCACTAATGATTCTCTCAGCCAAAGTTACACTTGAGCAAGAAAATAGCTTACTGAAGGGAATTATAGAGAAAGGTGTTTACAAGAGCCTTGCCGAAAGTAAGCAATTCGAGGAGATTGTACGCAAGCAAGGAAGGCACCGGAAGAATCAAGGTGTTGGTTTTGAACGAAAGTTCAATGCCAATGGAGTTGAGTGGGAAGAAGATCAATACCCCAAGACAAAGTTTGTTCCTCAACAAGAGAAGTACGGTCCTACTTCTTTCAAAGGAACACAAGCTCAAGATGATCTTCCACCACAAGACCACAAGCAAAAAGGCAAGGACAAGCTTCAAGAGGAGATTGGTGCATTTGAAGAAGCTCCTAAGGCCTTGGTCAAGTGGGTTCCCAAGGCTACATCAAGTTCTACTTCATCAAGTACGACTACAACTCCAAGGATTCCCATCAAGATGATGTGGATCCCAAAGAAGAAGAACTAGAGAGTTCTTGAGGGTGACTCTGCCAATATACTTCACTCATATCATTTTGGCAAGGACAAGTGCAATCAACTTCCACATCTTGCACTAGTTCAATGAGTCACAAACCCACTTGTTGGTAAGACAAGGGACAAGGTAACCTAATGCTTTCATGGACATCATCTTATGTGTGCATCACTCTATGTCTATGGATATCCTTGTTTGTTCCTTGTGGGACTAACCCGTGTAGGTATTGAAAGTACAACTCACTCCAATGGATTGCTCCAAATGATCAACAACATTGAGCATCCACATCTTCAACATCTACATGAAGTCATCATCAACAAAAACCAAGGTTAGTTCATCCCTCTTAGGGGGGATCTCACATCTAGGGGGAGCTTTACTCTAAAGAATTGAGCTAAAGTAACTATAATGGTGTGAACACAACAATGCTTTATGTAAAAGTGGTAACCCCACTTGTTCTTAAACGATGAGTATGACCTATGAACAAATGTTCTCATTTGACTCCTAAGTCAATATACTCATATATAGATGACCTAGTCATCGAAAATTGTTCGATAGATGCTAGAATTGGTTGTGCATGCTTTGCCACATATTTCATTTGCCATTTTATTGTGTGAGCATGTCGGTTGCATATTTACTCATTCGAGGACATCCACTTGTTGTTTTGATTGTTTGGTTTCTTTCATTTTGCCAAGTGGATGGACAAGAATGCCTAAGAACCTTCTCTAGCTATCTATGCTTTTCTTGTCTCAAACTCTATTCATGCTACATCACAAAGTTTGATCAAGTCAGATTCGAACCACTCTGTGTGAGGAGCACTCAGAGTCCCCGATTCGTCATAGACTTAAACTTCCAAAACCTCTTTGTGCATTTCGGTTTGACCGATTCATCCATTTCGGTCATACCGAGATCACTAAGTTGATCTAGGTTTTCAATCTCGATGCAACCGATTAGAACCTTTCGGTCACACCGAGTTGCAGTAACTGCTCGCAGTTTTGCATCTTGGTGCACCGAGTTGTTCCACTCGGTCACACCGACAGGGTCAGGTCATATATACTGATGGGTCAAATTTTGGAAAAAATTCTGAAACCCTTCACCCGCGCGTAACCTGCTCTGCCTCTTCGGGTCTCCGGATCGTCTTCTCGCCACCAGCGACCTCCCGCCGCCAGTCTCCACCGCCGTCAACGGCAATCTGCCCCATCATTGCCGCCGTAGCAAGTTCACCGCCAAGTTAGGGTATGAACTTGATACTTTGTGCTATTCATTAACTCTGATTCGTAGCACATTGCTTTGCCATGATTTCCGCTGAACTTATCTCGGACCGACCGAGTTGTTGAAATCGGTCTCACCGATTTGGCTTAGGCCATTGCACATGCAATTTTCAGTCTGACCGAGAATTGCAAATCGGTGTGACCGAGTTCGATTCTTTGTGAAACCCTAGCAGTCTTGGTGCCACTGAACTATGACTCGGTCTGACCGAGTTCAGTAGTTTAGGTTCCAAAAGCTACTTCGGTATCACCGAGTTTACAAATCGGTAGCACCGAAATGCTTTCTGTGGAGAATTAAAACTAAGTTTTGAGTCATCTGTTTTGCAAAACCTCTGTACTTTGTGATGCTCATCTACTCTACCTCATCTACAACCTATTCACAGGGTCTGCTGATAGTTGACTGCAAGATGTCTGACTAGAGTGACAGCCAGAACAGGTCTGAACAACCAGGACAGATGAGTGAGGGCACTAGTCCCTCCAGCAGCTATGATGAGGGCAGCAGGAGCACACCTAGTAACTTGCCCAAGGCAGCTACTAGAATAAGGAAGGAGAAAACTTCTTATTCAGAGGATCAAGATTATATTGCAGCTGATGATGAGGCCATTTCCAAGAGGAAAGTTGTGAAGAAAGAATTTGGCACTACTGCATGAACTAAACCAGGCATGAACAAGAAGGCACCTGCCAGGAGAGTGCCTACATCCAAACCCAGGAAGGTTGCCACACGTAAAACTATGAAGTTCACCATTGAATCTGAAGAATAAGCAGCTAGTGAAGACAAGAAAAAGAAGAGGGCAAGAACAACTACAGCCAAAGTTCTTGGAAATTCCACAATGGTGAGATCAGATGATGAAGAGGAAGAGGATGCTGCACCAGCACCCAAAGCTCAGAAACTCATGGGAGATGCAATCAGATCAGGGGCTACTCCATCTAAGCCCAAAGCTGCTCCCAAGGCTGCTGCTCCAGCTCAAAAGCCTAAACCCAAGAGGAACACTAGAAGTATACCTGCTGAGGAGAAGAATAAGGCCCCAGTGCCTAAAGCTACAGAAGAGGAAGTTGAAGCCCAAGTGCTAAGAAAGCTAAAGCCAAAGATCCCTGAGCATAATGATGCACATCCTGTTGCAGAGGACATGAGGATCAGGAAGGATGCAGGACTGACACAGTGGAGAAAGGCTGACCCCTATGCTGTCAGGAGGAGAACTGCTATGGATTATAGGTTCCACAAAAAGGAACAACAAGATTTCTATGAGACAATCCTGCTTGACAAGAAGCCCATAGTGTGTGACATGAGATGGGTGGTGGACCTACATAAGAGAGAATGAAGGGCACTTCCCAGGTGTATATGACAGCTTCAAGGCATGTGAGGTTGACAAGTTTGTTGGCCAGAAGCTTACTAAGTGGAATGATGATCTGATCATGAAATTCTATTCAAATGCTCATTTCTATCCAGATGGAAAAATTGTGTGGATGTCAGAGGGTACAAGGTACCAACCTACAGTTGATGAGTGGGCTAGATTGATCAATGCCCCAGAAGCTCATAAAGATGCCTTGGATGTCTATGCCAAGAAGAAGAAGGATCACAACTCAATGGCTAGCATGTACAATGAGATTCCTGATGCAGACCTAGAGACTCACAAGTTTGGCTCAGTGAAGCACCTGCTGTCAGGGCTGCCAACAATCAACACCATTCTAAGGCACACTCTGTTGCCAAAGTCAGGAGATCACAGAATGATCAGAGGACACTCCATCAACTTGCTGCATGTATTTGATGTTCCTCAAAAGTTCAAGGTGATGAGTCTGATTGTGGAAACAATCAAGAGGACTGCTGCAGATCAGAAGAGATCTTGTGGGTATGCTCCACAGATTCAGGTGCTCATCAACTCCAAGATGGGCATAGGCACATATTCGTTGGACAAGGAGCATCTACCCCTCAAGCCAGACTTTGAGGATAACACGGTTGTTATGAATGAAGAAGATCCATCATCTATGCAAGCACATGAGAAGAGAGAGAAGGCAAGGGCAGAGAAAGCTGCAAAGATGACAACAGCTGAAGAAGCATCTCAGATATTCTTGAAGAGCAAGCAAGATCAGCTTGGATATCTGATTGCCTCCACCTTGAGGATTGAGAAGGGCTTGGCCACCCTGACTCAAAACCAGGAGAGCTTGGAGAGGATCATTGAGCAGAAATGCTATGATCTTGATATCAAGGTAACTGAGATCCAATCAGTAGTTGAGCAACTTCAGGAGGAAGTGTTGGAGAAGAAGGACAAGTCTACTACATATGCTTTCACTAGAGTGCCCAAGAGTCAGAGATCTGCTGTAGTGCCAGTCACAGATACTAGAGCTACAGCATCAGCACCAGCTGCTACAGCTCCAGTGCCACCTCCAGCAGCCACTTCACCAGCTCCAGCCACATCAACAGAAGCTTTCATCCTTGGAGCCATCTCTACACCACCTCATGAAGACCAAGCCTGAGAGTCATTTAGCACTATGCATTTTTTTACTTTTTGGTAACTTGTTGCCAAAGGGGGAGAAAATGTATAGATCATAGGCTTCGACACAGAGTGTTGCTTTTTATCTCTCTTGTTTTTGGTTAAACTTCTTGATTGTGTGCTTGTGAGATACTTGTTTACTTGGTCGATCATGTGTTTGATCATATGCTACCCTTAATGCTTGTTGGATGATATTATCTCTTATATCCTTATATGATCATTCACTTGCTTGGTGATGAGTGCATGCTTTTAACTTCTATCATTTTGAGCGCTCCACCAAGATGTATCTGACATGAAAGACTAACCCATGATCCTAACACATTGTGCATTTGCAGTCCAAAGCAAATTTTAAATAATGCACAAATTTAGGGGGAGCTCTTGCTTATCACATACTTCTCAAGCAACGATGTATTTCAATCTTATTATCATTTGTCAAAGCTTTAATCTATATGTTGTCATCAATTACCAAAAAGGGGGAGATTGAAAGTGCAACTATCCCTGGGTGGTCTTGGTAATTCCTAACAACATATAGCTCATTGAGCTAATGCTATTTCAAGATAAATATTTCAGGAAAGCTCAATGTTTGGCATGGCATGGATGAGAAATGTGGACCCCACAAAATACTAAGGACAAAAGGATTGGGTCAAGCTCAAAGCACAAGACTCTACATTTTTCATTTTAGTGATCCAAGATCACATTGAGTCCATAGGAAAAGCAAATACTATCAAGAGGGGGTGAGGTGTTGCTTAATGAGTGTCTTGCTCAAAGTGCTTAGTGATATGCTCCAAAAACCCTCAACTACTTTCTCACATCCACATATGTCCCAAACCAGAAGTCAAAATCGGCCCCACCGAAACTTTCTATCCGGCGCCACCGAGTTCAGTTGACATAGCCACTGCCAGAAACCCTAGTCTTTTCGGTCTCACCGATAGGGATCTCGGTCTCACTAAGATGGGATTGTAATCTCTCTGTTTCCCTTCGTAACGTTTCGGTCAAACCGAGATGAGCAATCGGTCCCACCGAGATTGCAATGCAAACTCTCTGTTTCCCTTTCGTAATGTTTCGGTCCAACCGAGATGAGCGAATCGGTCCCACTAAGTTTGCCTGAACAACTCTCTGTTTGTCTATTACCAAAATCAGTCTCACCGAGTTTGTGTAATTGGTATAACCGAGATTACATGATGCCCTAACCCTAATGATATCGGTCCCACCGAGTTGACATGTCGGTCCCACCGAAATGCCTAACGGTCACATTATGAACTAAATCGGTCTGACCGAGTTTCACGATTCGGTCCCACCGAGTTTGGTAAGTTGTGTGTAATGGTTAGATTTTGTGTGGAGGCTATATATACCCCTCCACCTACTCTTCATTCATGGAGAGAGCCATCAGAACATGCCTACACTTTCAACATACATTTTCTGAGAGAGAACCACCTACACTTGTGTTGAGGTCAAAATATTCCATTCCAACCACATAAATCTTGATCTCTAGCCTTCCCCAAGTTGCTTTCCACTCAAATATTCTTTCCACCAAATCCAATCCTATGAGAGAGAGTTGAGTGTTGGGGAGACTATCATTTGAAGCACAAGAGCAAGGAGTTCATCATCAACACACCATATATTACCTTTTGGAGAGTGGTGTCTCCTAGATTGGTTAGGTGTCACTTGGGAGCCTCCGTCAAGATTGTGGAGTTGAACCAAGGAGTTTGTAAGGGCAAGAAGATCGCCTACTTCATGAAGATCTACCCGAGTGAGGCAAGTCCTTCGTGGGCGACGGCCATGGTGGGATAGACAAGGTTGCTTCTTCGTGGACCCTTTGTGGGTGGAGCCCTCCATGGACTCGCGCAACTGTTACCCTTCATGGGTTGAAGTCTCCATCAACGTGGATGTACGATAGCACCACCTATCGGAACCACAACAAAAACATTCGTGTCTCCTATTGTGTTTGCACTCTCAAACTCCTCCTTTACCTTCATATGCAATTGTTTTACATTCCGCTGCTATACTCTTAGAATTGCATGTGTAGGTTGATTGCTTGACTTGTGCTAAGTTGCTAAAATCTGCCAAGAACTAAAATTGGGAAAAGGCTAGATTTTTATTTGGTCAAGTAGTCTAATCACCCCCCCTCTAGACATACTTTCGATCCTACAACTGGGAAGAGTCGACAAGAGGACAAACCTAAAGATTTGGACAAAATGGTTTGGTATGTGTTGAATAACTGTCCTGAGATACTACCTTATATCAAGTAATTGCAAAGTACTGCAGCTTATACATCGCAATCTACTAAACTTGCAGCACATTCCTATATATTTAGATATTTGACGCGATCACTATGTTGTGCAGCATCTACAAAAAGAAGTTACTGCCGCAAAATCCAAGAAACATTGACAAACTGGTTATGGCAGGATTTGCGAAATGCTTCAAGAGCCACGTAAGCTTTTGAATTGCACTGTCAGTTTTTTAATATATTGAGTACATAAGATGATCAACTTGTCTATTTTCTAACCATAGGTTAAGAAGATGCGGGAGGATGGGCATGTAGTTGATGATGCCCTTTACTCACTAGCAATGGGTCCTGGTACTCGGGTAAGTCATTATGAATCTTGCGTTGTTCGAGATGTGCGCTACAACACCCTTGCACGAGAAGAAGGAAGGAAGACACAAAACAGTGCCATCATGAGCACGGATACGTATGACAAAGAGACAACTGAAATGTATGCTAACATAACAGACCTTGTTCAGTTGCAGTATATCTCCAGTTTCAAGGATCATCGGTGTGTGGTTCTGTTGTGCTGTCATTGGTATAACCTGTTTTCCAGGATCGCAAAACCCAGAGCTGATGATTATTTCAAATCCATCAATGTCAAGGCGGCGTACCAGACCAACGAGCCTTTTATTTTGGCAAATCAAGCAACACAGATATTTTTGTTGGAAGACACATTTGCATGTAGCGATGACTGGAGAGTATTGCAAAGGTTTGAGCAGAGGAATTCGTTTAATGAAGTTGCACAACAAGATGAAGCTTACACTACTCTTGATGTACAAGATAACACAGATATTCCTAATATCTTTGAGAACCATCACGTCAATGACGCCGGCGAAAAGATTGTCTGCCATGCTGTGGACATACAAGAGTTGATCAAGAAGAATCCAACGTTTGAGGACGTTAAGGATGAAGAAGAAGATGACACCGTGGGGAATTTCGATTCAGACTGATACACATGGCGAAGATGTTGATGCTGCTGCTGCGGATGATGATTACATTGCTTTTGTCGTATTTGCCTGCCAGAAGACATTTTTTATCTACTATGTGAAATTGTGTTTGCTATGACAACTGAAACCTGATGAACATGTTGTTTAGTATTTTGCTATGAGAACATCACTTGTTATGTATGCTGATTTATGTTTGGTGATTGTATGACGACTAAACAATGATGACATTGTTGTTTAGTTGTACTCATATTTGGTTGTGAAACTTGAATTTGATGACATAGTTTGCTGTTGGACTGCAATTTGCTCGACGTCTTCGAATGAGAACAAAGCAGACCCGACAGGGCCTCTACTATTTTATTGATTTATTACCAAAAGGGCCTCTGCTATTTATTTATTTATGAGCAAAAGGGGATACCCCCTGATTTCCGTTAATAGAAACCATTAGATGTTCACAGCACTACGCCCAGCCTGCTACACAGGTTTCATTCATTACTAGTTTCAGCAAAGTGCTCATGTCATAGCCACTGAATACATCACGAGTGCTACATACACTGCAAATAAAGAGACAATCATCCTACAGAGCACATCGATTTTTCCCATTATCTTCACAAGCTCTTTCATCTCCTCATTGCTGTCAAGGCCGTTCAGCAGCTATTGCCTTGCCATGATCAGAGGAACTGCATCTTTAATCTTCTGCTCTGCATCTTCCTCTTCTGCCATTCCTTTAGTTACTTGTCCAACACCCCAACCTGCTGGTATTGGGATTACTCGGCTAACCAAATAATCAGTGTAGCTGCATTCCCCCCACATGAAGAACTTCCCAGAAATACAAATCACACGAATCTTCCCTTTTCTCCACGAATCAAATTGGAAGATCATCAACCAAACTATTAAAAAAATCAGCAACTGAAAGCAGCAGAACAACACTTAAACATATCATTACCCCATGATTCGGGCATTTGTAGAAGACTCGGCCAGGGTTGAGGATTGTGGTTGAGATGTGACGGATGACTCTGCGTGATTTGCAGCAGTGTCACCACACCAACGGCAATGGGTGGCGATGAGCAACCGGCTGCGGTGTGCGTGCCGGCGGGGGTGTGATGAGACCCAGGGGCGATGGTACGGGTGGCGACTTGGTGCATATCTGGTTGTTGCCTCCTGAAGAGCAGGTGGACGAGCAACCAGCGGACATGGTTGCTGCGGCCAGATCTTTTGATGCTAGGCAGAGTAAGTAGAGAAGAGGAGAAGCAAACATTGGATATGTCAGTTTAATTACTTGCAGAGTAGCATAGCACCATATATAGTCATAGTCTAGGTTTGGATTTGAACCAGCTACAGGAGCACGTCTCTCTTTTTTCTAAAACTCAGCAACGTCTCTTTACTGGTACACTAGCTTGTTATGTACGCCTTTGTCACATCCCTAGCTTTACCCTGGCCTTGGACTAGCTTGGTTGCTGCATCATGTTTAAATTCAAATGAAATTTGAATTGAGGAATTTTCAAAGCCTCAGAATCCTTTAAAAAAATGATCAAGATAAAAATTGCTTCAAATAAGTCCAAGAAAATGTTCTTGTTATCCTCTGGAAATATTGGCAAGAGGCAAAATCCAAACCAATATTTTTGGTGTCTCAGAAACATTTAATTTGGGCATTTGAATTAAATCAATAATTATTTGAATTGGATTTATATCTACTATTAAATAAATATAGGTCCAATAATTCTGAAATATTTTGTGGAGCATTGTTTTAATTCTTTTAGCTCCTAAAAATATTGTCAGAAGCAAAATAAATTGAATTGGTTTCAAAACCAAATTCAAAACAAACCTGCAAAATAGAAAACAGAACAGAAAAAAATAAAAGGAGTAGAACTTACCTGGCCTTACCTGGTAGCCCACCAGCAGCCCAGTCCACTAGAGCCAGCCCAGCCCAACCTAGCGAGGGGCAGGTTTGTCTTCAACCCCTCGCCAGGAGGACAAGTCGTGGCAGAGCGCGCGTCGCCGGTCGCCACCTCCTGCTTCGACGTGTCCCAGCCGCCCCCGACCTCTCCAGCGCACCGTTGGAATGCCCTCGACCCCCTCGACCGCTATCCCTTCTCTCTGGTCGCTCTAGCTCTCTCCCTCTCTCGATTTGGAGCACCACCGAGAGCCACCGGAGGGCGCCGCCGTCGCATCCATAGCCACCGCGCACCCCAGGCTTCACCGATGGGTCATGTGTCACCGCCGGACTCTGCTTCGTCTCCAAGATGACGCACGCGGACGGAGAAGGCCACAGACGACTGCAACATCGCCATCTTCGTCCTCTGCCCCGACGACCGCCGTTATCCGATTCGCGTCGTCCAGAGCATCCCCGACCTCGTCGTCGACTCTGCTAGTCCCTACGTGAGCCACTCTCCATTTTCCCCCTGGAATCCCCGTCGTTCCCCTCCCCTAGCTAGCTTCCCCACCTCCACCGAGGCTCGCCGCCGCCATGGTCAACGAGCTCCGCGCACGTGAGCTCGGCCGCTCGCCCGAGCATCACCAGCATGCTCACCGCGCTCCTGCGAACCCGAAACAACCACGGGTGCTCCCTGCCATACCCTATAGCGCCATCTCCGCTGTTGCCCGAGCTCCGGCCGCCGCCGCGAGCTCGACTCCGGTGAGTACAGCACACCCCGTCCGCCCCTTCCTGCTCCGTTGGATGCGGAAGAGCACGGGCTACCTCCTGGTGGCCTCCGCGCGTCCAACCATTGCCTGTAGCTCAACTCCGGCGAGCCTCCGCCGTTGGTTTGGTTGTCGCCGGCCGAACCCCGGCGAGTGCCGACGTGGCCACTTAACTAGGTCCTAAACACCCCGGTAATCACCCCCTGGTGCCACTGTCACGTGGGCCCCGGTGCCAAAGTTAATTAGCTTAATTTCTGTTTAAATTAGTACTAATTTTGTGGGCCCCATAGGTCAGTTTGACCTGGCCCCGTCACACTTTGACCGACCCCACACGTCGGAGTTGACCAGGCTGATGTGTCTGTTGACCGGCCCCACCTGCCATTGACACTATCCAGCCTCAGTCACTGACCAGTGGACCCCACTGGTCAGGTTTGACCACCAGCAGCGTCTGTTGACCTGCTGACGTCATAGTGACGCAATGCTGACGCAATAAGTATTTTCTGGATTTAAAAATAATCAGGAAATTCCAGAAAATGCCTAAAACTTCTAAAATTCATAGAAATTCAACCGTAACTCCAAATTAAATAAATTATATATGAAAACTTATCAGAAAAATTCAAGGAATCCATCTGTACCATTTTCATGCATGTTAGAACAACTTATAGCTGCTGTTTAGCACAAATCAATTAAATGGCATTTGAATAATCACATATGGAGTTTGAATTTGAATCTTATATTCAAACCAACTTCATTTAATCTGTTGCTAGTTGCATTAGCCCAAAACACATCCATTTTGCCATGTCATGATCATGCATCATATTGTGCATTGCATTGATCGTGTTTTTCTGTATTTGCCGGTAATTGTCCCCTCTCGATAGACGTGTACCGCCGATGTGATCGATGACACCGATGAAGAGCTATATTATCTTCAGAAGTGCCAGGCAAGCAAAACCCCCTTGTTCATTCCGATACAATCCCACTCTCTCGCTCTTGCTCTCTTTTACTGCATTAGGACAACACCGATTCATCTGTTACTTGCTACGGTAGCTGAACCCCTTTATCCTTTGCATGACCTGTCATTGCCACAGTAAATAGATGAAACCCACTAGCATGAGTAGGAGTTGTTTGAGCCCTGTTGTGCCTACTCATTCATGTTTGTTTGTCATGCCTGCTACTGCTTAGAGTTGAGTCAGGTCTGATTCATCGGGGATGAATCAGAGGCGTGTGAACATGTCCTACTGTGTGTGAGCTAAGTGTGTGAACACGATTTGGTAAAGGTAGCGGTGAGAGGCCATGTAGGAGTACATGGTGGGTTGTCTCATTGCAGCCGTCCTCAGGAAGTGAGTTCTGTGTTTGTGATCCATGATTCAGCTACTACCATACATTGGGCCCTGAAATATGACCCCGCTCGACTTCTTATTCACCCTAGTCCTCTGTCCAGGAGTTGCAAGTAGTTTCTGGTGTTTGTAGCTTACTGGAGGCCGTGGACAGCGCTGACCGTAGGGGTGGGCTGTGATGCGGTAGGTACGTGGCACGGTGTACCGGATGCCCGTTTGGTGTCTCGGGAACCCTGTTCACATCGTTTGGGGCTGTGAGCGAAACTCCGGCCGGATCTCCTCATGGATGGAACCCGAATAGGCGATAAACCTGGACTAGAGACTTGAGTGTTTAGGTAGGTCGTGGTCTACACCCACGTCGGCTTTCGCTTGAAGTCTGCCGAGCACATGTCGTGTGCAGACGCTAAGTGGTGGAAACATGTATGAAGAAGTACACCCCTGCAGGGTTAACATCATCTATTCGAATAGCCGTGTCCACGGAAAAGGACTTCTGGATTGCTTATATCAGTTCATAGACAAGTGAAAGTGGATACTTTAAAATGCGCAAGATAAGCGTGAGTGCTATGGATGGCGTTCTCGTAGGGAGACGGGAGCGGATCCATAGTGGTGTATTGATATGGTGAATATGTGGACTCGTGTGCGCCACCTCAAAAGAGTTACTTGCAGTCGTAGTTCAGGATAGCCACCGAGTCAAAGCTGGCTTGCTGCAGTTAAACCCCACCATCCCCTTTGTTGAAAATGATGCATATGTAGTTAGTTCTGATGTAAGTCTTGCTGGGTACATTTGTACTCACGTTTGCCTATTTTATGTTTTTGCAGAGAGACTTCAGTCTCACTAGTAGTTCCACGTGGACTTCGACGTTTAGCTTGTTACCTCAGCTACGATCTTGTGCCCTCGGCAGGATCTGGTAGATAGTCAGGCTTCTCAGCCTTTTTCATTTATAGATGTCTGTACTCAGACATGTTAAGCTTCCGCATGTGCTTTGACTTGTATGCTCTGATTGTTGGGTCATAAGACCCATGTTTGTAATATCTCGCTCCTCGGAGCCTAATGAATAAATACTTGAGTCATAGAGTCATGTTGTGATGCCATGTTGTGTTTGCACATATCGAGCATATTGTGTGTATGTTATTGAAATGCTTGGTATGTGTGGGATCTGACTATCTAGTTGTTTATCCTTAGTAGCCTCTCTTACCGGGAAATGTCTCCTAGTGTTTCCAATGGTAGCTTGCTACTGCTCCGGAACACTTAGGCTGGCCGGCATGTGTCCTTCTTCGTTCCTGTGTCTGTCCCTTCGGGGAAATGTCACGCGATGAATACCGGAGTCCTGTTAGCCCGCTACAGCCCGGTTCACCGGAGTCCTGCTAGCCCAGTGCTACAGCCTGGATTCACTTGCTGATGACCGACACGTTCGATGCTGGGTCATGGATGCCTGTCCCTGTAAGTTTGTGCAACTTTGGGTTTACGACTAGCCATGTCAGCCCGGGCTCCTTATCATATAGATGCTAGCGACACTGTCATATACGTGTGCCAAAAGGCGCAAACGGTCCCGGGTAAAGGTAGGGCGACACCCGTGGGAATACCGTGCGTGAGGCCGCAAAGTGATATGAGGTGTTACATGCTAGATCGATGTGGCATTGAGTCGGGGTCCTGACAGCGTTGGTATCAGAGCTTGACTGCCTGTAGGATTACTAAGCCAAACTGGTCGAAGTTGAGTCTAGAAATTCTTTAGTTATATAAGGGAATTGATTGTGGGATGGAACGTAAGGCTCTTTTTACTCCTTATACCTCATGGCCTTCTGATCTGAGTCATCATCTTCTCTTCTGCGGGGATTAAGAACTAGGCTATCTCTTCTTTCTATTAGGATCACATCTGACTAATCAGTAGACTTATAAGATTGTTGGATTTAAGTCTCAGTTCAGTTCCTACTACTTCCGTATGTTAATTGTTGATCTCGGAACCTTGATATTGTGCTTCTGAGTGGTTATGCCACCATTTTTGTGATTGTCTCAAATCTTTTTGAGCAATTATAGCCGTTATGCTGTCCGAGTCATCCCAGGTTTCTAAATAGTCCGATGCATTTGCAAATCCCTTCCTTCTGTTTCCGATGTTCCCATGGGCCAGATTAACCACACTAATCGGTGTGTTGAGGTAATTATTGCCTCGACATATATGTTGGAATTATTATTATGACCCTAAGTGCTTAGGGGATCATCTAGTGGTCTAGCCATGATTTGTGTCCTAGTGTGAAGATTCTGGCCTTTATTCTCGGAAGCATCCCGTGATGCTACTTAGTAGTAGGTATTCTACTCCTGGGTTCTGAACCCAAGATTCACTCTACCTACTTCATGTTGATAGTAATTGCTAGTGCCTTTAGGATATTATTAACCTTTGGGATAGTCCTTGAAGTCCGTGGTATCTTCTTCTTCCAAATACCATGAACTACTTATGGCAGATGTTTATTGGATCAAAAAAAATCACAATTAGAGTACTCTTGAGGAGTTCTCCATTCATAAATCGTGACTCTGCCAGTTCTACCTTTCTGCATGGGTTATCCGGAAGAATTATGTTGAACTCGGTTCGACATACTAATTTATGCATCCACAACTCAGAAAGTTATATGTTCCTTTGAGTTGTCCCTCTTTAGTTGTCTACTGACCTTCGTCTATCAATTGATAGTCAAGAGTATGCGCGCGTTCGTTTGTCGATGCCTATTACTCTTGTGGCCCGTCAAGCCATTCCGTCCTGAATGACTAGGAGAAACAAACTCCAGTACCTCATCCATATTTAGGATTGGGTCAAAGTAGTTGTGTTCCGCAGATCAAGTTACAATCCAGCTTCTGGTCTGCTCTACTCTGAAGTATTACCTTCTTTATGACAGGAATTTCATGAGAATTGCACCACCTTTTGTGAATTCTTGACATAGTGATACTTCTCGCCATCCTTTTTCATTCCTCGGTTCCGTGTTGATGCAACCGGAATACCGACAAATGAATTGTGATGTGTGAAATCAATACTCCTAGCAACCTCGTTGCTTGGTAGTTAAAGGATAATAATTTTATTTTTAGTATGTTGGTTATTGAATCACCATTCTAAGATTGATCGTGCTACCTAGTCCTTATTTCCTGGTGCACTCTTTGATTGATGAGTTAGGATTTGTCAAGTCCTCGCTCATTTGATCATATCATCTTGCCCTGAAAAGCAAGATTGTTCTTGAGCTTAGTAACATATCGGTGGTTCGTGATTTTCCGAAGATCTTCTCGGAAGTACTACCAGGTCGTCACCTGACCGTTATGTTGAGCCCGTGATCAAGTTGGTTTCTTATGAACCACCTTCTTTCCAAGAATCGGTGTTAGATATCCCTGAGCTAGTTGGTTAAGCTGGACAACAACTTGGAGAGTTGGAAGATAAAAACTTGTCTGACTTAGTTCGTTCCAAAGGGATATTCTTGTGTAGTGTGTGTTGAAGAAAGATGATATCTTCATCGATTGGTCCCTGTGATCAGTTGCTGGACCTATTGTCTTATCAATCCCTTGATTTGAGTGTGGGCTATCGTCAAATCAAATCGGTACCAACGATGCTCGTAATGTTGTCCTACTCGTGGTTGATCCCTCGAGCATACACCATTACATCTTTGGTCTGACCAATGCTATCACCGTGTTCACATGATGGTGGAAGTCCAGTGATATGGAAATTCCGATGAGTTGCTGTTGAGCCCATCAGTAGCATTTTGTCTCCCCCATGAATCATGTTGAACATCAACCTAGTGTTGGAAACTTGTGTAAGCATTTCTTCGTGTTTCGTTCATGAAGCATATGTTTGAATGAAAGTAGTGATTTTCCCTAATTCATGTGCATATGATGCAAGTTGCCGCCATGAATTTGAGGAAGATTGTTTTGTTTCCCTGGAATCATTCCAAATTAGTCATGCACACGTGCGAAGTATTCTGTGGTCTGGAGACTTGCAACCTTCATTCCATATGTGTCCCGAGCACACCAAGCCACTGATTGATTTGTTCAAGGGGAAGAAGTTCCTTCATAAGAGCTAATCATATGACTTATGCAAGGACTTCGTTATCCACGGTAATGGTTCCCAACCAGAACTCGGTAGTGTTTTATTGTAAGACTACCACGTGGTCATGCTTGTCCGGGACAACGTGTTCACATGTTTGTAGCAAAACCAGCTCATGTTTTGGAGCTTACTATCGTAGTTCATTTCCTGAGAATCTCGCAACGTCATCTCGTCGATTTGTGTTGCAAACTTTCATTTTTCTTTCTAGACTTGATGAGTCTGGAATATCCTAACACCAACCAGATCTGAATCTCAGGCAGATATGATGGTTGGAATATTTCCCAAGAATTATAATATTGGTCGCGCGATAACCGGTAAAGTGGATGTCGTGGCCACCCCCCCCCCATAGGGATTTCGTAGGATTTACTCCCTAGTTGCCCCTATGGATTTTTGTGTTCCCGAAGTCCGACCTTTACTTGATGTTCTAGATACCAAACCATTTCAATGAATGGGATACGCTAGCACATCAAGGAGAACATTAGAAGCGGAGTGCTAAATGTCTCTCGGTCGATCATCCAGATTTTATTTCCTTGGCCCCGTCAAGGGTGAAATCTAAGAAGGTGTTATCTTCCTTTGCATCTGCATCCTCCATCACCATTCATCATGGTAGCAAGTTGTGTTGCCAGAATCCTTGACACGGATATTGGTGGAATCTTGATGATTGTGGAAATGCTCAAGTTCTTGAGAGCACGCACAAGCGCTACGTGTTATCATCGGCACTAACTGGGTTGCTCTCAGTTTCCTTGGCAATTCTATGACCTATTCAAACAGTGAATTCACTCTCTGTTGTTGGGTTCTTCCCCAGTTACCAGAATCATTCCCAGCATTTGCATTTTGTTCCTAGCTTGCACCGCCAATGTGCCATTCTACCATGGGTCTCTTCCATCTCCGGTGGTAAGCAAATTCATCCATTGCGTTGTCTTCAACAAGGTAATCCACATCATCCAAGTCCGAGTATGCCATTCTACCGACCCCCTCCAAACGATCGCTCGAGAATTGTCCTAGGCTGGTTTAAAGAGTTTCAATGATCTCTGAATCAAAGGTAATTCTTTTGCCACTTAAGGGGATATATCTACGAATCACCCCCCCCCCTCCAGGATGTCTCGTTGAGGTATCATGGCAACTCAACTCCTCGCTACGTTGACAATCGTTTACCACCTTCTTAGGTGTGGAATTGTTGTCTACCTAGTGAACCTTCGTCATTCGTTTCTTTCCACCCCTCTTGATGTGTATCTCGTGTCTCAACCCGAAAGATGGTTCTATGTCTCATTCCGTAAGTTAATCTTGAGTTGTTCGATCTTCGAGGAGATCAACCCTTCTAGAGTCTCCTTCTTCCCCCCCCTGTCATGTTGACAGGATTTCTCAGAGCAAGACGACAAGACAAAGATGGTGTTCAAATCAACGTTCATTTGAAGTGCACCTTGGATCGTGAACATTATACTAGTTGCGTTTCCCCTTCATCCTACCCTACGCTTGAATCTCGAGACGAGATTCTTATTTAGTGGGGGTGAGTTGTCACATCCCTAGCTTTACCCTGGCCTTGGACTAGCTTGGTTGCTGCATCATGTTTAAATTCAAATGAAATTTGAACTGAGGAATTTTCAAAGCCTCAGAATCCTTTAAAAAAATGATCAAGATAAAAATTGCTTCAAATAAGTCCAAGAAAATGTTCTTGTTATCCTCTGGAAATATTGGCAAGAGGCAAAATCCAAACCAATATTTTTGGTGTCTCAGAAACATTTAATTTGGGCATTTGAATTAAATCAATAATTATTTGAATTGGATTTATATCTACTATTAAATAAATATAGGTCCAATAATTCTGAAATATTTTGTGGAGCATTGTTTTAATTCTTTTAGCTCCTAAAAATATTGTCAGAAGCAAAATAAATTGAATTGGTTTCAAAACCAAATTCAAAACAAACCTGCAAAATAGAAAACAGAACAGAAAAAAATAAAAGGAGTAGAACTTACCTGGCCTTACCTGGTAGCCCACCAGCAGCCCAGTCCACTAGAGCCAGCCCAGCCCAACCCAGCGAGGGGCAGGTTTGTCTTCAACCCCTCGCCAGGAGGACAAGTCGTGGCAGAGCGCGCGTCGCCGGTCGCCACCTCCTGCTTCGACGTGTCCCAGCCGCCCCCGACCTCTCCAGCGCACCGTTGGAATGCCCTCGACCCCCTCAACCGCTATCCCTTCTCTCTGGTCGCTCTAGCTCTCTCCCTCTCTCGATTTGGAGCACCACCGAGAGCCACCGGAGGGCGCCGCCGTCGCATCCATAGCCACCGCGCACCCCAGGCTTCACCGATGGGTCATGTGTCACCGCCGGACTCTGCTTCGTCTCCAAGATGACGCATGCGGACGGAGAAGGCCACAGACGACTGCAACATCGCCATCTTCGTCCTCTGCCCCGACGACCGCCGTCATCCGATTCGCGTCGTCCAGAGCATCCCCGACCTCGTCGTCGACTCTGCTAGTCCCTACGTGAGCCACTCTCCATTTTCCCCCTGGAATCCCCGTCGTTCCCCTCCCCTAGCTAGCTTCCCCACCTCCACCGAGGCTCGCCGCCGCCATGGTCAACGAGCTCCGCGCACGTGAGCTCGGCCGCTCGCCCGAGCATCACCAGCGTGCTCACCGCGCTCCTGCGAACCCGAAACAACCACGGGTGCTCCCTGCCATACCCTATAGCGCCATCTCCGCTGTTGCCCGAGCTCCAGCCGCCGCCGCGAGCTTGACTCCGGTGAGTACAGCGCACCCCGTCCGCCCCTTCCTGCTCCGTTGGATGCGGAAGAGCACGGGCTACCTCCTGGTGGCCTCCGCGCGTCCAACCATTGCCTGTAGCTCAACTCCGGCGAGCCTCCGCCGTTGGTTTGGTTGTCGCCGGCCGAACCCCGGCGAGTGCCGACGTGGCCACTTAACTAGGTCCTAAACACCCCGGTAATCACCCCCTGGTGCCACTGTCACGTGGGCCCCGGTGCCAAAGTTAATTAGCTTAATTTCTGTTTAAATTAGTACTAATTTTGTGGGCCCCATAGGTCAGTTTGACCTGGCCCCGTCACACTTTGACCGACCCCACACGTCGGAGTTGACCAGGCTGATGTGTCTGTTGACCGGCCCCACCTGCCATTGACACTATCCAGCCTCAGTCACTGACCAGTGGACCCCACTGGTCAGGTTTGACCACCAGCAGCGTCTGTTGACCTGCTGACGTCATAGTGACGCAATGCTGACGCAATAAGTATTTTCTGAATTTAAAAATAATCAGGAAATTCCAGAAAATGCCTAAAACTTCTAAAATTCATAGAAATTCAACCGTAACTCCAAATTAAATAAATTATATATGAAAAATTATCAGAAAAATTCAAGGAATCCATCTGTACCATTTTCATGCATGTTAGAACAACTTATAGCTGCTGTTTAGCACAAATCAATTAAATGGCATTTGAATAATCACATATGGAGTTTGAATTTGAATCTTATATTCAAACCAACTTCATTTAATCTGTTGCTAGTTGCATTAGCCCAAAACACATCCATTTTGCCATGTCATGATCATGCATCATATTGTGCATTGCATTGATCGTGTTTTTCTGTATTTGCCGGTAATTGTCCCCTCTCGATAGACGTGTACCGCCGATGTGATCGATGACACCGATGAAGAGCTATATTATCTTCAGAAGTGCCAGGCAAGCAAAACCCCCTTGTTCATTCCGATACAATCCCACTCTCTCGCTCCTGCTCTCTTTTACTGCATTAGGACAACACCGATTCATCTGTTACTTGCTGCGGTAGCTGAACCCCTTTATCCTTTGCATGACCTGTCATTGCCACAGTAAATAGATGAAACCCACTAGCATGAGTAGGAGTTGTTTGAGCCCTGTTGTGCCTACTCATTCATGTTTGTTTGTCATGCCTGCTACTGCTTAGAGTTGAGTCAGGTCTGATTCATCGGGGATGAATCAGAGGCGTGTGAACATGTCCTACTGTGTGTGAGCTAAGTGTGTGAACACGATTTGGTAAAGGTAGCGGTGAGAGGCCATGTAGGAGTACATGGTGGGTTGTCTCATTGCAGCCGTCCTCAGGAACTGAGTTCTGTGTTTGTGATCCATGATTCAGCTACTACCACGCATTGGGCCCGAAACCAATGGACCCTCTCGGCTTCTTGACCACCCTTGTCCTCTGTCCAGGAGTTGCAAGTAGTTTCTGGTGTTTGTAGTATGCTGGAGGCCGTGGGCAGCGCTGACCGTAGGGGTGGGCTGTGATGCGGTAGGCACGTGGCACGGTGTACCGGGCGCCCGTTTGGTGTCTCGGGAACCCTGTTCACATCGTTTGGGGCTGTGAGCGAAACTCCGGCCGGATCTCCTCATGGATGGAACCCGAATAGGCGATAAACCTGGACTAGAGACTCGAGTGTTTAGGTAGGCCGTGGCCGACACCCACGTTGGGCTTCCGCTTGAAGGTTGCCGAGTACATGTCGTGTAAACGACGGTAAGTGGTGAGAGCGTGTGTGAAGAAGTACACCCCTGCAGGGTTAATATGATCTATTCGAATAGCCGTGTCCGCGGAAAAGGACTTCTGGATTGCTTATATCAGTTCATAGACAAGTGAAAGTGGATACTCTAAAATACGCAAGATAAGCGTGAGTGCTATGGATGGCGTTCTCGTAGGGAGACGGGAGCGGATCCATAGTGGTGTATTGATATGGTGAATATGTGGACTCGTGTGCGCCACCTCAAAAGAGTCGCTTGCAGTCGTAGTTTAGGATAGCCACCGAGTCAAAGCTGGCTTGCTGCAGTTAAACCCCACCACCCCTTTGTTGATAATGATGCATATGTAGTTAGTTCTGATGTAAGTCTTGCTAGGTACATTTGTACTCACGTTTGCCTATTTTATGTTTTTGCAGAGAGACTTCAGTCTCACTAGTAGTTCCGCTTGGACTTCGACGTTTAGCTTGTTACCTCAGCTACGATCTTGTGCCCTCGGCAGTATCTGGTAGATAGTCAGGCTTCTCAGCCTTTTTCATTTATAGTTGTCTGTACTCAGACATGATAGCTTCCGCTTGTGCTTTGACTTGTATACTCTGAATGTTGGGTCATGAGACCTATGTTTGTAATATCTCGCTCCTCGGAGCCTAATGAATAAATACTTGAGTCATAGAGTCATGTTGTGATGCCATGTTGTGTTTGCACATATCGAGCATATTGTGTGTATGTTATTGAAATGCTTGGTATGTGTGGGATCTGACTATCTAGTTGTTTATCCTTAGTAGCCTCTCTTACCGGGAAATGTCTCCTAGTGTTTCCAATGGTAGCTTGCTACTGCTCCGGAACACTTAGGCTGGCCGGCATGTGTCCTTCTTCGTTCCTGTGTCTGTCCCTTCGGGGAAATGTCACGCGATTAATACCGGAGTCCTGTTAGCCCGCTACAGCCCGGTTCACCGGAGTCCTGCTAGCCCAGTGCTACAGCCTGGATTCACTTGCTGATGACCGACACGTTCGATGCTGGGTCATGGATGCCTGTCCCTGTAAGTTTGTGCCACTTTGGGTTTACGACTAGCCATGTCAGCCCGGGCTCCTTATCATATAGATGCTAGCGACACTGTCATATACGTGTGCCAAAAGGCGCAAACGGTCCCGGGTAAAGGTAGGGCGACACCCGTGGGAATACCGTGCGTGAGGCCGCAAAGTGATATGAGGTGTTACATGCTAGATCGATGTGGCATTGAGTCGGGGTCCTGACAGCCTTCTCAAGTCTTTGATTTTCTTTCCCCTTTTTGCGAGGAAGGAAGGAGGACAAAATTGAGAGTTCCTGGGACTCGAACCCAAGACCTCTCGGTTGAAAACCAAGGGTGCTAGTCACTTATGTGGCGAACGTTCCCGGGAGGAGGACGGCAGACGAACGCATTTTCCTTACAGTTTTAGTTGCGACACAAGATTGAACGGTCGCAGTTTCAGGAATGTTATCAGGCGCACGAGCCCAGTTTTTCTTTTCTTCCTATATATAAAAAAGTATGCTACTTGGTGTCGTCTTAGTCAACAAATGATTGTGCCAACCTTGACCGTTGGATTGACATTCAATGTCTATCGTGTTTCTTCAGTCTCTTCTTCCTCGAGCCGCCAAAGCCAAACCAGCGCCGGCGGGACTGCATGCTCACGCCTCCCACGGCTGGTTGTGCTGCCGAGCACGCATCGTGGCCACATCACACCCTAAAACTCTATGCATCTTCCCCGGCTCCTGTTCATTCCCGTCCGAGGCCTCACCATCGTCCTCCGCCTTGGTTCGCTCACCACGGCGCCGCCCTTCAGTGTTGTCAACATGGTCAATAACCGAGAGGAATAAGGAGATGACTGTACATGGTGAGGATGACAGTAGAGACCCAACAGCGCGCGCAGTAATTTTGTTTTTTCGGGACGGAGAAGGGTACCAACTGGGTTGTGCAGGACCTGTGGCCCGTCTAGCCCATGCTTTTATTTCATATGTTTAGCACATGACCAACCCAGTTTTTTTTCCTTTCTGAAAATGGCTAGCCATCTATTTTGTTTTTTGCAGAATAACCAACGTAGGCCTACTTGCTTTTCTATGCCCTGCTGGGCCGGAAATCTTTCAAGACGAGGAGGGATGCATTTTTCCTAGAAAATGGGCTACAAGTAATAATAAATGGGCTGTAAAATGAAAAAATACAGCAAACAGGCAATTAGTTCCAAAATACTTTTTCTTTCGAATTTTGATATTATAAATTTCATTGCTTTTGTGCTGGTAAAATTTCATTGAATTTAAATTAAGGTATATTTAGTTTTAAAATTAATTTGAATCTGGCTAGAAATTTCGGGTTGTATGCTGTTTGGGGCAGATTTGGAGGCTGACTTGTGGGTCTACTAGGTTGACGTGTACGAAAGGCTTTGTCAACTTAGTCCACAAACGATTCTAGCAGCAGTGACCGTTGGATGTTAATCCAGCGGCCGTGCTGCTTCTTCAATATCTGATCTTCTTGCTCCAACCGCCCAAAACAACGCCGGTGGGACTGCCTGGTCCCGCCTCCCGTGGTCAGCTGTGCTGCCGCACAGGCCGCACCGCCCCACCCTACTTCATTGTTGGCCAAGCCATTCCTCTACTCACCCACACCTCCTGTTATTTTCTGGCGACGGCAGCCGGACCAGTAAACCCTCGTACTCCCCACCGCATGGGCAACCATTGACGAGTCTTCCCTGGCTCCATGTCATTCCCTTCGTAGGCCTCGCCATCGTCCACCACCATGGTGCTCTCAGCACGGCCTGGTCAACGTGGTCAACGAACGACATCCATCGGACGTGGACTGTACGTGGAGAGGCTGACAGCTGGGTCCACGGCCGCACACAAGGAAATGCCTCCTTATTACGCGCAAAATAATGATTCCTCCACCTGACATATGGGACCCACCGGAAGGGCCTCTATATTTCACGAAAAAAACATGCCCCCCGCTGACAGGTCGGACCCACCAGCTATCTTCGCACGCAAGGAAGTGCCTCCTTATTACGCGCAAAAAAATGAATACTCCCCGTGTCAGCTGGAACCTAGCATAGAGGGAGGCTGACTTGTGGGCCTACCAAGTTGACGGGGATGGAGGGCTTTGTCAACTTAGTCAATATAACGATTCTAGCTCCAGTTACCGTACCATGTTCATCTAACAGCCATAGTGCTTCTTCAACCTCTGGTCTTCTTGCTCCAGCCGCCCAAACTAGCGTCGGTCGTGCCGCGTGCTCCTGCCTCCCGTGGCCGGCTGTGATGCCGCGGAGGCCTCACCGCCCCCTACTACTCCCACCACTGGCCAGGCCATCCCTCTACTCACCTACACCCCCTGTTATTCTGCGGCGACGGCAGCCTAACACCGCAGCCGAACCAGTGAACCCTCATGCTCCTCTACGCGTGGGCATCCACTACCACGTCTTCATCGGCTCCGCGTCATCCCCTTCCTAGGCCTCGCCGTCGTCCACGGCCCTGGTGCTCTCGGCATGGCGTGGTCAACATGGTCAAGGAACGACTTCCATCCAAAGAGTATTGTACGTTGATAGGCTGACAGCTGGGTCCACGGCAGCCGCAAGGAATTTGCTCCTTATTACGTGCAAAATAATTATTCCTCCACCTGACAGCAGGGACCAACCAGACGGGCAACCGTATTTCGTGAAAAATACGTTTCCCCCTTAACTGCTGGGACCCACTAGCTACATCTTCGTACACAAGGAAGTGCCTGACAGTCGGGACCCACCTGGTCGAAGAGTACGTAGCGTTGTCATTTTGGTCGCGAACGTGTACGTACATACTGGTCGATGTAGAGGCGTGCACATGTCGTAGTAGAGGCATGCACATAGCATGTACACGTACGTACAGCGGCCAGAGTGCAAGAAAGAAAATATGGCCACATACGTACATAAGGGCGGGGTCTCGAACGCCTACTCGCGCATACGTGCGGCCAGGGCTCGTGTACATGGCTTGGTCGGAACAGAGAAACTGCGTCGTCCTCGTGTTTATGGGGAGGCAACGGAATGCGTCGTGTTCATCGGGAGGCAACAGAATACGTGGGAGCCAACCGGCTTGGACGGAATAGTCGATGGAAACGAGGCCTAACATACCACAGAACGGAGAAAACGGCCTTGTGTTCGACCGACCACGTTCGAAACAGGATCCTGTTCATCGGGAGGGGTTTGGCGTACCGCAAAACGAAGGAAACGGACTTGTGTTGGACCTCCTACGGTCGAAACGGGGTCCTGATGATTGGGAGGGGTGTGGCGTACCGCAAAATGGAGGAAACGGAATTGTGTTGGAGCACTACAGTCGAAACGGGGGTCCTGTTCATCGGGAGGGGTGTGGCGTACCGCAAAACAGGACTTCACGGGATACTGTTCATCTCCACCATCGACCTCCTCCAGCCTCTACGGGCTACTGTTCATCCACTATCGACCTCCTCCAGCCTCCACCTGCGACTGTTCATCCACGGGCTCCTGTTCATCCAGCCTCCACCGCGCGCTAGGCTACTGTTCAACCAGCCCTCTCCATGGGCTCCTGTTCAACCACCCCTCCATGGGCTACTGTTCATCCACCCCTCCACCGTCTACTGTTCAACCAGCCCTCCACGGGGTCGTCCTATTCATCCAGCCCTCCACGGGGTCCTGTTCATCCAGCCCCAACCGGCTCGATTGATCGGGGTCATGTTCATCCAGAGGCAACACCACGGGGTCATGTTCATTCACCCCCACCAGGAAC
>NC_041383.1:274170123-274214311 GCF_002162155.2 Triticum dicoccoides
ATGCTCACTATTCATCCAAAGGCAGCATCGATCGGCTTCAGTTAGCAGTAGTAGCGAAGGAATAACTCGGGTTCAGTAACGTAGGTAGTGCAATCGCTCGGGTTTAGTTAGAGCCCAACGCCTCGCTCGGGTTCATTTAGAGCCCAACGCCTCGCACACACATGCATGCGTGTATGGGAGAAACATGCATCGCTCGGCCCCTGACCACCCACCGTAATCGGGAACTCCCCGAAATTTTCCTCGCCCTCGCTTCTACCATGGTTTTTTCCATCATGGACGGCCCAAAGAATGTCATGCAGCTCCGTCTCCGGCCCGCCCAGGACGAAAAGCCCATTTTCTGTCATGATTTTTTGTCATAGAAGTAGTAGCCCACCACATCTATGATGATACCGGGTTTTGTCACAATTATCATCATAGAAGTGTCATAAGTATGACAGAATTTTTTTTCGTTCCGCCCAAAATGTCACGGATGTGTCTTTTTTTGTAGTGATGTTGTGCTTCATCCATGCCCAGCCCAAATTACTCCCCAGGTCTCAGACATCCGACTCTGCTCGGTTGTCCGTCGCCTGGAACCTTCACTAGTGCTTGGACGTCCGACCTATGTCGGTCGTCCGATGATGTTTGCGACCCATATATATTCGTCGGGGTTGGCCCTGTTTGGGCAGTTGCCCTATCCTTTTCTTCCCTACCCTACGACTGTGACCGCCGCCGCGCCACCAGGGGCGATTTTTCCTTGCCATCGCCGGGGGAGCTGCTTCGTCGCGCCCCAGCCTCCTCTTCGTCGTCCCTCATCCTGATCTGGAGAGGTTCGTCCCATGATGGTGAAAACCAAGCAGACTGCTCGCAAGGATGCCGGGGGTACCTCTGTCCGCGGTAATTTATGCCCTTACGGTTTCGATTTTCATCATCTCTGTCTCCATTCCTTCTCAGGGCTCACTATGACTTTTCCCATGGCCTTCTCCCTTTGGTTTCAGCCTCTCATTGCGGTGGTTCTGATGACTCTCAAGAGGAGCAGCATCCGCCCAAGCATGCTAGGAAACGTCCTGTGATCGAGTCCTCCTCCTATACTGAGGTATCTAGCTATGAAGAAGAAATGAAAGAAGAGGAGCGTGGTGTGCAAGTGGTGTTTTCGTCCTTCCCCCGCGGTTCTCGAAGGGCCACCCACATGCCTGCTCCTCCTCCCGATCAGTTGCATGCAGATGGTCGTCACATACCCCTTGAGGCTCCTCAACTTCATGGGTGTGTCCTCAAGGATATCGCCAAAGTGCCCAAGCCTGCATATCTTAAGTTTCAGCATGATGTTGATCAATTCGAGGTGGTTCAAGACTCTCTGGATCAACGGTTTCGCACAAATGTTCAGGCATATATCTACACCTCTGTTGTCTTCCCAAAGGGTCTCTCTCTGCACCACTTCATTGACTTAGCACATATTCAGAAACATACAGTGAAGTACTCGGGTGCCATTGAGCTCATTGAGTCATCCGGTTTTGCTGCTCTGTTTGCATTTCAACATGATTTTAACCAGGCTACTATACATCAGTTCTATGCCAGTTGCTACTTTGCTCCTAACAAGACCATCACCTGGATGACCTCTAACACCGAGCTCACTGCCACCTATGCTCAGTTTGTCGCTGCTCTTGGGTTTCCTGACATTGGATTCGAGATCCATAAAGGTGACCCCAATCACAAACCCAAAGCATTTGAGGCTTGTGGCTATCTTCTTAAGGAGCTAGATGAACTTACTGAGGAGGGAAAGATGAAGGATCTGAATCAACTTTCCATTTCGAGATCTCCTTACTACATCATTTACCAATGCGTCATCCGCACCATCTATCCCAAGATGGGTGACAAGGGATCTTGCAGCAGCTATTGCATTGATCTTATGTCGCGCTTCCATGAGTCTCCTAAAGGGAAGATAAATATTCCTCATTTTCTATGGCATGAAATCCATCTTGCTTGCTTTCAGTATAAGTGTGCCTTCCCTCATGCTCCATTCACAGGCTCTTATTGAAAGTGTGGCTCCATTCTCTCTTGTACGCACTCATGTGCATGAGAAGTGGATTATTCCTCCTCACATGGCCAACGATTTTGCTCCCAAGGGTTCCTCCAAGTCTGCCCCTGTTTCTAGGTCTGCTGCTCAGTCGCATCCCTCCACTTCCAACTCTGCGTCGGTTGGGCGTCTTGCCCGTTTTCTCAGAAAGACTCACTCTGCCATGATGAAGGCCTTCACCTTCTCCTACACTCAAAACCATGATGTTTTCACTCGGTTGATCACCTCCAAGAATGCCTTGAAGTCTCTTCTGCTTGACTCTGGGGCTTCCGATGTTAGTGACGATGAGCGTCTTCTAGTGGCTCCTCCTTCAGATTTTGGTTTTCCGTCAGGGCCTGAGTGGGCTGATTTCTTCGATGATGCTGGTGGTAGTGGAGCTCCTAACGATGATGATGATGACATGTGACTGTCCCTTTTGGGAACTTGATGCCAAGGGGGAGAACTAGTACTATGATCTATTTATGTTAAAACCTATCTTATGTTGAACCATTATGCTTTGAGTGGGTGTATGACTTTATCTATGTATTATGTTGAACAACTAAGTCTTATGTACGAAGAAATATGATGATATTATGTTTGAGCTCTTGGGATGGTTATGTTTTAGTATTTTTTGCTCATAAATTTTTTGGTTATCAATGTGAGGGGGAGCTCTCCATATAATGTTTGCAATGATTATCAGTCTTAAGCATAGAACAACCTTATTTCTTCTATACTATATGTATATTGTCATCAACTAACGAAAAGGGAGAGATTGATGAAAGTGCAATCATGCCCTTACTCTTATTTTGATGTTGATGACAATATACTCATAGGGGACTAACAAAGTTTTTCAAGTATATCTCAGGTTTTAGTCCCCTCGGGATCATGTGTGTGTGGATTATGACTTAAATACTTATCTTCCTCAAGAACAAAGAAACAAGTCTACTAGATTAGGCACCTTTTTATGCTTGTTCTTGAGTATAGGGATCCCGCACTATTAAAAGGGGAACGTGGGGTCTCGCTAAAAGTCTTGCTCAAATGATCTACTTTAGGATCTCATCTTCTGTGCCTTGGTTTTGTCGGACGACCGGTATTCACCGGACGTCCAGTACCTCCTTTTCACAGCCAAAACATCGGAAACCCGGTCTCCAACGGACGTCCGACTTCTCCTCAACAGTATAAAAACATCGAATGTCCGGGATCCTCCGGTCGTCCGGTACATTCTATACCGAGCCAAAACATCAGACGCCCGTTACCTTCTATACCGAGCCAAAACATCGGACGTCCGGTGTCTGACGAGCCCTCGGTCATCCATTGTGTATCGAACGTCCGACGCTGCTGTGCTGTTTTGGTCCCAACGGCCACTTATTGTGGCATACTATAAATATCTCTCTCCTATCCCGTGGGAGAGTTGACCATTCACTTCAAACATCCTCAAGAACACTTCTTACTCTCTCTCTCTCACTCTCCTCCACCAAATCTTATATCCCTAAGGGATTTGAGAGCATTTGAGAGAAGTGATCCAAACAAGTGATAGATCCAATCCTTCCCCTTCTTTGCACCAAAGAAATTTGTGATTTGAGCGAGTCTTGAGCTTTTCCCATCGTTCTTGTTACTCTTGGAGGTTGGAGACTCCTAGGCGGTAGGGGTCATTCAGTGAGGAATCAACCATTGTGAATACCCCCGGAAAGTTTGTGAGAGTTTGGAAACCACCCCAAGGCCTACCACTAGTGGTTGAGAAACGCCTTCGTGGTGTTGTCTCAAAGGGAGAATAGGGTGAGCCTTCGTGGCATTGGTGTGCCTTCATGGTAACATCCACCTCTCTAACGGTGATGTATCTTCCCTCCAAGGAAGTGAACATCAGCATACATCCTCGTCTCTCGGAGTTGCGGTTATCCCTAACCCTAACTTCCTACTTGTGGTTACTTGTCTCCTAGTCTTTACTTATATCACATTGTGCTTGCTTAGTCACCTACTTGTGTTATTTGTTTACCTTGCTTAGCTCTTAGCATCATACTTGCAAATTGTTAGGCTCACTTTGATATTTCGCATTATTGCCTAAAATTGCTAAGTAACAATTAAAAATTTTAATTGTACCTATTCACCCCCCTCTAGGTCCATCTCGATCCTTTCAATTGGTATCAGAGCCTCGTGCTCTATTCTTGTCGCTTAACCGCCCTAGTGCGAGATGAACCCCAATGGGACTCCCCTTGTTGCGGATCCAAAGGATAAGGGCGTGGCTTCCATGGAAGTCAAGTCCTTCACTTCTGAGGATCTGGAACGGGTGCTTGCTAAGCAAAAGGAGGAGCATGATGCATCCCTTGAGGCCTTGGTCCAAATGAGACTAGCCACATTGACCACGATGCTTGCACCACTTTCGGGTGGTGCGACCTCGAGGCCAACTGTGCCTACTCCTTCACTTGGCCAACAACCTCCTAGTAATGAACACTCCAGTGTTCCTTGGCTTTATGCAAGACCTCAAATTGAGAAACCAAAGTATAACCCTCAAGGCAAACCTCCTTTACTTGATGACACTACCGATTTTGCTTTGTGGAGAGTTGCTATGCAGGATCATCTTCTATATGGGAATGATGAGATGTTGGAGATCTTGGAGTATGGTTACCAAGTTGTTGACCCGAAGAATCTTACACCAAGAGAGATATACGACAAGAATCTCAACGACACAACAACCATGTGCATAAGGAGAGGTATGACTGACAAGCAAAGGAGACCATACATACACATCACAAGTGCCAAGGAATTATGGGATAGCATTGTGAGGACCAGGACCGGTAACTCCACTCTCCGACTTGCTCAATATGAAATTTCCAAGGGTCAATTGAAAAACTTTTGTATGGAGAAAGGTGAATCTCCCAAGCAGCTCATTAAGCGTCTCATGACTCTCACCACTGACATCGAGTCTTGTGAGTGTACAAGACACAAGATGGATTCAACTTGACTAAGCGATTTCTCGTGGACAAGCTGCTTCATGCTCTTGCTCCATATCATCACCAAATGGTGTGGGACATAAACAACACCATGGATTCAAGGAAATGACTCTAGATGACATCATATCAACTTTCCAACTATTTGAAGAGTCAAAGGCAAATGCTATAAAACATCTTGCCATGCAAGGTACCTCAACATCAAAGATCAATCTTGCATTGAAGGCCAAGCATGTATGTGAAGAGCAAAGTGAAGAAGAAGAAGATGATGATGAAGATGGTGATGAGATTGACTCCAATGAGAGCCCTTGATATGAAGACATTGCACTCTTTGTCAAGAAATTTAGCGCGGGAAAATTCAAGGGAAGATTCAAGAAGAAGAAAGTGAGAAAATGCTACAACTGTGAAGAAACCAACCAATTCTCCAACGATTGCCCTTATGAGAAGAGAGAAGATAAACCAAGGTTTCCCAAGACCTTTCCCAAGAAAAAGTTGCCAAATCCTTTGTACTCCAAGCTCAAGAAGAGAGATGGGAAAGCAATGGTTGCTCATGAAGAATCTGATCCAGATGATGTTAGTGGTGTTGCTGGAGTAGCTCAAGATTCTCAAAACACCTTGAGGCTAGTCAACAAGAGTGGTGATGTTGTCACCTACAACTATATGAAAGACTACAAGGGCAACACTCACAAGTGCCTAGTGGCAAAGGCCATGGTAGAAGATGGAGAGGACCAAAACTCTCCTGACAAGGTCAAGGTAACCCCATGGTCAAACCCTCCTATTTTCACTCCTTCTACTCCTTGTGATGAGTATCTTGATGCGGAGGATAATTATGATGATGATATAGATGATCCTATGCTTGCTAAACTAAATAAGTTCATGTGCTCCCTCAAAGGAAAGAAGCTCACTATGTTTTTTTTGCTTATGGAGATGGTGAGTAAGCACACCATCACCATTAGGGAACTCGAAACCTTCGTCACCAACGAAAAGGAAAAATATGAAATCCTTGAGCGGAAAGTCCAATATGAGGAAGCACAAAATGCTTAACTATGCTTGAGAATTGGTGCAAACATTGATGCTCATGCTAAAGAACTTGCCTCCTTGAAAAAGACTAAGGACTCTTGGGAGGAGTTGATGAATGATAAAAGTAAGCTTGTGAAGTCTCTTGCTTCTCTCTCTAAGGATTGTGAGCTTCTATCCGTGTCCCTCAAGACTAAGGAAGAAGAGCTCACTCTCCTTACAAAGAGTTTTGAGACGCTCAAGCTTACTTATCTTGAAACTCTAGCCAAGGCTTACTCTTCTCCTATTATCAATGTTGATGCTTGTACTACTAACTCTAGTGGTGAACTAGCATCTATTCTTGAGGAGAATCGCTTTCTCAAGGCTCAACTCGAGAAAGGACTCATGGCATGTGATCAAGGACAAAAGAACCTTGATGAGGTATTGAGCCAACACAATGAAGTGTTTGCCAAAGAAGGGCTCGAGTTTGACCCAAGCACAAGCAAGAAGAAGACGTCTTCTCAAAAGTGCACTACTCCTCTTAAGGAAATGTTTGTACGAGAAGGGCACAAGGAGAAAGGTAAGGTTGTGAGTGGGAAGGCCACAAGGGGCATGCCCACTCTCAACAAGCCGAAAGAGTTCATGCATCCATCCTATGTGCTTCGTAAAACTAAGGATAGAGATGTTTATGCAAAATTTGTTGGTCCTCTAAATGTAGTCTGGTTTTATGCTATTTGGGTCCCTAAGACCCTTGTGACTAACTTGAGAGGTCCCATTGCAAAATGGGTGCCTCTAACCAAGTCATAAATTGTGTGTAGGTTTCCTTCTCTGGTGGAGTCAAATGGGTGATTGATAATGGATGTACCAATCATATGACTGGAGATAGCAAATTGCTCTACGATTTCATGGAAGCTATTCAATCATTTATGAGCATTATGTTTGGAGGAGGATCAAAAGGACAGGTACTCGGGTTGGGCAAGGTGGCTATCACAAATAACATGTCTCTTGCAAATGTCATGCTTGTCCAATCCCTTAAATACCATTTGCTTTCTGTTCGTCAATTGGCTTCTGTTGGTTACTATTTGGACTAACTGATGTGGAAGTCTTTAAGAGAGATACTCTCGAAGTGGCGTTTGTTGGAGAGTTGGATGGCAACCTTTACACGGTTGATTTCTATAAAGAGAGTACATTCCATGCAACTTGTCTAATGGCTAAGGCCGACAAGGGGTGGCTATGGCATCGCCGACTAGCCCATGTCGGCATGAGAAATCTTCAAGATCTCTTAAAGGGTAATCACATCCTTGCACTAACCAATGTCTCACTTGAGAAAGATCGTGTGTGTAGTGCATGCATAGCTGGGAAGCAACATCAATCAAAGCACCCACCCAAGAATATTGTATCCACTTCAAGGCCTTTGGAGATCCTTCACGTGGATCTCTTTGGGCCTCCTTCATGGGATAGTCTTGGTGGGAAGAAGTATGGACTTGTCATTGTTGATGATTACTCATGATATAGATGGGTATTTTTCCTAAAGTCCAAGGATGAGATGAAGATCACCTTCATTGATTTTGCCAAGCAAGCACAACGCAAGATTGACAAACAAATCTTGGCAATAAGAAGTGATAATGGCTCCGAGTTCAAGAACTACACCTTGGGATAATTTCTTAGTGATGAAGGGATTGAGCATCAATATTCCGCACCATACACTCCTCAACAAAATGGTGTAGCTTAAAGGAAGAACCGTACACTTGTGGAAATGGCAAGGTCCATGTTGGATGAGTACAAGTCACCACACAGTTTTTGGGTTGAGGCTGTCAACACCGCACATCATGCATCAAATTGGCTCTTCCTCCGTATTATATTGGAAAAGACTCCATATGAGCTCCTAACAGGGAACAAGCCAAATGTCAAGTACTCTCGTGTATTTGGATGCAAATGTTTCATCCTCAACAAAAGAGAATGATTTGGAAAATTTCAATCCAAAACAATTGAGGGAATATTTGTTGTCTATGGATCAAACTCTCGTGCCTATAGAGTCTACAACAAATCAAATGGATGTGTTGTAGAAACTTGTGACGTGGTGTTTGATGAATTTAATGGCTACCATGGGGAGCAAGTTGATCTAAGTGATGTAGATGAAGAAGATTCTTCTCAAGATATTTTGACCATGGGTGTTGGTGATCTTCTTCCCATGGAACAAGAACCTCATTATGATGAAGAAGAAGATGGAAGTTTCACACATCATCAAACCACTTCAACACCCATACCACCACAAGCCCCTATTGCTCAACCGATGCCCATAGTTCAAGTACAAGAAGATGATCAAATCCCTCACCATGATCACCTTCAAGAGCAAGATCATCACCAAGAGCAAGAACAAGAAAGTGCAATCATTGATGATGAACCTCAACAGAATGCAATGTGAAGAAGAAGATCTTCCACCACACGTTAATGATCCATATGTTGAGGATGTGGATGATGGGCATGAAATTGAACCTCGTGAAACCCTAACCTCCTTGATGCCCCAAGTGGCTGGTCGTGTTGATGTTGATCAAATTCTTACCGGACTATCGGAAGGTAGAGTCACGCGTAAACATTTGACAAACTTTTGTGCTCACTTCTCGTTTGTCTCTAGTGTTGAGACACTTAAGGTACAAGATGCATTGATGGACAATGATTGGCTCATTGCTATGCAAAAAGAGTTGAACAGTTTTGAACGCAACCAAGTGTGGTCATTAGTCAAGAGGCCAACTACGGAACACACTGTCATTGGAACACAATGGATTTTCAAGAACAAGCAAGATGAGAATGGTGTAATTATCCGCAACTAGGCAAGGTTAGTAGCATAATGGTACTCTCAAGTTGAAGGTTTGGACTTTGGTGAGACCTTTGCTCCCGTTGCCCGTCTTGAATCTATTCGCATCTTACTTGCTTATGCTGCTTTCAATGGTTGTACATTACATCAAATGGATGTGAAGAGTGCTTTCCATAATGGTCCTCTACAAGAAGAAGTATATGTATCATAACCACCTGGGTTCGTTGATCCCGATCACAAAGACTATGTGTAGAAACTTCATAAGGCTTTGTATGGCCTTGAACAAGCACCTCGTGCTTGGTACAATCATCATAAGAAGTTTTTACTCATGATGGTTTTGTGAGAGGGGTGATCGATCCCACTCTTTTTACTAAGAGGGATAAGAGTGATTTGATCTTATGCCAAATCTATGTATATGATATCATTTTTTGGTTCTCCTAACATTCATTTGTGCAAGAAGTTTGCGGCTTCCATGACCAAGAACTTTGAAATGTCACTCAATGCGGATTTGAAGTTATTTCTCGGATTTCAAATGCAACAATTTCAAGAAGGAATTTTCTTATCTCAAACAAAATACCTCAAGGAATTCTAGAGAAGTTTGACATGACAAATGCTAACCCATGTAAGACACCCATGCCAACAAAGATTAAACCATGAGTGGGACAATTCCATAAAGGTACCACTGACTCTAGAAAATTTCTAGAAACGAAGTTTAGTCCCGCATAGAAATTTTGTATTATCATCCATAAGCTTAAACCATGAGTGGGACAATTTCTATTCACTAATTTAATTCTCTCCCAAGATTATGCAACATGTTCCTGCTCAAGTTCCTTAAAAATCATAATTTGATTTCTAAGAGAAATAATCTTAGCGGGAGAAAAATACACGGTAATAAAAGCATCCTTACACTTATCCCATGAATCAATACTATTGCGAGGCAAGGATGAAAACCAAGTTTTAGCAAAATCCCTTAGCAAGAAAGTAAATAATTTCAACTTAATCATATCATTATCCACATCTTTTTTCTTTTGCGTATCACATAATTCAACGAAGATATTAAGATGGGATGCAGCATCTTCATTAGGATTTCCAGAAAATTGTTTTTATAACAAGATTTAATAATGCATCATTAATATCAATTGGCTCCGCACTAGTGGCGAGAGAAGCAATATGAGTACTAATAAAACCATTATTATTAGTATTAGAGAAATCACACAACTTAGTGTTCTCTTGAGACATAGTGACCAAGAAAGCAAATAAGCAAACTAACAAAGTAAAATATTTTGTGTTTTTCATTTTTTAAGAAGTGGGGGAGATAAAAAAAGAGGCAAATAGTAGGGCTAATAAAAAGTAGAGCAAGTGGATGATAGTTTGAGTGATGGTACTTGTAGTGATTTCATGATGTCTCCCCGGCAACAGCGCCAGAACTTCTTTCTGCCACTTGTGAGTCGTGTTGGGATTTCCCCCGAAGAGGAAGGGTGAAGCAATATAGTAGCGAAAGTATTTCCCTCAGTTGAGAACAAAGTTTTATCGAACTAGAAGGAGCACCAACCAAATCCTAGTGAACAGCACCCGCACACACACAAAAGCAAATACTTGCACCCAATGTGGGCGATAGGGTTGTCAATCCCCTTGAACTAATTAATTGCAAGGGTCAAATCTCGTATAGGTAGATGATTAAATTGCAAAACAAAATAAAAGTAAATAAATTGTAGCAAGGTATTTTTGGTTTTTATAATATGATTAAAGTAGACCCCGAGGCTATAGTTTTTGTTAGAGGCTTCTCTATCGAAACATTAGCATACGGTGGGTAGACAAATTACTGTTGGGAAATTGATAGAAAAGTGCATAGTTATGATGTATTCATGGCAGTGATCATGCATATAGGCATCATGTCTGTGACAAGTATACCAACTCCTTCCTGCATCTACTACAATTACTCCACCAATCGGCCGCTATCCAGCATGCATCTATGGTATTAAGTTCATGACAAATAGAGTAACGCCTTAAGCACGATGACATGATGTAGACAGAGCAAACTCAAGCAATATGATTAAACCCCGCCATTTTACCCTTAATAGCAACAATACAATACGTGTCTCGCTACCCCTTATGTCACTGGGTGAGGACACTGCAAGATTGAACCCATTACAAAGCACCTCTACCACTGAAGATAAATCAATCTAGTTGGCCAAACCAAACGGAAAGATTGGAGATAAATACAAAGCTATAAGAATCATGCATAATAAAGTTCAGAAAAGACTCAATTAGTTTCACTGAATAATCCGATCACAAATCCATAATTCATCAGATCCCAACAAACACACGGCAAAAGAAGATTACGTCAAATAGAACTCCAAGAAGATTGAGGAGAACATTGTATTGAAGATCAAAAAGAGAGAAGAAGTCATCTAGCTTCTAGCTATGGACCCGTAGGTCTATGGTGAACTACTCACGCATCATTGGAAGGCAGCAAGGATGATGTAGGAGCCCTCCGTGATTTATGCCCCCTCCGGCAGAGTACCGGACGAGGCCACCAGATGGGATTGCGGAAGAACAGAAGGTTGCAGCGACGGAGAAAGTGTTTCGGGTGTCTCTATGTTAGTTTGAGAATATTTGTATATTTGTAGAGGTAGAATTCAGTCAAACAAAGCTGTGTTGGACCCACGAGCTCAGGGGCGCTAGCCGTGAGCTCGTGGCTCTCCCATAGGTCTTCTGGCCTCCTCCTGAACCTTCTAGGGTCCCTTCTAGTCCAGAAAAAAATCACCGTAAAGTTTCATCGTGTTTGGAATTCGTTTGGTACCGATTTTCTGAAAAAACAAAAAACAAGCAAAAAAAAAATAGGAACTGACACTGAGCACCAGGTTAATATGTTAGTTCCAAAAAATGATATAAAATAGCATAAAAATGCATAGAAAGCATCCAAGATTGATAATATAATAGCATGAAAAAATAAAAAAAAATAGATACGTTGGAGACGTATCAACCGTCGATCCACTGGCGGGTCGGGTAAGATCTATCCTCTACCTCCATTCCCTACTAGGTGCGCTATGTCTCACTGTACATGTCCATGTTGGATGCTAGTTGGTGACCGGACTTGGGCGGAGTGGGTGGTTGAGATCCAGATCGGGATAACTCACTGGTCGACTCCGGCCGGCCAAGACAGCAACGGCGCCCGAGGGCGCCGGTCTTCTTCCTAGAGACGTCGTTTGGGTCTGCCCTACCTATTCCCACCTAATGCTTCTGGGGTGAAAACCCTAACTGCAGTGGGCGGCGACAACGCTCAAGCTGTTGCGTCCTTCTTGAAGGCGTCGCCGTGAGAGCTATGTGGTGGCAGGCAATATTTGGGTTTGTTAGCAGATGCACATGGTCTGCCCCTCTTCCTCCAGCGGGCATCTGCTTCGGGGGAAATCTAGATCTGGGTCTCCCGGATTGGATGATGACGGAGACTTTGGTGTCGTTCCTTCTCCTGGGGGCGTTGTTTTGGAGCATATACTGGTTGAATGGGCCAACAGGTGAAGCGGTGTTACATCTACCATATTAAAGACAACGGGTCTCGGCAGCATGGCGCAGACGCGCGCAAGCTGGTGGGGTTGTCTTGAATCGTGGTGACTTCGATGGTAGGTGGGTCTGGCAAGGTAAATACGATGATCCCTCCAGAAGATGGACTGACGTAAGATGAAGGTGACGGATCCTAGAGTATGCGCATGGGGTGCACGTTGTGGGTCGCCTAGACCGGTTGGTGCTCTTGGCTTACCAAGGGTGGCTTCATGAGGCCATTGGATTATATGTTGTGCATTGATGCGGTCGGGGCACAACATTATACTTGTAGATGTAGCAACTTTGTTCGTCTGAAAGATAACTTTGGGTTGATCTTTACATTTATTTCTTCAGACTATGTTAACAAATTTAATAAAGATGACTGTGTGAGGCCGGAATATCCATCTTTTCGAATGAAAAGGAGTAGTAGGAAGGCACATCAGGAGTCTTAGCGCATCAATTAGCTGGTTTATACTTAAAGAAAGAAAGCAGGGGCATGCTTTGGCACTAAGCAACAAAATTCTTGCCCACACACATACGGACGACCTGTCACGTACGCGATTAACTTGCTCTTGTGAGTAATCCACATCGTCAGGAAGATATAGTACCGTGTTTGTACGTTACATCTCTCTCCTTTAAAAAGGAAGTATATTAAAGTAGTAGTACTAGCATTTGCATTGCATGGCTTGACCGGATCCGGCTTGCCTGCTTCCTTCCCATGCTTCCATCCGTGCTCCCACTTCATCCTACGGCTGTTCTTTTTCTTTTTTCTTTCTAATCTAATCACCCTTGATTTTAAGGGGGTGGGACCGAACCTTATTTTGTTCGAATCAAATTAAGCCACGTACGCGGGAGCACGGATAAAAGCACGCGAAGGAAGTAGACAAGTCTCGTCCGGCTTGACCGGCCTTAAGGTTGGTTTGGTATGATATGATGCCCGAGGGCCAAGTCCAATGGGAAGCGTTCGGTGACGCGTCAAGTATGTATGGGAGCGCAGCTTGCACGGTCGTGGGGAACCGCCGTTGCAACAATAATTTTCGCCTAAAACAACCTTATTTTTTTGTCCTTGTTGCCGGGACTAAGGGCATCCAATGTGAATTACTAAACCTCCCACAACCGTTCAAACTGCGACCCAGACCGTGAAAGCCATCCACCCCGGTTCTGTATCAATCCGCGGCGTAGTCTGGACGTGATTTCCTCGTCAAATCGGAGACAAAACTGGGGTAGGTTTTTGGGGAGTCGGGACCAATCCAAGCTCGCTTCTGACCGTCCTAGCCCACCCAAAAAAACCTCTCCATCTCGTGTGTTTTCTGTCGACGCCTCTCCAAAGCGTCAGCGCCCGTATTTATTCTCGACCAGAGCGAACGCGGCTGCTCACTGGCGCCGACATTGAAGCGGCATGTTGGCCGAGATAGCGCCGCCCGCACCACTTCCCGGTGCAGGCGACCGGCGTGCGTCCAAACAACATGACGGCCGCCCGTCCATCAGTTTGCCGCCCGCATTTATGGCACGCGGTTGCCAAGGCATCTCCTCCGGCGCCACCCGTTCGTTCCTCTGCCGCCCATCGGTGCTATATAAACTGTTGTCCCGGCCATAGCCACAGTCATCCATCTCTGCACCACTCCCTGCCATGAATCCCTCCGCCGCCAAAGCTCTCAGGGACGGGCTGACATCGAAGCAGAAGAAGGCCATGACCGCCATTGCTGCCGACTGGCAGGCCGACAGACAGAGGACGACGCCTCCGACGATGACATGCAAATGGGCATCCGATAATGAGCCAGCGCCACCCTCCTCTTCCTCTGCGGCACCCTCCTCCTCCACTCGATCCTCGCTGGGCACCATGACAATCGGTGAGGCCCGTACCCATTATATGGACATGGCACGGGTGGACCAGTTCCAGGAGGCGCATGCCGGCACCAACTACAACCACAGTGTAACGCCCTGGACACACCCGTCGGTGGTCGTTACTCCTGGCAGGATCTAGACTGGCCCCACAGATCAATACTAGTCTTTCCAGCGCACTTTGTACTCACTCTTGCGCACCCGGGACCAACTTCCTGGTTGGTCACCCATCCTGAAATTACTCCAAGATGAGCACGCTTAACTTTGGAGTTCTGTCCAAATGGGCTTCCGGAAAAGAAGGAATTCCTTATTAATGTGAGTAGTCTATCATCCCTAATAAGTCAGGCTATCATATACACCCCCACTCAGAGGAACCGACGTCCTCGTCGGGCCACAGGAACGTTCCCTCTTGGCACATACGTTCGTGCATCTAGTCCGGCGCATGTGTCATGTCATGTACCACGACGGGTCATAAACGTCATGCACAACATGACCGCGCACCTGTCCGCAAACATCCGTGTAACCGCGAGGGTCAGCTCTGATACCAACTTGTAACGCTCCAGACACACCCGCCGGTGGTCGTTACTCCTGGCAGGATCTAGACTGACCCCATAGATCAATATTAGTCTTTCCTACGCACTTTGTCCTCACTCGTGCGCACCCGGGACCAACTTCCCATTCAGCCACCCATCCTGAAATTACTCCAAGCTGAGCACGCTTAACTTTGGAGTTCTGTCCGGATGGGCTTCGGGAAAAGAAGGAATTCCCTATTTATATGACTAGTCTATCATCCCTAATAAGGCAGGCTATCACATACGTAACCGCGAGGGTCTCTTTTTGATTGAGTCAAGAAGAGAACATAGTGGGGTTATGTTTGAATGTAAGTAGTTCGGGATCACTTTTTGATCATTACTAGTTTGCGATCGTTTGTGTAGCTTCTCATCTTATTCTTGTACTCGTAAGTTAGCCACCATACATTGCTTGGTCGCTTGCTGCAACTGAGGGAGTCTTGGATTAGGGGGTATCCGGACGGCCGGGCTATATACTTTGACCGGACTGTTGGACCGTGGAGATACAAGACTCAAGACTTCGTCCCGTGTTCGGATGGGACTCTCCTTTGCGTGGAAGACAAGCTTGGTGATTCGGATGTTAGATCTCCTTCTTTGTAACCGACTCTGTGTAACCCTAGCCTCCTCCGGTGTCTATATAAACCGGAGGGTTTAGTCCGTAGGACAAGAACAATCATAATCATCATAGGCTAGCTCCTAGGGTTTAGCCTCTACGATCTCGTGGTAGATAAACTCTTGTAATACTCATATCATCAAGATCAATCAAGCAGGAAGTAGGGTTTTACCTCCATCGAGAGGGCCCAAACCTGGGTAAAACATCGTGTCCCCTGCCTCCTGTTACCATTAGCCTTAGACGCACAGATCGGGACCCCTACCCGAGATCCACCGGTTTTGACACTGACATTGGTGCTTTCATTGAGAGTTCCTCTGTGTCGTCGCTGCAAGGCTAGATGGCTCCTTCAGTCATCAACAACAACGCGGTCCAGGGTGAGAATTTTCTCCCCGGACAGATCTTCGTGCTCGGCGGCTTCGCACTGTGGGCCAATTCGCTTGGCCATCTGGAGCAGATCGACAGCTACACCCCTGGCCATCAGGTCAGGTTCGGAAACTTGAACTACACGGCCAATATCCGTGGAGACTTGATCTTCGACGGATTTGGGCCTACGCCAGGAGCGCCAAACAGTCATGATGAGCACGGCTTAAACCTGTTGTCAGACAATACTCAGGATATCGCACCTGCAAGAGCTCCAGACCTAAATCCAGGGTAGATCGCGTCGTCCGAGGACGGATGGATGGACCCCGTCCCGGAGGCTGTATACGCATCGGCGGTAGAGCCGAACACGGACTCCACCCCCAAGGAAGTCTGTGTCGCTGGACCCCCGGACTTGTGTCTGGCTGTAGGTTCCAGACCGCGCGCCCCTGAGCCCGCCGAATCTGGTTGGGTTCCGGTAATGGAGTTCATCGCTGCGGATATCTTCCAGCACTCGCCCTTTGGCGACATGCTGAATTCATTAAAGTCTCTCTCTTTGTCAGGAGACTCTTGGTCGAACTATGTCCAGCTCGAGTGGGAAGCAGGCGATGAGGAAATTCGTTACCCACCCACCACCCACTTCATTGCCACTGTCGACGACTTGACCGACGTGCTTGACTTCGACTCTGAAGACATCGATGATGTAGACGATGATGCAGGAGAAGAACAGGAACCACCGCCCAGGGGACGCTGGACAGCCACCTCCTCGTATGATATATATATATATATATGGTGGACACTCCCAAAGAAACCAATGGCGATGAGGCAATGGAGGATAACCCCTCAAGGAAGAAATCAAAGAATGGGCGTCATCGGCGCCGCACCAAGCCCCGCCACAGCAATACCAACACAAGAGACGAAAATAATCCGGATGGTGCCGAAGATGAATACAACCCCGATCAGCCTGCCTTTGAGCAGGCCGAACAGGAAGACGGGCAGGTCAGCCCAAACGAACAGATGACTAACGGATACCTGGAGGAGGACAACTACATGCCCCCCTCCGAAGACGAGGTGAGCCTCTGCGATGATGAATTCAGCGTGCCTGAGGACCCCGTAGAGCAGGAGCGCTTCAAGCGCCGGTTTATGGCCACTGCGAGAAGCCTGAAAAAGAAGCAGCACCAGCTCCAAGCTGATCAAGATCTGCTCACAGACAGATGGACTGAAGTTCTGGCAGGCGAGGAATATGGACTCGAGCGCCACACCAAAGGTTACCCAAAGCACAAGTTTCTACCTCAACTCGAGGAGGAGCCTATAGTACCAGCACAGGACGAGGCTGACCGGCCACCTCGTGGCCGGGATAAAACGGCGTAGCAGCCCGAATACCAGCCCGCACCCCCACGCCTATACACTACGGCCCGGGGAAATAAGCAGGACCTGCGAGACATAATGGAAAACAAGGCAGGACAGCCAAGATCGATCTACGGATCACGGGGGCGCGCCCCAACACGTGACGATGATCGTCACGCCGGATACACTATCAACAAGTCCGACCGGGCCGAACATAGCCGACCAGACTTATTCGAACTGCGTAGCAACATAGCCCGGTATAGAGGTGCCGCACACCCCCTCTGCTTCACTGACAAGGTGATGGATCACGAATTCCCAGAAGGGTTTAAACCCGTAAACCTCGAATCATACGATGGCACAACAGACCCCGCGATATGGATCGAAGATTTCCTCCTCCACATTCACATGGCCCGCGGTGACGATCTACATGCCATCAAGTATCTTCCCCTTAAACTCAAAAGACCGGCCCGGCACTGGCTGAATAGCCTGCCGTCAAATTCCATCGGCAGTTGGGAAAACCTGGAGGACGCGTTCCTCGACAACTTCCAAGGCACCTACGTGCGACCACCGGATGCTGACGACTTGAGTCACATTACCCAATAGCCCGGAGAGTCAGCCAGGAAATTTTGGAACCGCTTCCTAACTAAAAAGAACCAAATTGTCGACTGTCCGGACGCCGAAGCCTTGGCGGCCTTTAAGCATAATATCCGCGACAAGTGGCTCGCCCGGCACCTTGGCCAAGAAAAGCCAAAGTCCATGGCGGCCCTCACGACACTCATGACCCGCTTCTACGCGAGCGAGGACAGCTGGTTGGCTCGCAGTAGCACCACGCCTAGAACCTCCGGCACTTCAGATGTCCGCGATAGTAACGGCAAGCCACGGCGCAACAGACACAAGCGTCGGAACAATGGCGACAACACCGAAGACATGACAGTCAATGCCGGATTCAGTGGCTCAAAATCCGGTCAGCGGAAAAAGCCGTTCAAAAGGAACAATCAGGGATCGTCCAGTCTGGACCGCATACTTGATCGCTCGTGCCAAATTCACGGCACCCCAGATAAGCCAGCCAACCACACTAACAGAGATTGCTGGGTGTTCAAATAGGCCGGCAAAATAAATGCCAAAAACAAGGACAAGGGGCTACACATCGACGATGACGAGGAGCCCCGGCGTCCGAACATGGGGGACAGAAAAAATTTCCTCCCCAGGTGAAAATGGTAAATATGATCTATGCCACCCACATTCCTAAACGGGAACAAAAGCGAGCACTAAGGGACGTCTATGCGATGGAGCCAGTCACCCCAAAGTTCAAACCATGGTCAGCCTGTCCGATCACTTTTGATCGTAGGGATCACCCTACCAGCATCCGTCACGGTGGTTCAGCCGCATTGGTCCTAGACCCAATCATCGATGGGTTCCACCTCACGCGAGTCCTTATGGACGGTGGCAGTAGCTTGAACCTGCTTTATCAGGACACAGTGCACAAAATGGGCATCGATCCTTCAAGGATCAAGCCCACCAAAACCACCTTCAAAGGTGTAATTCCAGGAGTAGAGGCCCGTTGTACGGGCTCCATAACACTGGAAGTGGTCTTCAGATCCCCGGATAACTTCCGAAGCGAGGAGTTAATCTTCCATATTGTCCCTTTCCGTAGTGGCTATCATGCACTGCTTGGACGAACCGCATCGCTCGATTCAATGCGGTACCACACTATGCGTACCTCAAGCTCAAGATGCCAGGACCTCGCGGGGTTATAACAGTCAATGGAAATACAAACCACTCTCTCCGTATAGAAGAGCACACTGCAGCCCTCGTGGCAGAAGTAGAAAGCAACCTTCTCCGACAAACCACCAATCTGACGACAACAACCCCGAACACCGTCAAGCGAGTCCGGAGTACCGTGCAACAGGATCACCAGGCACGCCAAGAGCGTGACTAGCAGTCCGACCTCCGTCCTAGCCCCATTCAGGCAGCATTTGTGCCGCGCATACATAGTTACACACTCAAAATACCATGGGCATAGGCGGAGGCGCAACGGTGACGCGGTCCACATTGCGGTTCAACCGCCACATACTTTAAATAACCTTCTTTCTCTTTCAGGACCCTACTTTCGGGCAGACCCCTCAGAGAACCAGATCATCGAGCTTATCATAGGAGAGAAAACCAAGGAGGCAAAAAGCTTTGCGCACATAGGGAATACCCAGGTGGTATTTGTCACTGATCGTTATACCTGTTTTACATACCCGCATGCGGCCCGCCCTTGGATAGGACATGTCAAATAGTCCTATTTGCTTCTGCTTAATGCACTAATTGTACACATACGCTTGGGCGTGTTATTTAACAATGGGAAATAATATATAGCGTCAGCTTATTATTCCGATCTTCACATTTTCCCTAAAAATGTTTATTTAATATTGAATCCGTACGCTTTGGTACATTCAGTTTGCCAGGGGCTTCTTATGGTGCCCCATAATACGGCAAGATAAGTCCGAACACTTTCAACAGTGCGGCACCCCAAACTTATAGCATTATATGCATCAGCTCCGAATCATGTCTTGGGTCAATAGTTGGGTTTGCCCGGCTCCCTTGTTTTGGTACCTTACGTTCCGTTATATCGGCTAAGGTAGCGCAGGGAGAACGACTACGATTGTGTCCCGGTTCTTCTGGACGAGCACCTCAGTAGAGAAAGCCAAAAACTGACTGTCATGATGCGGCGAGAGCTGGTCGCTGTTCAAGAGGTCTTAAAATCATTAAAGATTTTTTCTGCTTCAGGTGAGGAATCGGCCCTGTCCGATTTAGGCGTGTATAGCGCCCCAATTCGATTTTCCGAACTCTAGGGGCTTCGCCGAAATTGAAAATTGTAGACTTCTATGGCTAAGTGAGAGTTATGAAGCCGCATAGTCCGATTGCCTTGTTCGCTGCGCCAAACACCTCCTTCAAGGACCAAAATTTTGGATAAAGAGTGTTTGGGTTTTCCACGAACACCCCAATACTAGTTACACGGGGGCAGAAGCCGACGACTGGCCTACTTTCAGAATTTCATAAAGAGCCGCACAGAAGGTAATATTTTAAATAAACAAAGCGCCATATAGCGCAAACAAATTCGTTTTCATATTACAAAGACGACATGAGTACATTCACTCAAAGATTATGTCCTTGGTACATTCATCGGCCACGAGACGAGCGCCTTTCATCACGCCATCATAATATTTCTCGGGGTAGCGATGCGCTTTGCCCTCCGGCGGTCCATCCTTCACCAGCTTCTCTACATCCAGCTTGGCCCAATGCATTTTTGCACGGGCAAAGGCCCGGTGGGCACCCTCAATACAAACGGACCACTTGATAACTTCAAGCCGCGGACAGGCATTTACCATCCGCTCTATAAGGCCGAAGTAGCTATCGGGCAGGGGCTCACCAGGCCACATCCGGACTATGAAGTCCTTCATGGCCACTTCGGCCGCCCTGTGGAGTTCAACCAATTGCTTCAGTTGGTCACTCAGAGGCATTGGGTGTTCGGCTCCAGCATACTGGGACCAGAACAACTTCTCCGTCGAGCTTCCCTCTTCGGCACGGTAGAACTCCGTGGCATCCGATATGCTGCGTGGCAGATCTGCGAATGCCCCTGGAGAGCTCCGAATTCAGGTAAGTAAAAGAAATGTCTCCTCCACATGCTTGCTTTGCATAATGAATGCCTTACCCGCCGCTATCTTCTTGGCCGCCTGGATTTCCTGCTGGGCCTTTTGGGCTTCGGCCTTGGCATCTTTCGTGCTCAGAAGGGCCTTCGCAAGCTCAGACTCTTTCGTCTTGAAGTTATGCTCCAAGGACTCGAACTTTTTGCCGAGCTCCTGGAACTCTTGTTGTACCTCGCCCACCCTAGCATCTTGCTTTTCATGCTCAATGTGCTCCGTGGCCGCCTTGTCTTCGGCCTCAGATAGCGCTTTCTTCAGGGCCGCCACTTCGGTCATGGCCCCTATTAAAAAAATGACGCTTTTTGTTAGCGTCACCAATTTTTTCCCCTCTATACGACACATGTACGGGGTATCACTCACCTTTGTTCTCTTCGAGCTGCCTCTTCATGAGGCTGAGCTCCTCTTCGGCCTGCTTCAGGTCCCGTTGGAGTCCGGTGACCTCTGTTGTGCGGGCAGCAGCGGCAAGCAGCACTGCCTACTTATTCACATAGACACATACTGTTAGACTCCTGCGGTTTAGAGTTGACCCTCCGTTTGGCTTTTCTTTCCGAACACCAAACAGAGTATCAGGGGCTACTGTCTATTGGGTGATAATTTCTCACACTTTTGATTACTTACCTCAAAGCCTGCCAGGAGGCTGGTGCAGGCTTCGGTTAATCCACTTTTGGCGGACCGAACCTTCTGAATCACCGTACTCATAAGAGTACGGTGCTCTTCATCCACGGAAGCGCCATGAAGCACTTCCAGCAGACCATCCAACGCCTCTGGCGCAACGGAGGTCATCGGCATAGCCGACTCGCCCTCCCTAGCGAGGGGCCGCCTACCCGAATCTGGAACCTTTGGAGGTTTCGATGCAGTATCCGGCTGGGAGCCCGACTTGCTGCGGCTCTCGTCAGCATGATCCATGGGGATCTTACTCGCCATGTGCCCGGCGTCTGGAATTTCTCCTTAGGGCGTCTCCAGAGCCGCCTCCCCCTGCTTTGGTATCCTTTGGGACCACACCTCCGTGTCATCCGCAGGCCGAGGGGAGGTGGCCGTCGGGAGTGAATTCATTGCCGAATCACTCAGAGACCCATCCGAAGAGGATACCTCGGGATGGGATCTAGCCGGACTGCATATGCGTGTTTGGTGTTATAACAAACTATGAAGCTAAGTCGCACTAAAAGTATTATAGAGTGCAGATACTTACGATCTCACTAGGGGCTTGCCCTTAGGTAGCCACTCCTCCTCGCTATAGGCGGCGGTTGTGGAGTGGTCCGGAGGGAGGGTCCGTCCCTTCTTGGACCCTTTGGCCTCCCCGGAAAGGGTGGCCTTCCTCTTCTTCCCCCCTTCATTTTCGGGGAGAGGGTTTTCCTCCTCCTCCTCCTCCTCGTTGTCGTTGGAGGAGTGCGCCCTGGTGTCTTCGGACGATGAGTCCAACACCATGTTGCACCGGGAACTTCTTCTGGTCCCTGTGGCCTTTTTCTTGGCCTTCTTATTCGGCACCTCATAGGGTGCCGGAGCCAGCATCTCCGTCAGGAGTTCGTCTGCTGGGTCCTCAGGCAACGGAGCCGGACAGTCGATCCGCTCCGCCGTCGCCACATATTCCTGTTAAAATCAGCATAGTGGCCTAAGTTTCTCCCACGAATATACTAGGGAAAGGCACATCTTGGAATATAGAATGCTTACCGTGTTGGCCTGGTGCCTGGCGCTGAGTCCGCGGTCCTCAGAGGTGGGGGCAGGAACCTCGCTGGCCTTGAACAACACCTTCCAGGCGTCTTTGTGTGTCGTGTCAAAGAGCTCTTGCAGTGTCTGGTGTTGGGCCGCGTCGAACTCCCACAGGTTGAATGCCCGTCTCTGACACAGGAGAATCCGGCGAAATAGCATGACCTGGACCACATTGACCAGCTTGATACTCTTGGTTATCATGTTTTTGACACAGTTTTGGAGTCCGATCAGTTCTGCGGATGTGCCCCAGGCCAGGCCCTTCCTCTTCCAGGAAGTGAGCCGCACAGGGATGCCGGATCAGAATTCGGGGGCCGCCACCCAGTTGGCGTCGCGCGGCTCGGTGATGTAGAACCACTCCGATTGCCATCCCTTCACGGTCTCCGCAAAGGAGCCTTCGAGCCAGGTGACGTTGGGCATCTTGCCCACCATGGCGCCACCACACTCCACCTACTGGCCGACCACTATCTTTGGCTTTACGTTGGAGATCTTTAGCCACAGGCCAAACTGGGGCCTGATGCGGAGAAAGGCCTCGCACACAACGATAAACGCCGAGATGTTGAGGATGAAGTTAGGTGCCAGATCATGAAAATCCAGCCCGTAATCGAACATGAGCCCACGGACGAATGGGTGGAGGGGGAATCCCAGTCCACTGACGAAAGTGGGCGAGGAACACGACCCTCTCATGGGGTCCCGGAGTCGGAATCATCTGCCCTGCGTCCGGCAGCCGGTGCGCGATATCTGCGGCCAAGTATCCGGTCGCCCGGAGCTTCGTAATGTGCTCCTCCTTGACGGTGGAGGCCACCCACTTGCCTCCCGCTCCGGACATGTTTGGCTGTGCGGAGAAGGCGTGAACTAGGGCGCTGGAGCTCGAGGGTGCGAGAATGGATAAGCAAAGGAGGAAGAAGGCGCGGGTGAAAATGGGGGATCCTTATCCCTTTATAGAGGCGACGAAAATGGTGCGCCTCCCCACTTGCCCGTTAAAAATTGCTTATTTCCCAAGCGCCACAATTGACGGTGCGGTTGGGTTACCCATACCCGTATTGATGAGAATCCCGTGATAAGGGGACATGATCTCTGCTTCGACAAGGATTATATTTGTGGAATATCGTTCTCTCTACGGTGGTATGTGAAAATCGTCTTGCAGAGCCGGACACGATCTAAGTGTTCGAGGTTTGCTTTGGAGTATTCGGATGTGGAACCCGCCTTGCAATGCCGAAGACAATCTACGCCGGAGTCATCGTCATTGAAGCCTGGTCCGGGGGCTACTGAGGGAGTCCTGCATTAGGGGGTATCCAGACGGCCGGACTATATACTTTGGCCAGACTGTTGGACCGTGGAGATACAAGACTCAAGACTTCGTCCCGTGTCCGGATGGGACTCTCCTTTGCGTGGAAGACAAGCTTGGCGATTCGAATGTTAGATCTCCTTCTTTGTAACTGACTCTGTGTAACCCTAGCCTCCTCCGATGTCTATATAAACCGGAGGGTTTAGTCCGTAGGACAAGAACAATTATAATCATCATAGGCTAGCTCCTAGGGTTTAGCCTCTACGATCTCGTGGTAGATCAACTCTTGTAATACTCATATCATCAAGATCAATCAAGCAGGAAGTAGGGTTTTACCTCCATCGAGAGGGCCCGAACCTGGGTAAAACATTGTGTCCCCTGCCTCCTGTTACCATTAGCCTTAGACGCACAAATCGGGACCCCCTACCCGTGATCCGCCGGTTTTGACACCGACAGCAACCTCACCACTTATCAATTTCCATACCCATTAAGCTTTGCTAGTCTTGATACCCATGATAATGGGATTGCTGAGTCCTCGTGGCTCATAGTTTACTACAACAACAGTTGCAGGTGTGCAGGTAATGCGATAATCTGACGTGAGAGCGACGTTTGCTTGCTTTGGAGTTCTTCTGCTTCTTCTTCTTTGATGAGGGGATAGGTTCCTAGTCGGCAGCCTGGGCTAGCAGGGTGGATGTCGGTTGAGTTTCTGTTTGTGTTTCATCCGTAGTCGGATGTTGCTCTTATGTATGATGTTGTTGTATTCATGTGGCATTGTATGCCTTTTGTATGTATCCTCATCTATTATGTAACTGTACGATGTAATGATATCCACCTTGCAAAAGCGTCTTCAATATGCGTCTCTATCCTTGGTGGGACCTTCGAGTTCCTCCCGGATAGGATCGCATATTGGACGTGACACACAACCTCCACCAGGAGCATCTACGGGCGGATGAGCGGGTCGCCTCCGGCAGGGTGGTCGCGCCGAACGCGGACCTGGCGGAGCAGGAAATGCTGCTCGAGTCCTACCGCTTCGCCCGCTGGCGGTACCGGCAGCCGGTGGCGGAGGTGGCGGCCGCTGGCAAGGACTGCGACGACGAGGCAGGCGAGACATTGTTTGACGAGACCGATGAGAGGAGGTCGCGCCCCGGTGCCACGACCACGAAGAAGCAGGCACATCCGCGGGCGCTGCGGGCAGCAAGGAAGAGTAGTTCACGGTAGGTCGGTGCCGCTCGTGTCCCAGGAAGGCCACCGCTCCTTCCCTCCTGTCGACGCCAAGCTTGGTGGGCTGAGCATCTTCGACCGATTAGTCGCTTGGCGGTGACGTGGAGGCGGACAACTTCAATTCCCGGGGCTCCAGAGGCGGAGTGGAGAGGGTCGAGGTGGAACTGGAGACAACGAAGATTCAGGTCTCGGGGCTGATGGCCGGACACAGGGACCACACCAGCGGTCATTTAGATTAGGTATTAATTATACTCCAGAGTCTGCCAAGCACCGCTTTGATGTACTTGTAATGAAATCGCTCAAGTCTACATGAAATTCGGTATGTATATATGAAATCCGGACTTGTTTGAACGAATTTCGTCCGGTTGGTTCAAATTGTTGTGAAAATCTATGCGGCTACAGTTTGATAGTTGTCTCCTGTATCCGTGTTCGTGAAGTGGTAACCCCTGTCCGCGGACGGATGCATGATAAAATTTATGGGTTGCCGTTGTAGATGCCCTAACAACCTTATCTGTAGGATCCCAAATAGCCAACGAATGTTGGTTGAGAGGGATGCCATTTGCGAACATCTTTATGGTAAATTCTTCATAGGAGACTTGGCAATTTTGACAACATAGGATATTTCTATGAAAATTGCCGTGCTCACTCGAAATTTTCGCCATGTTCCCGCAACATGAATTGCTGTGAAAATCATTCGTTTTGCCATGCATCTCGTGCGAACGTTCACTGAATACGATTACTGTATCTTTAATGGGCGCTAATGCATAGTATTTCAGTTGTTGCGTTTCGAGTCTTGCGAATTGCATAAGGATTATTTCGAGAGTGGTTGTAGCACATGTGCATCCAAAAATTACATAACTTTTTGTTGAGTTCCCGTCACTATTTTAGTGAGTTTTTTCTCGAACGATAAGTGCCACACTTGTGGCACGAAGCAATCCGGTCCTGACTATTTTTACAAATAAAGTTACCATCCGGACAAAACCCCCCCAAAAAACTGACACTTGCCATTCGAAAAGAAAGTTATCATGCTTGACATCCAAAGTTGCCATCCTCGCTTCACTAAACTTGCCACAAAAAATGTTCAGAGTTGCCATGTGTTCATGCCACACTTGCGACACTTATCAGGGTTCAGTTTTTTTATTATTTTTTATATCGAGGATTTTGTCAAAAATCTGTAATACTGAGTTTGTTTTGTGGTACTAGACTGATTGCTTTTTTTAGGTCATACTACACTGATTTTGAATTTTTTTTTGAGCAAAAACTACACTGGTTGGTTTTATTTTTTAGGACGAACTAGACTGATTGATGGTAGTCCATGAACACATGTGCCCGGTTAGGCCCGGTCCATTTTTAGCCCATCCTCGACACCACTCTCTCGTGTTTCTTGTTTCTTCCCCAGCTGGTTCACCACCCAACGGTCCCAACCTCCACCGCTCCCCACTCCACTCGATCCCCACGCACGCACTCTCGCGGAGGATAGCTCCCCCCACCCCCACAGCCGAGGAAGAGAACCCAACAAGTAGCCACGAGAATCCCAAGAGGAGAGCTCCTATCCCCGACCAGGAGCGGGCAATGTCAGTTCAGGACCCATCCCCCGTGCCCCTCCCCGCCGCGGCGCGACCCAAGCGCACGTCCTCCGCGCCGATCCGGCCCTCCGACTACGCGCACAGCCCGGCGCACCACTGCGTCGCGTTGCGGGACGCCGCCGGCCTCTCCGCCATCCTCGCCGGCCTCCCGCCCCTCGCCCACCCCTCATGCATCCTCTCCGCCGCCGACGCCGCGCGCGAGGCCCGCCTCTCGGCGTCCGTCTCCGCGGCGCTCGACCGCCGCGACGTCCCAGGTCGGGACACCGCGCTCCACCTCGCCGTGCGCCTCAGGCTCCCCTCCCTCGCCTCCGCGCTCGCCGCCGCCGGCGCCGACCCCACGCTCCAGAACCACGCCGGGTGGACGCCGCTCCAGGAGGCGCTCTGCCTGGGGTGCAAGGACATCGCGGCCTTCCTCCTCCGCGCCCACCGGCTGGCGGCCTGGGCCAAGCTCCGCCGCCGGGCGCCCGCGCTCTCCGCCGCGCTCCGCCGGGTCCAGGACTTCTACCTCGAGGTGGATTTCCACTTCGAGAGCTCCGTCGTGCCGCTCCTCTCGCGCGCCGCGCCGTCCGACACCTACCGGATATGGAAGCGCGGCGCCAACCTGCGTGCGGACACCACCCTCGCCGGCTTCGACGGCCTCCGCATTCGGCGGGCTGACCACTCTTTCCTCTTTTTCGGCGAGGAGACTGAAGCCGGCGGCCGCCGCCTCCCCCCGGGATCGCTCCTTGTGCTCCACCGCGGCAAGCGCGAGGTGCATGACGCGTTCGCGGCCGCCGCCGCCGCCGGGGACGAGGATGCGGCCACCTCCGACGCGGCCGCCTACCGGCCGGGGCTCAACATCACCTCCGCTAGGCTCGTCCCGAGGACCACGTGGCTGCGCAAGGAGAAGACGGAGAGCGTTGGGGAGTGGAAGGCGCGGGTGTTCGACGTCCACAACGTCGTCTTCTCCTTCCGCACGCTCAAGGCAGCCAGCTCCGGCCGCAAGGACTTGACCTTCGAGCTTGCCGGAGAAGACGACGAGGAGTTCTTGCCGCTGGAGATCCGGGATGACGACGAGGACGGCGACTTCTTAGTCGCCGACATCCCCCCGCCCCCGCCACGGCGCAGCTGCTACGTGCCTGGCCGGCGCAGCGTGGCAGGACCACCCTCGCATATGGGGACGCCGCAGAGGAGGAGGAACAGCGTGGACGTGCCGCGACGGCTGCCAACCTGTGCATCGGTGGGCCGCGGCGAGGACGGCGTGTTCAGCCGGAACGCAACGACCGGGGGAGCCAAGTGGAAGGAGGAGGAGACGGTGAAGACACTGCGACCAACCGTGTGGCTCACCGAGGACTTCCCGCTGAGCGTCGACGAGTTCTTGCCCCTGCTGGACATCTTGGCTACCCGTATGCGCGCCGTCCGCCGCCTCCGTGAGCTGCTCACCACCAAGTTCCCGACTGGGACATTCCCTGTGAAGGTAACGTTCAGTCTAGTTTCCTGCTCTAGCGGCAGGCAAGCCAAGCTCTGGTACTGTTTCTTGGCAAACAAATCGCTCAGTTTCACTGGTTGTGCAAATTTGACATGAATTTAGAATTACTTTGTAGCAATTTAACATGGTGAAGCATCAATTTCAACACTCCGAAGTTATGTGAATCAAGCAAAATAATTAATGAATCATCTGTTATTGGGACTATCTAGCTGTTTGTAGCATCAAGAACAGCAGCTAGGGGCAGCATATGCAGTGAAAGCTCGACTTGTGTATATGTGGGACAGTTTGTAGGGAGACAATTTATAAGTGAGCCCACTAAGCTCAGATGCTCATCTGCATGGTGCATTGCACTAACACTTTATAAGTGAGCAGGCAATTTTCAGGTTCGATAAATGGGGAGTTGAGTAGTAAAGGGAGCAGTATCCAATGCACTAACACTTTCTGAAATATCCTTTTTCTTAATTATTATCATGTTCTGAAGACTATACATCATATTGCTTCTGAAGAATTTATTGTTGGAAACACGCATGGGATTGGTTGCTCCCCATAGCCACATGCATTATTCATAAGAATTATGAGTTGGATGCAGCTATCGACTAGAGATGGCGTAATTCAGTTCGGCCATTGATGCTCGGTTGTGATTTAGTGCTATGTGTGGATTCAGCTAATTAATGACTATGTTGTTGATGCAGGTTGCGATCCCTGTTGTTCCGACTGTGAGGGTAGTCATCACCTTCAACAAGTTTGTTCCCCTGGTAGAGCCAGAGGAGTTCTTCACGCCGATGTCGAGCCCCAGCCTGCTGGCGAGCCCAGGTCCGGGATCCATCATGCCTAAGCCGGACACCCACAAGAGCTCGTATCTGAGGTGGACATCCAAGAACTCGAGAGCAAAGCCAGTGAACCTGTCGCAGGTCGCGGACAACACCGACCCCTTCACCATCCCCAGCGACTACACCTGGGTAAACCTAGGTTCCACCAAGACCCAGGACAAGAAGTCATCCAAGACCAGTAATAAAAAGGGCAAGAGCAAAGAGACCTAACTAACTAACTAGAGGTTTCATCCTGTGGTCTCGATTTAGTGGGGAGCTATCTAATACACCATGACCCAGAACCTGTAATTACCGAGCATCTGGGAGGAGCCCTGGGTTACGCTTTAGGATTTTTACTTTTTAGGGAAGAACGGCGGTGGCGATTGGAAACAGCTAGTGTGGAACCTCTTATGTTTTACCTCTTGTCGATTGACAGTTCTTCTTCCGTAATGTTGTTGTACACATTGGGCAGTGCCAAATTGCACAAGCTGCTCTTACTGCCTACAGGGATCTCTTCTGTTTTTTTAATATAATATCTACTGCACATTTCCATTATTTGTGTATGTTTCAGTTCTTCTGTGTACTACTAGTACTGTACGTCTGTTGTGTTTGAGAATTGGGAGTGATCTCCTTCGTGCATCCCCAAGCACAATGTGGGATCCTTTTTCCCTGGAAAGCGAAATGATGGACGAATGGTCGTTGCGTGGTCGGTTCGTGGATCGATGAGTTCAATGGATCTTTTTTCCTCTTTCTGGTGCGGATGAATATGATGGCTGCGGCTTCTGCAAAAGATGTGTTAGCGTGGTGTGTGTCCGTGCTTTTGTAGGGCAGAATCATTGGCCTGCATGCATGCTTTACCAGAGAGATGGCTGGCACAGACATTCCTTCCTTCCTGGTGAATACCTAGAGTTGGCACCGCAAGCGGCAAATGTACAAACGGGGAAATATCATGTGCAATGCTCCACGCTCTAACTTTGATAAAACAGATTGTAAGAGCGTCTACAACCGGACCTCTCAAACCCGCCTTATACGTCTGGGCGGGCCGCCGGTCACGATTTTTTGACCCAGACAGGCCCCTCAAACGTCCGGGCTGACCGACACCCCCCATATCCAGCCCAAATATAGGGCGGATATAGGGGCGCTCGGGCACGCTCGCCACATCAGACCCGACAGCCCGACTGATGTAGGGTGGATACCCTAAGGCCGATCTTTCACGAAATGGACGGGATCCCGCGAAGAACACGAGGGGAAACACGAGGGGAACGAGAGAATACATTCAAATCAACAAGAAACGATCGCACATGTGCTAGATCCATGAACACAAAAAGAGATACATTATTCAAATCCAACAAAGGGGATACAAACGTAACTAGTTCATCTCCTAGAAGGAGGCCTTGAGTCCATGGAGGATCTTCCCCGTCGGGGGCTTCATCCACTAGGGATCTTCTCACATGGAGGTCTTGAACTCCATGGGAGTGGTAGTCTCTCTCTCTCTCTCAAGAGGAGTGGTAGGAGCAAAGCTCACATACAAATGAGCTATCACTTTGCTAACCCTGGCTAGAAGGTGGGGGAGTATATATAGTCTAGGGCCAAGAAGGGGTAAGTGGGAGAGAGTTTACATGGGCTCTCGGCCCACAGCTGCGTAGGGGCGCCGGATGTCTGGGCTGGGGGCCGGATGTCCTTGCTAGACTTGTGTGACGCCCGGATATTTAAGTTACAGTAATCCTCCACTAATGTTGCCACGTCACCACGGTTACCGTTGATAAATTCGCGTTGATCCAAACCCCGTTCAAATTCTAATTTAAATTCAAGTCAAACTATAAAAGTTTGACTAGTGCCGAAACTAAAATGGTCATATTGTTGCAATTAATCACTGAGTAATTATCAAGCTGAAAACAGCCTTATTTGGTTTTCCAAAAAACCGGGATTTAATGTAGTGGTCCAATAGCACCTTAATGAACCTTTTGAATTCAAACACGATTCTAAGCTTTTCTCTTTAACCTCGAACCTCTTGTGGCAATGTCAAAAATTGCAATACAAATTATGAGCCAAGTTTCATATTTTGCAAAATCTTCTGATAGGCTAAATAAATACAAATAGTGCCTTTAAAAAAAGCATAAAGCCAAAAAAGAGAGAAAAAGGAAACGCAATGAGCATCTGGGCCTCATGTACTCAGGGGAGGCCCAACCCACCAGTGGTGCCATCCCCTTCATCCTGTTCACAGGAGGGGGATCGTTGTCGGTGTCAAAACCGGCGGATCTCGGGTAGGGGGTCCCGATCTGTGCGTCAAGGCCGATGGTAATAGGAAGCAAGGGACACAGATGTTTACCCAGGTTCGGGCCCTCTCGATGGAGGTAAAACCCTACTTCCTGCTTGATTAATATTGAAGATATGGGTAATACAAGAGTAGATCTACCACGAGATCGTAGATGCTAAACCCTAAGAGCTAGCCTATGATGGTATGATTGTAATTGTGATCGGCCTTCTAAGGACCAACCTCTTCGGTTTATATAGACACCGGAGAGGGCTAGGGTTTACATGGAGTCAGGTACAAGGAAGGAAACACAATATCCGAATAGCCAAGCTTGCCTTCCATGCAAAGGAGAGTCCCATCCGGACATGGGCCAAAGTCTTGAGTCTTGTATCTTCACGCTTCAATAGTCCGGACGTTGTACATAGTCCGGCTGTCCGGATACCCCCTAATCTAGGACTCCCTCAGTAGCCCCTGAACCAGGCTTCAATGACGATGAGTCCGGCGCACAGTATTGTCTTCGGCATTGCAAGGCGGGTTCCTCCTCCGAATACTCCAAAGTAATTATTGAACACTTGAATCGTGTCCGGATTCACAAAATGATCTTTACATACCGATGTAGAGAGAATGATAATTCACAAATGCAATCTGCTGGCAACTTTTTTAGACGACGTGACATGTTATTACGGTCGGATCGAACCGTTTTCCCACAACCAGCCACAACGCATATTGCGAGGCGGTTTCTTTGACATGTCTTGTCAAAGCAGAGATCGTGTCCCCTTATCACGGGATTCTCATCAATATGGGTATGGGTAACCCCACCACGCCATCAATCGTGGCGCTTGGGGAGCAAGCGATTCCCAACGGGCAAGTAGGGAGGCACACCGCTTTTGTCGCCTCTATAAAGGGATAAGATTTCCTCATTTTTACCCACGCCTTTCTTATCCCTTGCCCACTATTGCCCCCTCGAGCTCCAGCGCCCAAGCCCAAGTCTTCTCCGCATAGCTAAACATGTCCGGGGCAGGAGGCAAGTGGGTGGCTTCCACCGTCAAGGAGAAGCACGTCACAAATCTTCGGGCGACCGGATACTTGGCCGCAGACATAGTGCACCGGCTACCGGACGCCGGGCAGGTCATTCCGACCCCAGGACCCCACGAGAGGGTCGTGTTTGTTGCCCACTTTGTCCGTGGACTGGGATTTCCACTTCATTCCTTCGTCCGCGGGCTCATGTTCTACTACAGGCTAGATTTCCATGATCTAGCCCCAAATTTCGTCCTCAGCATCTTGGCGTTCATCGTCGTATGTGAGGCCTTCCTCCGCATCCGGCCTCACTTTGGCCTGTGGCTGCAAATCTTCTGCATGAAGACGAAGGTTGTAAGCGGCTAGCAAGCGGCGTGCGGAGGGGCCATGGTGGGCAAGATGCCTAATGCCACCTGGCTGGACGGTTCCTTTGCGGAGACCATAAAAGGGTGGCAATCCGGGTGGTTCTACATCATCGAGCCGCGCGGCGCCAACTAGGCGGCGACCCCCGAGTTTCGATCCGGAGCCCCCATGCGGCTCACCTCCTAGGAAAAGAAGGGCCTGTCCTGGGGCGAATCTACGGAGCTGACCGGACTCCAGACCTGCATCAAGAGCATGAAGGACAAGAATATAAAGCTTGTCAACGTGATCCAGGTCATGCTCGTTCGCCGGATTCCGCCATGCCAAAGGCGGGCATTCAATCTATGGGAGTTCGTCCCGGCCGAACACCAGACGCTCCGGAAGCTCTATGACATGACACACAAAGGCGCATGGAAGGTATTGTTCAAGGCCTCCAAAGTACCTCCTCCCACATCTGAGGACCGCGGGCTCCACGCCGCGCGGCCTCCTAGTCGGGTGAGTTCTCAGACTTCCTACTGGATTCGGTTCTTCCCAATATATTCATGGGGGAGTCTTAATTAGCTGTGCATACTTGTTCAGGATTATGTGAAGACAGCGGAGCAGGTTTACGGTCCGGCTCCGCTACCATAAGGCCCAGCTGATGCTCTCCTGACGGAGATGTTGGTCCCGGCACCGTATAAGATGCCGGAGAAGAAGGCCGAAAAGAAGGCCCCGAGGACCCGAAAGGGTCTCCGGCGTAAGGTTGTGCCAGAAGCCTCGTCCGAAGACGACGAGGCGCACTCCTCCCACGAAGGGGAGGAAGAGGAAGAAGAAGAAGATGCCCCATCCGGAATGGATGAGGGGCCCGGGGAGGCGGACCAGGGGGCCGGAAAAGGCCCTCGGCGCAAGGCCATCATACCCACGTCGTCCGATGACGACGAGACAGATTCCTCCCGCGGAGGCGGGGGGAAGCAAGAAGAAACTCTACCTCCCCACACTGGGGAGGAGAAAAAGAGAAAAGCCACCCCAGAAGGGGAGGCTGGGGCGTCCAAGAAGGGGAAGGTGTCCCTTCCGGACTACTCCGCCACGGCCGCTCACAGCGAGGAGGGGTGGCTGCCCAGGGGGAAGCCCCCAGTGTGATCGTAAGTGTCCACACTCTATCATGATTTCACTTTATAGTTTTTGTATTTATAATGCCGAACATATATGCAGTCCGGCTAGGGTTCATCCCGAGGTATCTTCCTCCGGGTCCCTGAGCGATTCAGAGATGAATTCACTTCCGACGGCCACTACTCCTCAACCCACGGATGACGCGGAGGTGTTGTCCTGAAGACTCCCAGAGCGGGGGGAGGTGACTCTGGAGACGCCCTAGGGCGGGATTCCAGATGTCAGACACGCGGGGTTCAAGATCCCCACGGATCGTGTCGATGAGAGCCATAGTAGGCCGGGCTCTCAGCCGAACACTGTCCCGGAACCTTCAATGGTTCCGAACTCAGGCGGACAGCCCCTCGTTAGGGAGGGAGAGCCGTCTGTATCGAGGACTTCCGTTGCGCCTGAGGCGCCGGATTGTCTGCTGGAAGCGCTTCACGGCGCTTCCATGGATGAAGAGCACCGTACTCTTATGAGTGCGGTGATTCGGAAGGTTTCGTCCGCCAAGAGCGGACTAACCGAAGCTTGCACCAGCCTCCTGACAGGCTTTGAGGTAAGTAATAAATATGTGTAAAATTACCACCCGATAGGTAGTAGCCCCTGATACTCTGTTTGGTGTTCGGATAGAAAAGCCAAACGGAGGGTCAATTATAATCCGTAGGAGTCTAATAATAAGTATTCATGTGCATAAGCAGGCTGTGCTGCTTGCCGCTGCTGCCCGCACAGCCGAGGTTGCCGAACTAAAGCGGGACCTAGAGCAGGCGCAGGGAGAGCTCGGCCTCACGAAGAGGCAGCTCGAGGAGAATAAAGGTAAGCAATTCCCCGCTCTTATGTATTTAAAGATAGGCAAAATTGGTTAGTCTAACGCCAAAGCATCATGACTGTGTAACAGGGGCCACCGCCGAAGTGGCATCCCTGAAGAAGGCGTTGTCCAAGGCCGAAGACAAGGTGGCCTTGGAATGCAAGGAGCGCGAAAAGCAAAGTGCTAGAGTGGGCGAGGTACAGCAAGAGCTCCGGGACCTCGGCAAGAAGTACGAGTCCATGGAGCATGATCTGAAGATGAAAGAGGCCGAGCTTGCGAAGGCCCTTGTGAGTTTGAAAGACGCCAAGGCCGAAGCCGAGAAGGCATATCAGGAAATCCAGGAGGCCAAAAAGATAGCAGCGGGTGAGAAATTCTTTATGCAAAGCAAACATGTGGAGGAGGCGTTTCTTTTACTTACTCGAATTCGGAGCTCTCCAGGGGCATTCACAGATCTGCCACGCAGCGTATCAGACGCTGCGGAGTTCTACCGTGCCCAGGAGGGGAGCTCAATGGAGAAGCTGTTCTGGTCCCAGTATGCTGGGGCCGAACACCCAATGCCTCTGAGTGACCAACTAAAGCAGTTGGTCGAACTCCACAGGGCGGCCGAAGTGGCTATGAAAGATTTCATAGTCCGGCTATGGCCTGGTGAGCCCCTGCCCACTAGCTACTTTGGCCTGATCAAGCGGATGGTGAATGCCTGTCCGCGGCTTGAAGTCATCAAGCGATCTGTTTGCATTGAGGGTGCCCGCCGGGCCTTTGCCCACGCGAAGGTGCATTGGGGCAAGCTGGATGCTGAGAAGCTGGTGAAGGACGATCCGCCAGAGGGCAAGGAGCATCGCCATCCCGAGAAGTACTATGATGGTGTTATGAAGGGCGCCCGTCTCGTGGCCGATGAGTGTACCAAGGACAAGATCTTTGACTAAATGTACCTCTGCCATTGTTGTAATTTAAAGACGAATTTACTTGTGCTATGTAGCACTGTTTAATTTAAAATATTACCTTATGTGCGGCTGTTTATAAAATTCTGAAAGTAGGCCAGTCGTCGGCTTCCGCCCCCACGTAACTAGTACTGGGGTGTTCATGGAAAACCCGGACACTCTTTATCCAAATGTTTGGTCCCTTAAGGAGGTATCCGGCGCAGCGAACAAGGCAATCGGACTATGCGGCTTTATAACTTTCACTTAGCCATAGAAGTCTACAATTTTAAATTTCGGCGAAGCCCCTAGAATCCGGAAGGCCGAATTGGGGCGCTATACACGCCTATATCGGACGAAGCCGATTTATCGCCTAAAGCGGAAAATCTTTAAGGATTTTAAGACCTCTCGAACAGCAACCAGCTCTCACCATATCATGCCGGTCAGTTTTCGACTTTCTCTACTGAGGTGCTCGTCCGGAAGAACCGGGACACAATCGCAGTAGTTCTCCCTTCGCTACCTTAGCCGATATAATGGAACGTAAGGCACCAAAACAAGGGAGCCGGGCTATCCCAACTGTAGACCCAAGACATGATTCGGAGCTGATGCATATAGTGCCATAAGTTCGGAGTGCCGCACTGTTGAAAGTGTTCGGACTTTACTTGCCATATTACGCAGCGCCATGAGAAGCCCCTGGCAAACTGACCGTACCAAGGTGTACGGATGCAATATCAAATAAACATGTATGAGAAAAAAAATGCTCAAATAAGAATAGTAAGCTGACGCTATATATGATCTCCCATTGATGAATAATACGTTTAAACGTATGTTTACAATGGATGCATTAAGCGGAGATAAATAGGACTATTTGACATGTCCTATCAAGGGGTAGGCTGTGTACAGATAGATAAAACAGGTATAATGATCGTAAATAGATTCCACCTGGGTATTTCCTTCTGTGCACAACGCCTATTGCCTCCTTGGTTGTCTCCCCCATGTAAGTCCGGCAATTCGGCTCTTCTGAGGATGCTGCACTAAAGCTATGTCCTGAAAGGTAAAAGGGGAGGATTATGAAGGTATTTGGCGGTTACCCGCAATATTGACTGAGTCGTTGTTGCGCCTCCGCCTATGCCCATGGTATCTTGAGTGCGTAATTGTGTACGCGTGGCACGAATGCTGCTTGGATGGGGCTTGAGCGGAGGCCGGACTGCTAATCATGCTCTTGGCGTTCCTGATGATCCTGTTGCCGGGTGCTCCAGACTTGTTTGATGGTGCTTGAGGTTGTCGTTTCCGGATTGGTGGTTTGCCGGAGGAGGCCGCATTGTACTTCTGCCGCGAGGGCTGCAGTATGCTCTTCTGTACGGAGAGAGCGGTCCATGTTTCCGTTGACTATTATGAGCCCGCGCGGACCTGGCATCTTGAGCTTGAGGTATGCATAATGTGGTACTGCATTGAATCTAGCGAATGCAGTTCATCCGAGCAGTGCGTGGTAACCACTACGGAAAGGGACGATATCGAAGATTAACTCTTCGCTCCGGAAGTTGTCCGGGGATCCGAAGACCACTTCCAATGTTATAGAGCTCGTATAGCGGGCCTCTACTCCAGGAATTACACCTTTAAAGGTGGTTTTGGTGGGCTTGATCCTTGAAGGGTCAATGCCCATTTTGCGCACTATGTCCTGATAAAGCAGGTTCAGGCTGCTGCCGCCGTCCATAAGGACTCGCGTGAGGTGGAATCCGTCGATGATTGGGTCTAAGACCAATGCGGCTGAGCCGCCGTGACGGATGCTAGTAGGATGATCCCTACAATCAAAGGTGATCGGACAGGCTGACCATGGGTTGAATTTGGGGGCGACTGGCTCCATCGCATAGACGTCCCGTATTGCTCGCTTCCGTTCCCGCTTGGGGATGTGAGTGGCGTAGATCATGTTGACTGTGTACACCTGGGGGGGGGGATTTCTTTTGTCCCCCCATGTTCGGACGCCGGGGCTCTTCGTCATCGTCGCTGTGCAGCCCCTTGTCCTTGTTTTCAGCATTTATTTTGCCGGCCTGTTTGAACACCCAGCAGTCTCTATTAGTGTGGTTGGCTGGCTTGTCCGGGGTGCCATGAATTTGGCACAAGTGCTCCAGTATGCGGTCCAGACTGGACGGTCCCTGATTATTTCTTTTAAACGACTTTTTCCGCTGACCGGACTTGGATCTGCTGAATCCGGCATTTACTGCCATGTCTTCAGTGTTGTCGTCCTTGTTCCATCGCTTATGTCTGTTGCGTCATGGCTTGCTGTTGTTATCGCGGACGTCTGAAGTGCCGGAATGTGGCGCGGTGCCACCGCGAGCCAACCAGCTGTCCTCGCCCGCGCAAAAGCGGGTCATTAGTGTTGTGAGAGCTGCCATGGACTTGGGTTTTTCCTGGCCGAGGTGTCGAGCAAGCCACTCGTCACGGATATTATGCTTAAAAGCCGCCAGGGCTTCGGCGTCCGGACAGTCAACTATTTGGTTCTTTTTAGTTAGAACCGAGTCCAGAATTTCCTGGCTGACTCTCCGGGCTGTTGAGTAATGTGGCTCAGGTCATCAGCGTCGGTGGTCGCACATATGTGCCCTGGAAGTTGTCGAGGAATGCGTCTTCCAGGTTTTCCCAACTGCCAATGGAATTTGCTAGCAGGCTGTTTAGCCAGTGCCGGGCTGGTCCTTTGAGCTTAAGGGGAAGATACTTGATGGCGTGTAGATCATCTCCGCGGGCCATGTGAATGTGGAGAAGGAAATCTTTGATCCATACTGCGGGGTCTGTTGTGCCATCGTATGATTCGATGTTTATGGGTTTGAACCCTTCTGGGAATTCATGATCCATCACTTCGTCAGTGAAGCAGAGGGGGTGTGCGGTGCCTCTATGCCAGGCTATGTGGCTACACAGTTCGAATTGGTCTGGGTTGCTGTGTTCGGCCCGGCCGGACTTGTTGATGATGTATCTGGCGCGACGGTCATCGTCGTGCGCTGGGGCGCGCCCCCGTGATCCGTAGATCGATCTTGGCTGTCTTGCTTTGTTTTCCAGAATATCTTGCAGGTCTTGCCTGTTGCCCTGGGCCGTAGTGTATCAACGTGGGGGTGGGGGCTGGTATTCGGGCTGATATCCCGATTTATCACGGCCACGGGGTGGCCGATTAGCCGTTTGGCGCTCGAGTCCGTATTCCTCGACTGCCAAGACTTTAGTCCATCTGTCTATGAGCAGGTCTTGATCAGCTTGGAGTTGCTGTTGCTTCTTCTTCAGGCTCCTCGCAGTGGCTATAAGCCGACGCTTGAAGTGCTCCTGCTCTACGGGATCCTCAGGCATGCCGAACTCGTCGTCGCCGAGGCTAATCTCGTCTTCGGAGGGGGCATGTAGTTGTCCTCCTCCGGGTATCTGTCCGTCGCCTGTTCTTCTGGGCTGACCTGCTCATCTTCCTGTTCGGCCTGCTCGAAGGTGGGCTGGTCAGGGTTATATTCCTCTTCGACGCCATCCGGATTGCTTTCGTCTCCGGGGCCGGTATTGTTGTGGTGGGGCTTGGAGCGGCACCGACGACGCCCATGCTTTGCTTTTCTTCCTAAGGGGTTATCCTCCGTTGCCTTGTCGCCATTGTTTTCCTTCGGAGTGTCCACCATATATATATCATATGAGGAGGTGGCCGTCCACCACCCTTTGAGCGATGGCTCCTGTAATTCTCCTGCATCGTCGTCCATACCGTCGATGTCTTCGGAGTCGAAGTCAAGAACGTTGGTTAAATCATCGACCGTGGCAATGAAGTGGGTGGTGGGTGGGCAATGAATTCCGTCGTCGCCTGCTTCCCACTCAAGCCGGACATAGTTCGGCCCTGAGCCTCCTGACAAAGAGAGAGACCTTAATGAGTCCAGCATGTCGCCAAGGGTCGAGTGCTGAAAGATGTTCGCAGCGGTGAACTCCATTACCGGAGCCCAACCAGGCTCGGCGGGCTCGGGGATGCGTGGACTGGAACCTACAACCAGATATGAATCTGGGGGTCCGGAGTCACATGCTTCCTCAAAAGTGAGGCATGTGTTTGGCTCCGCCGCTGATGAGTGTACGGCCTGCGGGGCGGGGTCCATCCCTCCGTCCCTAGGCAACACAGCCTGCTCCGGATCTAAGTCCAGGGCTGCTGCAGGGGTGATATCTCGAGTGTTGTCCGATGGCAGGTCCAGGCCATGCTCGTCGTGACTGTCCGGTGCTCCTGGCGCGGGCCCGAATCCGTCGAAGATCAAGTCTCCGCGGATGTCCGCCTGTAGTTCAGGTTTCCGAACCTGATTTGATGGCCAGGGGCGTAGCTGTCGATCTACTCCAGATGGCCAAGCGAATTGGCCAGCAGTGCGAAGCCGCCGAACGCGAAGATCTGTCCAGGGAGGAAAGTCTCACCCTGGACCGTGTTGTTGATGATGATTGAAGGAGCCATCGAGCCTTGCGGCAACGACACAGAGGAACTCTCAATGAAAGCACCAATGTCGGTGTCAAAACCGGCGGATCTCGGGTAGGGGGTCCCGATCTGTGCGTCAAGGCTGATGGTAACAGGAAGCAAGGGACACAGATGTTTACCCAGGTTCGGGCCCTCTCGATGGAGGTAAAACCCTACTTCCTGCTTGATTAATATTGAAGATATGGGTAGTACAAGAGTAGATCTACCACGAGATTATAGAGGCTAAACCCTAAGAGCTAGCCTATGATGGTATGATTGTAATTGTGATCAGCCTTCTAAGGACCAAACTCTCCGGTTTATATAGACACCGGAGAGGGCTAGTGTCACGCCCAATATGCGACCCTATCCAAAAGGAACTCGAAGGTCCCACCAAGGATAGACCCGCATATTGAAACGCTTTTGCAAGGTGGATATCATTACATCAACATTACATAATAGATGGGGATACATACATAAGGCATACAATGCCACACGAATACAACATCACAATACATCAGAGCATCATCCCACTACGGATGAAACACAAACAGAAACTCAAATGACATCCACCCTGCTAGCCCAGGCTGCCGACCTGGAACCTATCCCCTGATCGAAGAAGCAGAAGAAGGACTCAACGCAAGCAAGCATCGCTCTCGCGTCATGATCATCGCATAAACCTGTACCTGCAACTGTTGTTGTAGTAATCTGTGAGCCACGAGGACTCAGCAATCCCATTACCATGGGTATCAAGACTAGCAAAGCTTAATAGGAAAGGAAGGGGTAAAGTGGTGAGGCTGCAGCAGCGACTAAGCATATATGGTGGCTAACATACGCAAATAAGAGCGAGAAGAGAGCAAGCAGAACGGTCGTGAAACTAGCAATGATCAAGAAGTGATCCTGAACTCCTACTTACGTCAAACATAACCCAAAGACCGTGTTCACTTCCCGGACTCCACCAAGAAGAGACCATCACGGCTACACACGCGGTTGATGCGTTTTAATTCGGATTTGGTGTCAAGTTATCTACAACCGGACATTAACAAATTCCCATCTGCCAATAACTGCAGGCACGGCTTTCGAAAGATTATACCCTGCAGGGGTGTCCCAACTTAGCCCATGACAAGCTCTCGTGATCAACGAAGGAATAGACCTTCTCCCAGGAAGACCGGATCAGACTCGGAATCCCGGTTTACAAGACATTTCGACAATGGTAAAACAAGACCAGCAAAGCCACCCGAATGTGCCGACAAATCCTGATAGGAGCTGCACATATCTCGTTCTCAGGGCACACCGGATTGTCCAAACTTCTGGTAGGCCAGCCCAGAGTTGCCCCTGGTGGCCACCGGCGGCTGACAGGTTGGACCAACACTCACGACGAGCACTGGCCCAGGGGGGATAATATAAAGATGACCCTCGAGAGCGTGACTCCCGAGGAAAAAAGGGCTAGGTGAGGCAAATGGTAAAACCAACATTGGGCCTTGCTGGAGGAGTTTTATTCAAAGCGAACTGTCAAGGGGGTACCATAAATCACCCGACCGCGTAAGGAACGCAAAATCCGGGAACATAACACCGGTATGATGGAAACTAGGGCGGCAAAAGTGGAACAAAACACCGGGCAAAAGGCCGAGCCTTCCACCCTTTACCAAATATATAGATGCATTAATAATATAAGAGATATTGTGATATCCCAACCAAAATCCTGTCCACCATGGAGCAATCTTCAACTTCACCTGCAACTAGCAACGCTATAAGAGGGGCTGAGCAAAAGCGGTAACATAGCCAAACAACGGTTTGCATAGGAAAGGTGTGAAAGGTTAGAGGTTCATGGCAATTTGGGATGGCTTGATAAACAGGTAATAGGTAGCGCAGCATAGCGATAGAACGAAGCAACTAGCATGGCAATGATAGTAGTGAGATCCAGGGTAGCGGTCATCTTGCCTGAAATCCCGCAAGGAATAAGAACGAGTCCATGAAGAAGATGAACGGATGAAGCCGAACCAAGCATAGACGAACGGATCCTCACGATCGCAACGAAACAAGAACTAACAAGAAGAAGCACACAACATAGTAAACACACCAAACATGAACAAGGCATGATGCACAACAAACATGATGCATGACAAGACTACATGAAGCTACTCCTGGCAAGAGATGATGCAAACAAGAGCAACACATCAAGGCAAGTTTAAATGAGGCCGGGAACAACATATAACAATTCCGGTAAGTCCTCATATGCATATTTCAAAGTTGGTCCAGATCTGAATAAACCTTATGTTCAAGTTGTTAAACAGCAAGTTAAGATGCACCAAGATGATCTACATGAGATTCTAGTCAAGTTACATATAAAGTTCATTTAGTTCGGAGCTACGACCTAGATGATATGAGCAAAACAAGTTAAATATGGCATTGATGCAAAATGCACCAAAACATCAAGCAAACACCTCAAAACAAGGATGCAACATGATAATATGAAACTACATGCAATTCTAAGCAAGTTTCATATAGAGCATACTCAAAACGGAGCAACGGTTCAACACACACACATGAAACAAGTTATAGCAACAATCTGTCCAAAACAGCAACTAGGCATATTGCAAGCATCAAAACAACATGCTACAGCACCTCAACAAGAAAATAAAAGGCATGGGCATGATGTACAGGTAAAGCATAACAAAATATGAACACTGAGCTATCTCCAGAAATCACTAGAACATGCTCAAACACACATGGTAAGATTGCAAGTTATAACAATTTCAGACTTTGCAGAAAATAACATCACAATGCAATGTTTAGAGCTATCAAACAACATGTTACAGGAACTTATCATGGCAAACAAAGGCATGTCATGAATCTACTAATTGCATAGATCAAAAGTCCCTTACTGACCATAAGCCAAAAAGGATCAGAAAATATAATGGCACCCATGTAAATATAGCAAGTTATAATACCGATTCATACATGGCATGAACATAATTATGAAGGCATATAGATGAGCTCGTGCAACTCTCTATAGAGCAATACATGGCATGGCAAGGCACCCAGCAGTAAGAAGACATATTTGTGAAGCTAAGCATGGCAATAGCAAGGTCATAGAGTACATGGAACACTAGGAAAACACATGAGAACAACCGAACTTAATGTTAACAGGCTGACAGCAACATTATGAAGCAACTTTGGAGCAAGATTACAACAAGCTACGGCAAGCTATCAATGCTACCAGGGGCATGGATTGATAGAGGATAAAATGTATAACAAAATATATTTAGAGCACATCTCCAGATTATGCATAGAATGATTAGTAGCAACATGTTTACATGGCATCAAGAAATAACAGATTCAGCCTAGCAAAACAGCAACATCATGTACACTACTTAACAAGCTCGATTCGCTCACCACAAGTCATTGCATGACAATATAAGCATAGCATCATCAAGAAGACATGTTTGTGTAACCAACAAAGTCAAGAACAAGTCCATAGCATGCAAAGATCAACTATAGCAACCTTGGCCAAATTGAATAACATGTAAACAATCTGCCAGGAAACATTTTGAAGCAAAAGTAGAGCACTCAAATGACATGCTAGACTACTCCATAATTGCCAACAAGGCCATGAATGGATAGACAATAACAATATGTTCAAAACACCCTTACTGGAGTATCTCAAAATATGCATGGATCTCTCTGTAGCATCAAGTTTACATGGCATCAAAATAACAGTAGAACATGAACTAAAATCAGCAACATCACGATGCCTAGTTTGCATGCTTGTGCTAGTCACCACATTGATCACAAAAATTCATGGCATACACCACTGTAAAGAAGACATGGCATAGATAAAAACACCTGTAGACATCAACCTCATAGGATGCACACATCAATCATGGAAAAAATGACAAAAGAGCTCGTTCTGTTAACAGACAGCAGAAAACATCATGAAGCACTCCTACAACGATGATTCGGGCATCTAGATGACATCCAATGAATATGATGCAATGGAATGAAATGATGTACTCGTCGATGCGAACATTTGACATATTACATGCACGAAATGGAGCTACGGATGCAGAGATACAACAGGTCAAACTTGGCATGAAAATTACTGCAGATTCGGGGACTTGGGGCGGGAAAAGTTGGACGGGGAGATCCCAGGACGGAGCGGAGCGGGACGGGGCACGACGTTTGGATCGGCGGGCTGGTGGATCTGGTCCACCTCCAGATCCACTGGAGAGGGAACTCCGGCGAACCTCCGGCGAGGGCGCGGAAGCCGAGGCGAGGTGGGGACGGGTGGAGGCCGACGGGATCCGGGGCGGCTCGCCGGATCCGCGGCCGGAGCGGCCGGAGGAGTGGCGAAGGCGGCCGGCTGCCAGGCGGCGGGGCGCGCTCGCGCGGCCGCGGCACGGGAAGGCGCCTGCAGGGCGGCGCGGCCGGACGCGGAGGGAGGCGCCGGAGGGCGGCGCCGG